>NC_057354.1:78651903-78978153 GCF_016509475.1 Prionailurus bengalensis | reverse complement strand
CAAACCCGATGATAATCTTATGTTCAACTACAGATATAAAATGGTATCAGTAAAATTCAGAAAAAATAGGGAATCTGGTGAGGATCTTACCTTGTACAAGTCTTTAAAAAAACCCAAAGGAAATAGTTACCATTATTGAGACCTGTTTTCTTCCATTGTCTGCACTGTTTACCACTATCATTATGACCTAAATTCTAAGCTTTGGAAGATTTGATGGTTATTTAAGAACACGTTATTTTTTAAAACTAAAGTTCTCTCTTTATCTTTCTGTTCAGACTGTTCTGCTCTGAACCACAAACCTGAAGGAACAAGAGAGAACGTTAATGCTGCTGAAACCAAAGGATTAGGATCCTCACTGATTAATTCTATTGTTTACTATTTCTAAAGATCATTCTGAGCTATTCTGCTCTGATCAGTCTTAGGTTGAAAGTTATTAAAGTTTGACCCTGTTAATGAATGTAAACATGAGGACATTTATAAATTCAATAGTAAGCATTCTTCTAAATACTGATTCATCTAAACACTGGTTCATCTGAAATATATAAAGAAATTCGGAGAAATTTGGTATTCCAGAATCCTCCAACAGCCCACTTTACTAGTTAAGAGCCATACTACATTTTCAGAAATCTACAACAGAGAAAGCTTATGGGAAAAAACCTCAAAGGGTCTGGGATAATTCAATGTTGCAAAGCTGTGGTTCCTAAGAATGCCCCATCATCCCTTTTTTTTTAAGGATCATGAACCACTTTGAGAAGCTGATCAAATTTATGAATTCCCCCGCCCCCGCCAGAAAAGAACAAAACAAAAACGCATATAAACAAATTTCTTATATACATTTGCAAAGGATTCCCAAAGGCCCATGATCCCCGAGTTAGGAATTCCTATTTCAAAGCTGAGGAACACAAAATAAGTTTAGCCCATTTCCACACTGTTCATCTGTACTTTATTGCTACTGTAGTAAAGTAAGCATTTTAATAAGGTTACTTGTCGCTTTAAGACAGTTATTGTAAGCACCAATAGTCTTTAAAAATTCATTTTGCCCCAATTTTACAAGGTTTTAAGCCATGTACCCACTCAAATGAATTAAGTCCCTGTGATTTAAGCTAGCAGACAAGTATTTTCCTTTGATACATACTATTCTTCAGAGCCAGTCCTGAACACTGAGATTAAGATTTCATACCCTTGGGAAAATGAACATGTGTCTACATACCGGAGGTTATTAACTTTACAAAATATATTTCTGGGTAAGTTTCAAACTTGAAGACCCATTTATTTAGTGCCTCTGAACATAACATACAATCCCAATACAAACCTTCCCCTTTTACTTACTTGGAACCAGTACAATGGAGCTTTCCTACTATACGCTCACAAAGTGTACTGAACATTCTATCTACTGTTTAGGATAGAAAACACTTCATTTCTGACCAAACCCACCATCTCAAAAGTATCTCTTCAACTCCCAAGTTATCAAACAGGTTGAAGAATGTGATCTTTGAGGTGTCTAACATTCAACCGATTTGGCTGTGTCTCAACCCCATGCTGAACAGACAAGAAATGACTATACTGTGGTATAAGGGTTAGGCCTGTTGCTTTCTTATTGAAGAAAAACTCTACTAGTCATTCTAAAGAATGTTTATATAGGAAGGCAAACAGAATTCTTAGAGACTTGAATACTGATAAAAGAAGGGGAAAATAGATATTAAACACAGAAACGCAAACATAGCACATACAGAAAATTTAATCAAATCTTCCTAACTGAAGAATTTTTTAATTATTGAGTCCTTTCATAATCTTTTACTTCTGCTCAAAGAGTTTTTATAGGACAAATTTAAAAATATTTGAATAAAGGAAAGGGTTGGCTAAAAGAAGAGCTTTCCAAGTGAGCTACAACTTGGTTACAGGATTTCACTTTTGCCTTTTACTATGTAAAAAGAGAGTAACAGAACAACAACTATTTTTTCCTTGCTCTTCTAAGTTGTCCCTTGTAAGAGATTAAATACTAGAATTTCCGTTTCAGCAACCGAGGGATCACGGAACAGGAGTGGGAGAAGGATACTGCTCTCTATCAGGATTCCAAGCATTTCAACTCTGTGGTAAGGGGCTTGTGAGAGAAAATGGACTATTATTCCACGGGCTAAACGGGTCCCATGAGTCCTATAAAATATACAACCAAGTATTTTCCCTGCTCCATTCAAATGTACCATTTGTGTTTTTCCTACCAGAACCTACTAAATTGCTGAGTGAAAGCTGAAGAAAGTAATAAATACCAGCATTCCTGGCTGTGCAATCTATACATTTTCATTTTAAGAGTAATTCAAGCATAATCCATATTTAAAAAAATTAAAGAGAGACAGTAAAGGTTTTAAAGTTTTCTCTTTGAAAAGATGGTATCTTACAGTACATACAAAAATACTCTGAAAATACATACGACTTCATTTACAAAACACTGAATCAACATATTACAAGAATTACATGGTTATGGATTTTAATAAACTGAGCATGCGTTCATGAAACTTAAAAAATATTAAGAAATGCATTGAAAAAAGCAGTGTAAAAAAAGACAACTCATATCGTTAAATAAAAATTACAAAGGTCCTGAGCCAATTAATGGTTGGTAACAATGTCGTCCAAAAAATGCCTTAGGTTTCAGTAAAATCCACTGCTTATTTCTGCATGCCTAGTCCATGAAGAAACTATTTGAAGTTGTGGGGTAAGTAATGGTCAAGAATTATCATGCCGAGTTAATTTTACACCTCAAGAATACAAGTCTGCCATATTTAAAGGTATCTCATTGTTGATGCTGGAATGAGTTGCTCCTCGGTAAAAAACACCAGTCAACTAACAAGAATGGCATGAGCTAGGATATGTAACAATTTCACCATTCATATACTGACTTTCAGTATCTTGGTTACATTTTGATTCTTAATAAAGATGCATTTCGAAGGCCTCCATGGGAGGCAAAATATAGAGAATTTATGGTGCCCAACTCTTATGTAATCACTGGACTAATCCTCCCTGGTAACTATGCAACATTTGGACAGAAAGGCACAAAAAAATAAAAATTTAAATATTCCCATGTGCCATTCTGGAAAAAAATAATTTAAATCAACAGAATAGACAATAAGTACATCTACACAAATGAGGAAAGCAGAAAAGATACCTCACATTCACTTATCTCAGGTTTCACAAAGTGGCTTCAAGGCTAAAGTAAATGTGTTAACATTTGGAAAATTACAATTTTTTTGTTTTCAACTTTTTCAGTTCTATACAATGATTATAACATAAGACTTAAAAAAAAAGAAAAAAGAAAAAAAGTTCTGGACTCGTTTTATCCATGTCCAAAGAGCCGAGAACTGGTTCCCACAACAGAGAAACAAGCATCGAAAGTTAAGGCAGTAAAACCTCCAACGCAAAGCCATAACATTGTAGATGACAATCTGATAGCAGATGATCCTCACAGAAGTGTACGTAGCAAATCAATGAGAGAATGCTACGGCATCTGCAGGTCAAAGTGTGAGAGTTCAAAACCACTTCAAGCTTGTTAGTCCGATGACTGTAACTTTCACCTTATTATATGTGTGACAGCCACTTCTATTTTAAAAAGAGTGGCTGCTCTATGCCACTAAATGATTGCATATTCACTTAAGTAAGGAGGCACTGCTTTTACCGATTAAGGGTCAGTCGAATGGAATTTTTGATGACTCGAATGTTATTTGCTGGAACCGGAGATGATGAATCTGGTAGTTCTTTACTGGGTAGTCTCTATTAGAAAGGAATAGAAATAAAGAAGGAAAAGCAAACATATATTATAAAGCCTCAACTAGTAAATCAGTCACAAAACTGAGTTTTCCTTCAAATTCCTTAAGCTCTTAAACACTCACATATGTGTTAAATACTTTCTTCCAATGTTCATAGTCATTTCCTTGGTTTGGGGACTTTTTTTATGCAGTCAGAGGTGAAAAGCAGAGGCACAGGGAAAGGGTCAAGTGGGAGGAGTGTATGTATAGGAAAAAGGGCTTTGTTAAATCACTCGCCACTTCTGGATTGAGAAATGCACAAAGTCAGGCAATGGTAAAGAGAAGTACGAAAAGCAGGGTCACTAAGCAGGAAAGTGGTGGTGGGTGAAAAATGAGTGTGCTACAGAAAAAAACAGGATCTGTCATATATTCGTGGAGAACAACACTGTAAATCCCACTTGTGAGATGAGTTTTCAGGAAAATGGACTTTGTAGTCAGACCAGGTAATGTTAACTTCAGTGATAGTGAAACTCAGGTACATCTATATGAAGGCTTCTGAGGATACTAAAGATGATTATATCATGAAGGTAAATCCTGAGAAATTGAGAAGGAGACCTCTTATAGATAGTTGTGTGATGGAAACAGTACGCGAGAGTTAATTCTCTCATGTCACTAACTTGGCCAAACCTACATACCCACAGCCATTCAAAAAACATGAAAAATTTCAGACATAGAAAAAAAGTAGAGAATACGACAATGAAGACTTTTTAATGCCACAATTAACACTCAGACATTATTAAACATTTGCCACATTTGTTTGGTTTATATCCTTACCCTCTATACTTGAAATATTTTCAACCTAGACCCAGCCTGTCATTTCATGGTCTTGTACCTTAATAACCATATCAGATTTTTTTCTTCCATTATCACATATAATCACATACTCATATTTTTTGTAATGTACTCTTTATGTTAAAAGGAACTTTATGAATTCTACAGATAATAGAAAGTATGATACTATTTGCTTCAAAAGCCAGTAAAGGGGTGCCTGGGTGGCTCAGTCGGTTAAGCATCTGATTCTTGACTTCGGCTCAGGTCATGATCTCACGGTTTGGAAGATGGAGCCCTGCATTGGGATTCTCTCTCTCCCTCTCTCTGTCCCTCCCCCACTTGCACTCTCCCAAAATAAATAAACTTTAACAAATAAAATTAAATGGCTATTACATTGTGAGGAGCCTGGTTGATTGTGATAAGTACTTTACTCTTTGATAGGGGTGAAAATAAGCCATTTTGTTGACTGTAAATGCCCAGAAAAGGACTTCTCTGATCTACACAAGGCTGAGTTTTCAGCACCTACTTATTAGCCTTCCATGCTTAATAATACTGTATTATTAGTTTCAATGGCAATTCTTTGAAAAATAAATTTTGAAATTAAGATTTAGGGGTTCTTTAGCTCATGTTTTAAAGGTACTATGTATTCCATTACATTAGGTTCTTCCAAAATATTAATAAGTATCAAGCCTAAGTTTTGACAGTAAGCAATGGTATACATCAAAAGATCTATCAAGCGTTGGTAAGAAATTACTGTGCTTGAAAAAGGAACAAAGGTTGAACATAATGTGAATAAATAGCTAAGCTTAAATAACTTCCTCTTTTCCTGACTTTGGAAGTACATACATTTAAGACCAGACCTTGCTTGCGTTTCTACCCCAACTCCAAACTATACTGCTCATCTTTGAGGACAGGGACAAAATCTTATTACCCTTTTCTTTCACCCAGTGCATGGCTCTTAAGCTTTTTGTACCTGTAGATTATCTACGAGTAAGACTTTACCTTTTTGCGTGATGTATCAATAGTTGGAATAGGCATACATTCTCCTCCAATGGCATCCTAAAAATAGAATTATATACAAATGAAAACTTTCCTTCCTATGTATGCTTATGTCTACACAAAATAAAACATAACCCAAACTTCACAGACCTATCTAATATGATCCATTTTCAAATATACAGTCCTTTTCCTGATCTATGGCTCTTTGAAAGTAATATTTTGAAGCACACTGTTAACGTATTTACCATTGCTTTTCTTTTTCTGTCTTCAGGAGCACGTGATTCCTTAAATGTTGATTCAAGTCGAATAAACTGGAATATAAATACTAAGATGAATTGCTATTATCACCTACAAAACCCATACAATCTATATAAACTGAGAGGCTAATGATAAGGCTACTGTCAAAACTACTGCAACTTAAATTAGACTAAATTTAGCTGCCACCTTTAACTTCAACTTGAGTGACCTTTTCAGTTAAATCAATTCAGATGATAATAGTTTTACCACCACCTACTGGAGGCAGAAAACATCAACATTATAACACAATAAATATGACTGGTTACCAATAGTAACTTCTGTGTAAGTCAAAGAGAAACTCAGACCAATTACTCAAGTTTTCAGATCAAGTTTTAGTAATCTGAATTTAGGATGAACAATCAGTATTATTCCTTTAGGGTTTGGGTAAATATTCTTTTTAAACAAATCCTAACAGAACACTAAGACAGCTATGGAGAGTTGTGAATTTCTTTAGTGCTAGTTTAACTTAAAAAAAAGGACTACCACTAAGGTTGTAACTTTACCTTTTCTATTTCTTTCAACCTCTTAGACGACCCATCTACGGATGGGGAATGGGACCTCTTATGTGCAACATTCTTAGTTATGTTTGACATTCCATTAAGATGTGGCTGTCCTTGGGCAGGGTTGTGGGGTGTTGGGATTCTAGGAATGACATTTCGTCCGACTACAGTAGGAATGGTGCACACAGCTGGGGGCGATACGGCTTTTACTGCAGAATCAACTTCTGAAAAGGAAAAAAGAAAAATTCTAGCAATTAAATATATACATAGTAGAATGGTTATTAACAGAAGTGCAGATACCTACTTGCACCAATGACTGGGATAGACAGTCCTTGAGCTTGTGGCACACTCAGTGGCTTTTCCGCAATTACAGCAGCAGGCTCAGTATTATTCCTATTAAAAGTGTTGAATTATCATTAAATACTTTGTGTGACTTATTTAAAACACTCATATTCTAACATTCAGGATGACTTCTTTCAAGTACTCCTACTTTAATGTTCCATTGGAAGAAGAGAAAAGCGGAAAAAAGGCAGAGGACTGAGTGGAAAATGAGAAAAAACTGCAAAGACCTGGGCATTTCTGCGTACTTTTAAAGTCCTACATATTCATGAGCCGATACCACGTTCCACAGGATTACAACGCATTGTCAAGTATTTCTAGTCAGAAAATGACTAGTAACTGCTAAGGCATTTTAACAGTTAAGATACTTAGCTAAGTACAGAAAAGTTTACATCATCCTCAAACTGAAGACTGAAAGGAAAATTCTGAAGTGCAGACCTTTCCGTTTCTCCTGAAGGAAGAACGTCAGGCTTGGAAGGTTTGTTTGCAGACACTGGGGAATTAAAAGGAGTTCCATTATCAGTGTCTCTGGAGCTATCCAAACAATTGCTATCCAGAGATGATCTTTTGGATGGAGGTCCACCTGAACTTCTACTGACATCAGAAAGACTTTGCTGAAAGAGGGAAAAGCAGTTAGGATTTCAAAAAGCAAATGAGAATAATTACTGGTTTCAATTCTGAAGTACATAAAATGAATCTTTTGTGATGAATGAAGGGGAGATTTTAGTTCTAGACTGAAATGTACTTTTCTTTCCTTTTTTTCTTAATAGGTTTGGGAGCTGTGAGAATGCCAATCTGATCCCAGGAACATCTGTCTGAGGGGAACCATACTGGAGAGTCAACATTACAAACTCACCTTTTTCTTCTTTTGAAGAATCTCTGCGGGAAGGTAGTGATGAAGTTGCTTTTTTTTAACATGAGTTGCTTCAATTTTCATCCCTTCCTTTAGCATGTTTATATTGTTTGCCTGTCTGTACACTGTAACAATGTTAGTATGTTAAATGGGCAACTTCTTCCTCAACCAGGAAGTCTGTTTTCTTTTTCCAAAATGCATATATTTGATATGTCCCCATAATCTCACAAACATACATACCCACTCTGCTTACAGAACAAGTATTTTTAAAACATTTTCATTTCACAATCCTATTTAAGTACCAACTAGTTTTCCCATGTCCAACTTCTAAGACTTTCCAATAATCAAATCTCATTAAAATGCATGAAAAAAGTTTTTTCCAAATCCTGTTTTCTGTTATTTTCCCAAAAGACAATCTCTTCTCATAATTACCCAAGTCTAAGCTAATCCTTATACTAAAGATCCAAGATGCAATACAAGTTGTCATCCACCATGATGTTTCTTTTACTACACTAATCATAGAATATTGGACTGTCAGGAACTATCCAGAAGTACATCCTTATTGTACAGGTGGGGAAATGAGGCTCAAAAGCCCTGAATACTTGCTGATGGTGGAATACACACAGCCCTAGAGTCCCTTTCTAGCACTTTTCACATCTTGTAACAAAGTCAGTTTTATTAACACGAATTATTTAATGTACGTTTAACTGTGAATACCAAATTAGATCATAAGCTTACTGAAGACACAGAGGAGAGGCTTCTTTTGCATAGTTAACTACTGTGAAATGTGGTACATTATCTCCTCGTTTGGGGTCTCAGAATCTCTATCTGGAGAAGAACATTCTATAAATCTACAACAAACATAGCTTCCCAATCTCCTGCTTTTGGAAAAATGAGCCCAAATTAGAATGGAAAAATGTATATCCATGTTTTCATTCCAGATTGCTTATAAAAGCATCACCAGGAGTGCTTGTTCAACTTGCAGATTCTCTGGCTCCACTCCCAGAGTGTGGGATTCGGTAGTGCCGACGTGATGTACAGGAATCTGCATTTTCATGATAAATGTGAAAGCTAGTTTAGAAGAATTTAGAAAACTCAGATAAGCCAAGCCAAAAATATTAATAGTATGAATGTACACTATTCCAGATTAATACAACTCTAAATTTATAAAAGATACGTTAAGATATTCCAGAGGGCTGTTATTAGGGAGCTAGATGTAAAAGACACTCTTTCTCTGATTCTGAAACCTAATCAAGGCTATCAAGTGCACATATCTGCGCACACTGAAAATAAAAATAACCTGTACAGTTTCTTTAGTCTTCTTTTTGTTCTGAAATAGATAATGCCATCACTTGGTACAAAACTCAAGCAGTTCAAAGAAGTCTCCTCACATTATCCCCTAGACACACCTGGTTCCTTGACCTAAAAAGCAACCAGTTCTACCACCTTCTTTTTTTTAAAACTATATATCCTTCCAAAGATATTCTAGGTACTTACAAGCAAATGTGTTTATTTATTTACAGAAATTGTAGCATACTATACATACTGTTTTGCAACTTTAGCCCCACTTAATGTCTTGGAAATTATTTCACTATGCCTTTTTAAAATAGCAGCATAGGTTTTCATAATATGGATGTACACATTCATTTAACCAATTAACAAATCTAGCCAGCCAGATCCATGGCAGATGATACTGTGTTACAACCAAACTTGAGAACCATAGCTCCATGATGACAAAGTCTTACCTGTATCAGTAAACGACTGTATATCATAGGTCAGGTCTATGTTAACACTTTCTGCATTTTCAACTCTCCGAAAAATTATTCCAAGGAACCACATTGACACGTAATTGTTGCTATAAAATAAAAAAATTTAATTTCTATTTATTTATTTATTTATTTATTTATTTATTTATTTATTTATTATAATTTTACAGATGTCATTTGGTAATTCAAACTCAATCTCCATGGAAACATAAATACAACTTGCAATGGTTTGGCTAAATTCTTTTTTTTGTAAGTTTATTTATTTATTTATTTATTTAGAGAGCGAGCATGAGCAGGAGAGGCGCAGAGAGAGAGGGAGAGAATCCCAAGCAGGCTCCGCCCAAAGGCTCAAACTCATGAACTAGGAGATCATGACCAGAGTTGAAATCAAGAGTCAGATGCTTAACTGACTGAGCCACCCAGTCTCCCTGGTTTGGCTAAATTCTTTTTTTTTTTTAAGCTTATTTATTTATTTTGAGAGAGAGAAAGTGTACATACATACAAGCAGGGGAGGGGCAGAGAGGAGAGACAGAATCCCAAGCAGGCTCTGCACCATCAGCATAGAGCCCCATGTGGGGCTCAAACTCAGGAACTGTGAGATCATGACCTGAGCTGAGATCAAGAGTTGGATGCTTGGCTGTGCCACCCAGGTGGCCCCCCACCCTGGTTTGGCTAAATTCTTAAAATTGACACCAAAAAACACTGATCAGTTACCCTGTGTTGCAATAAAGAGGATTAAATGGCTTTGAAAGTAACGTATCAAATATATTCATAAAGATGCTCCAAACTTGTGATGGGAGTTTCTGCTGGAGTCTGTGGGCTACCGACATAGCATATACTAGTTTTAATGTAGGACCACTCATGTTCAAATACATAATGTATCATCATCCCCCATCAATGTTTGTTAAATGACAATGTCACAACTGATCTTAAATCATGCCTGTTGTCAAATAACATTATTTAAGAAACATAGTATTAAAAAATATTTAACTTACTCTTTATGATGTTCCTTATTTCCTGGGAATGACTGGGGATTTACATGGGCAAGAGTAATAAATTCGTTCCGTTCCAAGTTTCCAACAAGCACACGGATTTTAGATTCTACTAATCCAACCCTGAAATAGAAGAGTGGACAAAATTTTTCCATATGAAATTTGGAAACTACACCTAAGTAACCCAAAAAGGCATATGATGCTTTACATGCTCAATAAAAAAAAAAAAAAAAAAAAAAAAAAAAAAAAAATTTCAGTCTAATATATTAGGGACTGTTTAAAATACCATTTAAGTAAATGACAAGTTACTTTGTCAATTTCTGTGTCCCCCCCCCTTAAAAGAAATGATCTACTTAATGAATTCCTAATCTAAACTACCCTGCCTGTTTAGACCATAAAATAGTCATGATCTCAGTATGAACAAAAACTGTTGATTTTTTTCACTTTCAAATCTTGTATCTAAACTGTAAGGCTAAGATATGTTTAAATCATGTGAACAAAAAAAGCTAATAACTGGCACTAAATGAAATAAAACATGCTGATTTTCATAAAATTGGTACTAGATATTACATTTAAAACAGAATTCAGTAAAGTCAGAACAGATACTACTAAAATATAGAAAGTTTCATCAGGTATCTGCAACTTTATTTTCTATCTCATTTAACACATGTGACTGCTGTCAGCTATGTAAATTTACAATGATTTTATTAATTAGAAAAACTACAAGAACATTTTTAATTATTCAAACACTTGAAAAAGCTTATACGTTGTAATTGTGTGTGCTTCAACAGCACATTTATGAAACACTGAGTTACTACTCAGTGTTGGTCAGAGAGTAAGTATTTTGGGCTTTGTGGCTATAGTTTCTGTTGTAACTATTCAACCCTGCCATATAGCAGGAAAGCAGTCATACACAACATATAAATGAGTGAGTGTGGCTGTATTTCAATAAAACTATTTATAAAAACATGTGGCAGACTAGGTTTGGCCCAGATCATAGTTTCCTGATTCCCAATCTAGACAAATGAAATACGTTGTTTTAGTGAAAGGATTCTTTTCAGTGCCTCTTTAATTATCAATAAAATAAGCACTAAACTTTGGAAGCAAAAGTAAGACAGTGTTGTGTTTTTCTTTCCCAGAAGTCAGACCCAAGGAAAGCACAACCATCTCTGGTGGCCTAATAGCTTCTGCCTAATAGAGTTAGGGATGTCTATACACTGGAGGCAAAGGGCATGAACTTAGATGTACTAGAAAGAAAGCACTGCTCCTTGACCAAAAATGCCTCTCTGTTGACAGAAGCTTTCATGTCCCTAATCTCCTAAATTAAAAGAATATATAAAATATCTTTTCCTTTTAGTTTTGAAGGGGAAACATGATGGCAAGGATGGAAAACTTGAGCCTAGGTATCAGAATTGTTTGAAGTGCCTCACAATTTTGCTTAAATCTGAGAAGTGGCAAAGGCAAAGAACATACATATATCCTTATCCTGTATTACCTCTAATTCTGAAACATTCATTTGATGGCATTTCTTAAACACTGATGCTCCGTGGTCATGTATAACAGTCACTAATAAGATTTAATAATTTTAGTGATAAAGTATTTTATAAACCTAAAACATCATATAAGTGTTATCACTACAAATTTAAGTACAGAACTTGAATATCACTTACCACTCTAGATGGTTTTCTTCTGTTGATGCACTGGCAGTCAATACTATATAATGTCTGTGAAGAATTTTTAGCAACAGTCATGGAAAAAAAAAAGCCAGAAACATTGTTAGGTCTGCTTTTCCATCATTATTTTTCCTTTCTTCCTCCCAATGAACATAAGAACTAATGCAGACACATAGCTTATGAAAATTAGAACACGCTCTGATTTTCACAAAATCAATTCTAGACCTATAATCAAAAATCAATTCACTAAAAGCAAAAACACCACTAATACTGGGTGAGATACTACTAGAATACACAAACTCATCATTTAGGATTTCTGCTAACCTATTCTCTACCTCACTTGAAATGTAAGGGACAACAGTCACCCATCATATATTAACTTCGTAAATTTAACATTCTTCCTTAAACACACACACAAAATGAAAAATTTCAAATACCTATACTTTTGAAAAAAATTTGGTGGCTCAAGTAGTTTGGACCAGTCTGATTTCCCTTGAAGGATTTCATCTGTGACTGCAAGACCTAAATTAAAAACGAGACAGAGACTGATTTTGAAAACTGGCTATTTTATTATCAGTTTCTGTATCAACCTACCCCCAAAATCTCTAACCTCAACAAACTCTTGAGTAAAAAAACAAAACAAAAAAAAGGAATTTCTCATAACACAAAAATCAATTTCAAACAGATTGGGCTGGCTCCATTTTGGACTTAATATTATATTTTAGAAAACTAACTACTGAAAAAATACATATTTGAAAGAATTTTTAGAAATAATAGGCATAACTAAACTTTAGAATAAAACTGTTGTAAACCAAAAACTTGTGGGAATACATAAAGGGCAAAGGGCCAACAAGTTTACCTTGTTTAAATTCTTCTACCATTACTGTTCGAGTTGAGGTGGACACATTATACGTAGAATTCTGCTGTGGGTAGGCAGGGGTGATTATGGGCATGAGATGATACCTATCTGATGGATTTACCTGTGAAATTAGAAGCAGAATAATTGATCTATTCTCCTATTTCAGTTGTCCTCACTTCATTTCCCCAAAAGTCTGAAGAATATGAAATATAAATTTAATACTACAGTTCCTCAATTCTAAGAAGTACATTTTCCCTCCCCAACTACATTTATTTCTGAAGTCAGATGTGTCTGATAGTCAAAGGAAACTCTGCAGAAGTTTATTTTTCCCCTGAAAAGCTGTTAAATGGATGGTGCATCTTATAAACGATGGTCTCTTAAAACCAAGGAAACACAGTATCAGAGCTGCAAAAAGCATTAATCCAATGGTTTCTCACTCCTCTTTCTGCACCTACTCAATGGGTAATTTCCCCTAGGTAACTCAGAGGAATGAGCACTCAATCTAAAAGCAAATTAAAATGCAAGGTGAGAGTTATGCTAGCTTAGAACCATGAGTCTGCTTTAAATTGCACTGCAAAGTAAATCTTTTATATACTTCAGCACTTTTAGTAATTAATTACTTGTAAGTTTTTAGCAACAGATTACAACATTTTGGTTGATACACTCACTCATCTAGTGTTATGTGGGTGATTTTTAATGACATAACATTTGGATCAGAATTTGGAATACAGGTCATCTTCACCAAAAGACACAGCAGACAGAAGGAAAGAACTATAGCTATACAGAAGGAAGATGAGCAGAAACAAGAGAAATTATCTTTAGATTGCAGTTTAGAGAATCGTCCTTTTCCTAAAAGGTTTAATTAATTTCCATAATAAGTCACATACCCGAGGATCCCAAACAGGCAAATTCAAATTGCTTTCTTCTGGTTGCTTCAGCAGGACAGGATTTGGCCATTCCCTAACATGAATAAGGCAAATTAACTGACATAGGACCTCACTTCAGGAACCATAAAAGTCGTTAGACTCTGTTTCAACTTTCATATGGCAAACATTATGGCTGGGTATTTGGTATTAAAAAAAAAAAAAAAAAGTGGGCAAGGGAAGGAAGTACACAAAGGAAAAAGCTGCTTATTTTATTTATTTTTTATTATTTTATTTTGTTTTATTTTATTTTATTTTTTTAAAAGCTGCTTATTTTAAATGTATCTTCTGAAAGGGCAAAACAAATACTGTTTTGCTCATTAAGCTGTAGCTAATTTAAATCTGAATTTTCCCCTTCCTTCTATTTGCTTTTATGGATTTAACTGATAATTTAATAGCAGTTAAGAGCTGACATTAACTGAAAATACTCCTAATAAATCCATGCAGTAGCTATGATTATCACCTCCATTTTACATAGGATATGTTAACCTCTACATAGCTAGTAGTCAGCAGAGCAAAATCTATCATGACCACTCTCAAGCTAAAAGCCTACATTTATAGAAACCCTCAATGCCAGAAGACAGCACCATCTGGTGTCTCATCATTGTCTCAAATTTGACATTTTTAAACTTTTAACTTAAAAAGAATGTAAGACAAGAGAAAACGTCTCTGCATCACTCTTAAATTGCCAAACAAATTTACATACAGGGAGAAGTTAATAAGATAGTGAAAGTATGCCCATAAATACTTACCATTTGGAAAAAACTAAAAAGAACTTATGAACTAAAGTAGAAGCTGCTGCATTTGGATATAATTGGCAAGTTCTTGCAACCAGCATTGCCCAGGAGACACCACCAAGAAATCCCAGCATGTTGGAATAAATACCACGTCCTAGAAAATTAATGTTTTGTTAACTATTGTTAGGATCTACTATCCATGACATTCAACTCTAAGGAATAGGATAACTTAGTTCCTAAGATTGTTGCTTAGTTATTGAAGTAACATTACTATCAATAAGCAGACCTTCATGCTAGGCCCACAGTTCTATTAGTAAGCCATTAACTGCATCCTATCCCCCTATTTTGCCCTCCAAAAACAGACCCCTCAGTTCTCTGCCCCAGTTCTGACTGCCCAAGCAGGCTCTACTATAAAACATTGGAATTTCCCACTTTTCAATAGCTATGGTTGAGAAAAAAATGAAAACAAAGAGAAAAGATATCTGGAGGGACTACAAGTAGGAAGAATAAACATTTCATTAGTTATATTCACGGGCATTTAAAAATCAAGTGTAAAGCTGGACTAATTTTGCAGACTTTGGGTACCTCTCCATAAAGTACAATACACCATTGATAGTACTCATTTTTCTTATGATTGTTTCTTGTAGCAATCTATAAAATATTACCATATTTGATCAAAACTACTAAGTCCTCAATTACATAATAGGACATTTTTTTTTAATGTTTTTATTTTGAGAGAGAGCACGTGCACAAGTAGGGGATGGGCAGAGAGAGAATCCCAAGCAGGCTCTGAGCTGTCAGTGCAGAAGAGCTCGACATGGAGCTTGATCCCATGAACTAGGAGACTGTGACCTGAGCCAAAATCAAGAGTCGGATGCTTAACCAACTGAGCCACCCAGGTGCCCCAACATAGTGTTATTTTATGTCCCACTAAGCAAGCAAGAGAAAAAGATACAAAAATTTCAATTTTAGATATGTTAAATGGGTAAAATATACATCTAAGGATTGACAAAACATGTTATGTAATTTAATTTGTAAGGAAAAAAAATTGTGATACCCCTTTCTTGCAACTTACTTTATCCTGACTATACCAGGTAACTGAGTCCAAGGACAACTCCTACTTGCCTGAGGTCTTTTTAGATATGTACTTCCAACATGGTAGCCACAAATCATATGTACTTTTTTTTTTTTGTAATAGTTTTATTGAAATATCATTCACATACCATAAGATTCATCCATGTAACAGATTAAAATTAATGGCTTTTAGTATATTCACAGAGTTGTGCAATCATCACCATAATTAATTCTGGAACCCTTTCACCACCCCAAAAAGAAACCTTTAGCAGTTGCTCCCCTCCTATCTGCTCCCAGTCTTCCCAGACCTAGGCAAATACTCATCTACTTTTTCTCTCTCTACATTTGCCTAATGTGAACATTTTATATAAATGGAATTTACTTCAGTCCTTTTTATTGCCAAGTAATATTCCACATTATGGCTATACCTATCACTTTTAGTTTATCCATTCATCAATTCATGAATATGAGGTTGTCTCTACTTTTTGGCTATTATGAAGAATGCTATGAACATCTGTGTACAAATTTTTACATGAATATATGCTCTCACTTCTCTTAAATTTTAATTTGATTAAAAAATTCGGTTTCTCAGTTGCACATTTCAAGTGATCAATAGCCACATGGTTACTTTTGGACAGCACAGAAAACATTTCCATCATCACAAAAAATTTTATCGGCGAGTGCATTTTTAGACTATGTAAAACGTGGTGCCAGAAGTATAGCACTACTTAAATATAATTACAAATTATGAAAAATGTGCTGTGCCAGCTTAGGTTTGGGCCTTTTATGAACCATACCCTATGTATATATATAAATTAGTTCCAGGCTTTACTAGAAAAGTGTTACAAGGCAAAAACAGAAAGAAGCTGAAACTATCACTATAGGCTCTCCACTTAATAACTTTACCGAATACCTACTATAAATTATACTCTGATGGTAATGGGGAGACAAAGATGAATAAGATGGTCCTGCCCCATAGAGAGCATGAAGAACAACGAAGGTTTCACTCCTTAAGTTCTAACTCATTCTGACTGGCTGGCTAAAACCCAAGATGGGAAGTCAGGAGTTTTTAGTTTTCAATCAAGCAAGAAGGAGGTATAGTCACATATCAGATCACCATAACCACTGTACCTGAAAAAGAAACAGATTCTCCAAAACTTACTGGACCTCAATCCCTAACAGTATCAATAGGTTCAGGAATTTTCATATGTGCTTCTATCATTAGTAACTGAAAGCGGTAATTTTACAGTGTAAACTTAAAAGATCTGGGATACTTACGTTTTGCCCATAATTTGACTGCTCTTAGGGTGAGTCTGAAAGTTTCTTTATTTGGCACTAAATGCAAAATTTCATCAGTAACTCTACATCCTGAAAAAGATAAAGCATTCATTTTTCATTATGCAACAACATCCAGTTAATTCAGACGGCTTCTAATTTCCAGACTCTCAAAGGTTAAAAAATCAAAGATAATAAAATGCGAGGGTTTATTTTCTCTATGTATTTGAAATTTAGCACTTTTATGAGGAATCACTTTGCTTTTAAAGAATTAAAAAGCACATGGGTAACGTAATTCAACATTAAAGGAAGACGTGGGTCTGAGTATCTTTAGCTTTCTCCAACATTTGACTTTACTGTTAATCCAATGTCCCCAACTTACAAAACTTTTTCCTTTAAAGTAAACCTTATTTCACAAACACTGTGATTTACTGTTGGACCCTGAAGTACAACAAAAATGCAATGATTAAATAAAAGATGCTATAAGCCAGCGGTTCTCGGAAGTGCAGTCTGTGGATCCCCGGGGAATCTGTCAGGTCAACCTATTTTTTTTCCTCCAAAGTTCGTCAAACCTGTTCTTATAATAACAATAAGGTTTTGCCTCTTTTACTGTGTTAACATTTGCACTGATGGTGCAAAAGCAGTGGTGGGTAAAAGTGCTGGTACCAAAGCTGTACTAGTAAACAGTGTATCTTCACCACTACACATTTGCAGTTAGAAAACAGTAAAGGAACCCTGCAGTGTCTGAAAAGTTTGAAGAAAGCTGAATGACCTGCTTTTCTCAAGGAACAGTTTTACTTAGATTCTAAAACAATGAACAAACAAAGTGAGTCCTTCGCTTCAAGGAAAACGAACAACAAAACTTGCTACCAACAATAAAATTGGAGCTTTCAAGTAAAAACTAAAATTTTGGACAACCAGTATCTGCTGTCAGCCTGGCAGCTTTCCAGTATTTAAAGACTTGTCTGGTGAGATTGGTGGGGACATTAATGAATGTGATTTTTTGGGGTACCTTATAAGGAAATTGTGTGTTAACATTTAGAAGATCCAAATAACTTTGTGAACCAGAGTTTTCCAAACAACTAAGGCATGACTGTATATAAAATCATGTATGGGTAAAAGATCCATTCAAAGAACAAAACAGACCAATAGATTTTAATATAAGAGTATAAAAAGTTAACTGATATTCAAATTAACCTTAAAAAAAAGTCTTTTATTTAGAAATAAAAGGGAACTACTGATACATGTTACAAACATGGATGAACCTCACAAACATTATGCTAAGTGAAAGAAGTCAGACACAAAAGACCACATATTGTATGATCCCATTTATATGAAATGTCCAGAAAAAGCAAATTTATAGACAGAAGGTAGATTAGTGGTTGCCTAGGACTGGGGGTTGGAAAGGAGAATGACCGTAAATGTGTAAGAGGGATCTTTTGAAGATGATGAAATGTTCTAAAATTGGACTGTGGTGGACAACTCTGTGAATACAGTAAAGACTATGGAATTGTACCCCAAAAGGGACAAATTTTATGGCATATAATTATACCTTAATAGAGCTGTTGGAGAAAAAAAAAAAAAGACACTGTCGCTGGTCAAGTTTTGGTGTAGCATCAAAGAATATCCATAATTTTCTGAAAAAGCTATTAAAATTATCTTCCTTTTTCCAATATTAAATATTGGAAATATTAAAGAGATTTGCAAAAATGCAAAAAATGCCATTCTCACAGAAAAGATGCATTTATATTCACTTAGAATGGGTTTATTATTTTGAAATAAACTCATACTTTAAAATTTTGTTTTTACTTCTAATACAGTAAATACTGACAGATATAACCCACATAAATGGAAGATTTTGGGGTCCTCAATAAATTTTCAAAGTGCAAAGGGGTCCTGAGACCATTAGGTTTGTGCACCATTACTACAAACAACATTTCAAATAAATGTATCTTTTAAAACGCCTAAATGTGGTCAGATGATCTATATAAAGAAAATCACATCATTTTTAACTGACTTAGTCCAATCCCTTGAAAAGTCCATTAATAGTTCTGCAAAAAGATCTCTTTGTCTAATTGTTTTCAAGCAGGTATCTGAGATTTCTTTTTAGAAGCTTACCATTTAGGCTGCGAATACACCTTATATCAAGGCTTCTCAGTCGAGAGTCGTCTCTTAGATCTAAATTATCTGATATGGTTTGTATTGCCAGTCTTGCAAAGACTAGATCAATCTTTGGAAAGATGAAAAAAAAAAAAAAGAGAATAAAAGAAAAAAAAGAGAAAAATATTACTTTTTCTCCTTCTAGTCCATTCTCCCCCCCACCAACCTTAAAAGCATAAAGTTCTAATTATTAGTTTGGGAAGGTCTACCAAAACTTCAAAAAGCCTATCTAGGCAATCTCACATGGGAAAATCACCAAAGTTCTGTGATGGTAATTAAGTTTGCAAATTAAGAGAAAGCATTTTAATTTAGCATATATGCCGAGCATTAAAAAGAACATCAAAATCTTATGAGTGAACTTCTAGAAAAGATGGCAGATCCAACACACATTTACATTCACTCCCTATTGAAACCCCATTAAAATACCAGCATAATTTCATTTGTTTTTTATATTATTTTGTTTTTGAAGGCATCACCCACTAGGACAAAGGTAATAAAGAGACAACAGCAAAAATGATGAAAGCAGATGGGGATGAGTGGTAACTGACTCAGCAGATTTAAGAGATAAAAAATATTATAACCAGGAAAGAAGGAGGCTGTAAATAAACACATACATAAATAGAAAGGGAACATTTAGAGAATAAAAAAGTTATTCTTAAAAATATGACAGCAGAAAGGGAGGACAATAGGAAGTTTGGAAGATGAGAAAACCCCAAAAAGCAGAACAAAAATATAGGGATGTGGAGGTCTAATACACAGAAAAACGAGAGAAAACAAAGGTAAGAAATCCCAACAGAATTCAATACAATTTCCAAGAACAGAAGGATAGGAGTTTCCAAAGTGCTTAAGAGGACTATTAGTGCCTAGCATATTTGGTTGAAAAGATATACCAAAGTATATTACTGCCATGAATTTAACAACTATGAAGCCCAGGAAAAAAAAGATCACATTAAGTGTCCAAAGAGGTAAAACAGGTCACAAGCAAAGGATGTGAAATCAAAATGGCATCACACTTTTCAACAAAGCATGGAAGGTAGAAGACAATGAAGCAAGGTCTTCAAAATTCTGAGATACATTATTTCCCACCTAGAGCTCTATACTCAGCCAAACTATTATTTTGGTGTGAGAACAAAATAAAGTCACTTTTAAACATCCAAGATCTCAAAAATATGTGCTCTTTTTCAGGAAGCTAGTGGATGAGTGCCCATAAAATGACAGGAAGTCAAAAAAGAAGAAACCTCTAGAGAGAAGTGAAAGGAAATCCCGGGATGATAGTAAAGAAAGATGCCAGGATGCTAGTTGTATATCATTCATGGAGAATTGGGTGTGCATTCGAACAGGTGAGAAGAGTCAGATATCTTTTTAAGTTGATAATGACAGAACACCTGAGAAATCTAAATCTATTTGGAGATTTAGACAGCTAGCAGAGACTGAGTTTGAAATAGTGTTATGTATAAAAACCAAGCAAACAAAATGCAAAAACAATTATTGACTCCCAAGAAACAGGTGCCACAGAGCAAAGAATGGTAATCTAGTACACGTTATGCTCAGTTTTGAACATCATTTATAAGATCATTATAATGTAAATATTGAATATGTTCCAACCAAAATTATAGTAATACAATTATTTTAGATTATGGGAATGCAAAGGGTGTGTATAAAACTCATGGGGGTAGGGATGGAAGCTGGTTCATTTTCCACAGTGAGAAGTCAATAGATACAGGAGAAAGATAGGTGAGGAACTATTTAAAGACTATTTGATTCTTTAAAATATGTGTCTGTGTGAGTCTGACTTAAAAAAGAAAACAAAACTGAAAAAACCTTATGTATTAAACAGTTCAATTACAAAGTCAGAAAAATATTAAACACTTACTTCAATTCCATCAAATTCAAACTTTATAACAGGTACAAAGGCATCTTCTACAGCCTACGAGAGGACAACAAAGACAACACATAAGTAATCCCTTCAAAGGTGTAATCCTTTCTTTATCCTTCCTAAAGTGCCAATGTGAATAATTTTGCTAAAAAGCAAAAATATTCTTGGGTCTCACATTCTAGAAAAATACTTCTACTCTGTGCTTGTGTTATTTAAGACACACAAAATGTCAAGACCATAGTTATCAAATTTATTATCCTCCTAAAAATCTTCATCAGAAACTAGCAGGCAGAACTGCTATCATCTGGGTACTATTTGTTGAGATTAAATTGAAAACTGATTATTTACAAAGGGCACTAGTACTGGAAATAAAAACATGACCAGAGCTCATGATTTAATCTGTTAGAAAAATACAATCAATATAATTTGATTTAGTAGAAACCGATGTCTTTCTGAGCTTTCCTTAATCCCTCAGCCTAACAAATTCTTAACCTCCTTCTCCATTCCCAGATACCCAAATAATGCAGATCCTTTCAACTTCACCTTATCCTAGCACTTCAGATAGTATTGAAGCTATCTGTTTAATTTCCCCAATCCCTCCCTCCCATAAACGGTCTTATTCACTACTGTATTTGTGGGACTAAGGACAGTATCTGACAAATCACTGGTGCTGAAATTTCATTTGCTGAATGAATGGCTACATATACACAAAGTTACTATTAATCTTATACATAATAATAGCCATCGTTTGATATGCATCAACCATTTATCAGATCTTATAGTAAATGTTTATGTCAATTATCTCACTGATCCTCAGAAAAACCTTGTAACAAGTTATCACTACATCTCCATTTTACAGCTGAGGAAACTAGGCTCAAAGAGAATAGGTAACTTAAAATCTAAAAGTTAATATGTGGTAGATTCCAGATTCAAACCCAGGTCTGTATAACTGTAAAGCCCATGTTTTCAATCATTTGTTATTTTAATAAAATGTAGCGGCTTCCTTTTTTTTTAAATTAAAAAAAAATTTTTAATGTTTATTTATTTGAGAGAGAGAGCGCAAGTGGCAGAGGGGCATAGAGAGAGGGAGACACAGAATCCAAAGCAGGCTCCAGGCTTTGAGATGTCAACATAGAGCCCATGGCAGGGCTTGAACTCACCAACTGCGAGACCATGACCTGGGCCAAAGTCGGATGTGTAACCGACTAAGTCACCCAGGTCCTCCAGATGTAGTGACTTCTTAAATATTTTGACAACCGTAAGCCCTAGCTTTTCTTAATAAGTTCAAAATATTAAATACTAAAGGATACTTACTCTTAAGTTTCTAATGCCATCTTGATGTTTCAATTTTTCAAAAAAAGACTGAAAAAAATCAGATCTCTCCACATGTCTTGGAGCTACACAAAGTGCATCAATATCAGCTCCTGCAAATCAAAGTTATTGATTTACTCAACAAGAGTAAAGTATGTTTTTGTTAAAGTATATTCAAACATGTACAGAAGAAAATATGTAAAATGAATATAGGAAAGCGTTAACAATGATTAGCTGAGTAGTGAGATAATGGGTATTTTCCTCTTCTTTACTTTCAAATTATGAATAAATAAGAGCTTGTTACTGAAAGTTCTTATCAGTAGAACACAGAAAAGCAATTACCTTTGGTGTGTACTCCAAGCCTGTAGGAGCCAAATGTGAAAATTTTACCACCAACAGTAGCCACGACAGAAGGTGGGAGATTCTAAAATTAAATTAAATTAAATTAAATTAAATTAAATTAAATTAAATTAAATTAAACAAATGGCATTCCATTTTTCAAAATTTTTAGCATAAAAATTGCCTAAATACTAGTGATATATACTACATTTGTCAACTTAGGTAAATTGAGATTTGTGAAAGTACTTCAGAGCTCTTTTGGGCTATAGCTTGAAGTAATCAGAGTATTTCCTGAGGGAAGATAAAACAAATTCATGCATGCACAAATCTCAATGAAAAACATTTTTTATCACTTGACCCTACTTGTCCCCTTCCAATGGCCTGTCTTTCAATGGCTCCATCACTCAGAAGTCACCAAGGAGGTCTTAAGCACCAAACTAATGCACTTTCAGTTCTTTCCAGTACCATACACTTAACTGACTCCATTTCCCCTTTAGTTATTGCGACAAATATGCTTAATTTCTTTATCCTAGCTTTGCAACCTTTCTGTAAGAAAGTGGAGCCATTCTTGACATGATCTCCTTATGACCGAATCTAACAACTTTAATAAAATCTTTTAGACTGTACCAGAATTATAAGGCTACTTTTCACCTCTCTCTCGAGCCAATTCTAACTTCCCCTTCGGTATTTTCACTCAGACATTCTGATCCACTTCAATAGCCATGCTTGAAACAAAATATTCTTCCTATGATAAACAGGTATCCTGTCTGATTTCTCTTTCTGTTCCTCATTCTCCTTACCACCTGTTACCTATAGTCATTATTCTTCTTGGCTTACCAATTTGTAGTTTATATCCCTCACATGTCACCTCCTTCCTATTCAACTACTACCCCCTTAATTCTAGGTTCTAATTTAATCCTTAATTCTAGGATCTTAAGCTACTTTCTTGCCTTTCGTCTGTATTTTCTATTTCTTTTTGTACAAAACTCACTTGCTGATGTTCTTACTATATAACTCTTCTGCTCAAAACTTACTAATGCACTCTTCTCTGACTACTGAGGTAAGGATCCCTGGATCCTTTTAAAGCCCCAACTGCCAACATGTTACACAATCTAGTCTCCTTTCCATCGCACTTGTCCATCCTTCTCTGGGTATCTCAGTACCAACTATTTTTTCAAAATTCATTTCAAGTTCTACCTTTTTTCATGAAGCCTTCTCTGGTGATCCCCCTCTCTTCCATAACAAGCTCTTTTCCCTCTCTGCTCCTCTATTATACATTTATTGACCTTTCTTTGCTGAATATATGTCCCATCTCTTCAACTATAAATTCCTTAAAAATGAGAATTGTCTCTACTACTTCTCTTAGTTTTTATAATGCCCAGGGCAAGTTCCAAAGAATATCCTTGATTCACTTGAATGAAATTATCTGTGTAACAAGATATGCTTGTTATTCCCTGTTTAATGGATATTAATGTTTCAAGAGTACCACACGTAATTTTAGAGCAAGAAGTCAGTAAAGATACTGATGACTAATATGAACCAAAAAGGTAGAGAAGAGAAGATAGGGAACTTTTAGCTTACCTTCCTACTTTCTATTTTTTACTTTTCTACTTTGAAAAGCAAGATTCTTACAGATTTTATGAGAAAATGATACACTTAACCAGGGTACAATATTTTCATTACAGTGCTCGCTTCAGCAACAAATACTAAAACTGCAACGATACAGAGAAGATTAGCATGGCCCCTGCGCAAGGATGACACACTGATTTGTGAAGCGTTCCACATTAGAAACAAAATTCCATCACAAACCACAGTAATTAAAATGATCTAATTTGAGTTTTAGATTGTTTACAATCTAAAAATATCCGAACTGTGTGTAGAATATTTAATGAGCTTTGATCTAACTCATATTCTTCCAATATTTTCCAAACTAAAATATGCATTGATAAAAGGAATAGTTGATACAGAAAATGAAAAATCACTCTATCCACACAATGGAAGATGTCAAAACCAATTAAAAATTTTTTTCATAATTAGATATTTTACTTACTGTGCCTACAAAAAGCCAAATTGTGGCAGTCTTAAATTATTATGCCTAAAAATTAAATGTAAACCAGTGATTGCTTTATGCAGATTAAACTACTGATGTGAGTTAACATGGGAGAAAAAGCAATTTAATAAAAAACAAACACCTTTTGACCTAGAAACAGAATTCTACTGGATTTTTCAGTTAAGTGCAAAGAAATTGTGAAGAAAACTAGGTACATCTCTCAAAAAATTATTATAGCCTCTTTTGTGGATAATACCACTTGATTTATCTTGAATGCATCATAGAATGGGGATGGAAACAAAGACCTTAGTACAACCATAATAGCTGACATAAAGACCACACACAATAAATCATAAAGCTTGTTATTATGATTTTAAAATAATTCTAGTGAGTATTTGGTTTGGACATTTGTAACAATTATAGGCTGATTAGAAAGGGACAATGGATTCCTTTAACATTTATTTAATGCCTGAGTTCTGTCGTGAAGTTAGGCAGATGACCAAGACAGGTCTTTTTTCTTAAGGAGTTGATCACCTAGTAGCAGAAAAACAAAAGTGAATTTTTTTTTTTGTTACTCATGACTAGCATTTCACCTGCTCAGAATTCAACTTATCTGAAAATCTCAACTACTGATAATCCTGCTGAGAGCTCAGAAACGAGTCAGATAGCTATCTGGCAGCAAAAATAAACAACATAAAGACCATTTATTTAAACTCAATGACTGAAGACGTACCAGAGTCCCTCATGACCTTATTCAGAGTCTAAAAGAACCAATTTTGGAAATAAAAAAATTTTTTTAAATGTTTTTTTATTTATTTTTGAGAGCGCATGAGTCTAAAAGAACCAATTTTAAACATGTATCATAGGTACAGAAATAAATAAAACTTACAAAAGAAAGAATTCTGACAGGTGTTTATCTAATTTCTAAAATCAGGCAGAGTAAGGGGCAGAAAGAATTTAGAGAGACACACTGACTGCTGTGAGACATTAACTTTCAACTGATTATTGTTAAGGGAGAAATGGAAAAATTATAAAAACAAACAAAAAACTTAAAATACAACAGTCTGGACCACATAGTGAAGGGGAAAATGGTATCACCCAGTCGCACACACCCTATTTCAATTTAGTATACTCAGTAAAATAATATTCAGTGATTTTCAAATGAAAATTCAATTACATTCAAAATACTCTAAGAAAGTAAGAAAATGTAACTTATTTTAGAAGAAAAATAGTTAAGCTACCGGAAGGGGAAAAAAAAGTTGTATAATTACAAATTAGGATTTGCAAACTCTTATGTCTCAGGGGCCAGGCAGGTATGCAAATGGAGGGAAGTATACATAAGAAACACAAAATTGATTGATAAGTGACAAGTGCTGTGTCAGAGAGACCAGGCATTGGTGGGGGCCACGAGGCACTGGAAGGCAGGAGCCCAAATCCACTGAAGCCTCTTCCTGCTTTGCCCAAAGGCAGGTCCAATGTTGCCAGACCTGGTATTTCACAAGATGTCTGAAATCTGGCTTTTAAGCTAAAATCCCTTGATATTTACACTTTGGCCCACTATATATAATTCAAGCAAGAAATCTATGTAGATCTATAGCTAGACACTAGTGAAATTCTCACTTAGAGACTCAACTATCTAGACCAATTCATTACCAAGCAGAGCAAAAAGCCTAGTTTTAATATATTTCAGATTATTCTCAATTTCTACATCTTATTAACTAGGACAAAGGACCAGGACATAATGAACTATGAATTCAATGCAGTTTAGAGTCTTACCTTACTCTCACTGACATCTGAAATCCATTCTTTTACTAAATTGTTCAATTTACCAAGAACAACCAGCCTATAATAAAAAATAACATGCTTTAGATTAAAACTAAGAAAACCCAAAACCAGTATTTAAAAAAGTAGTTAAACATATAGGCAGAACCTTTGTGTTGGTGCTAGAGTAAAAGCACATTATACATGGGCTAATGCTGTCGCATCTGTTGGTACATGGCACATCTCTTTGGCATTCTTAGGTCCCTAAGAGTTCCAAAGAAATGACAAATGTGATGACAGTATTTTGGTCTTTGAGCTATTTTCAAAATTCAAAAAGCCTAATAAAAAATCAAAATTACCTTCAATAAGTCTGCAGAGGCCAACTGAATTGTCAACTTTCTTGGCCTTACTATGGAATAAAATCAATTGAACGTGGTGATAGAGGTTAGCATTGTCTCACTGACAGTCATAGGTCTTCGGATAATTAAAATGAGTAAATTAAATACTGGCTAATTTTTATGAAATAATATTACTTAATAAAAGAATTTGATATTAAACCAAACTTCCAACCAACAGCATATCCAAATCCACATTAAAAAAAAAAAAAAAAAAAGAGGTTGGGGAAGAGTAGAGTTTAGGCATCTCAAAGATGACATGAAAAATGGAATTCCTGAGACGTCCAAACGTGCTTCTCCCTCAGCCTTCTCCAGGTAATGAAATTCCATCCTTTGAGGTGCTAACATCCAAACCCTTGACATCATCCTTAACCTCTCTCTCACACACATTCCAGTCATTAAACAACCCTACCTTTAAAATATATTCAGAACTCTACTACTTATCACTTCCACTACCATCGCCCTAGTTCAACTCACCGTCCTTTCCTCCCTGGGTTCTTGTAATAGCCTTCTAACTCGTTTCCCCATTTCTTCCCTTGATCCCTCTTCAGGCTATTCTCAATATAGCAGCCAGACGGACTGTCTTAAGGCATGAGTAAATCATGTCCATTTTCTGCTCAAAAACGTAACGGCTTCCTATTTCACTCAGAGTTAAAGCCAAAACTTTTATAATGGCTTATAAGGTCCTAAGTGACCTAGCTCTCCAAGCTCCTTCCCACCTCATATTCTTTAAGACCATATCCCCCTGTTTGGACACTTTGGTTACCTTACTATATATTCCTTAAATATACCAGGTACACTCCCACCTGAAAACTTCTGCCTAGAATGCTCTTCCCTCAAATATCTACATAGTTCCCTCCCTCTCAAATTTTTCCTCAAATGTTAATGAGGCCTTCCTGACAACTCCACTTCCAGCTTCATTTTTCTCAGCAGCACTTCTTATGTGTAACATTGTATTTATTGTACTTATTTGGCTAATTGTCTTTTCCCCTAACCACCTAAAAACAGAAGCTCTAGGAGGGCCAAAATTTCTCTACATTTGGTCATTTTTGTATCCCTAGGCAGGATAATGGTAAGTACCTGATATATATTTACAGAATTAATGATTAAATATTTAATGTGCTATTAAATATTTTGCATTTTTATATGACATACCTGTGGTTCAGTTCTTCTTCATCTTCAAACACTCCAAATGGTTTCATGGCATCAATCAATTTCTGTGTGTAAATATGATCAATTTCTTTTGGACATGCCAAACTAATTGGAGAAGTGATTCCATAATGCTTTTGTTGACGCTGGCTGTCCAGCATGGTGTTTCTGTTCAAGAAAAATGAAACAGCAGAAAAAATTTAAAGTATCATATCATACTGATACATGGATCTCTCAATCCACTCATTAATTTAGCTACCTTAAAAGTTTACTTAGTACTAACAGTTGGGGCAGGCACTTTCTTTTTTTTTTAAGGGAAAAAAGGGTATTTTGTGTTTATTTTGATGAAGGGCTATTCATACTGCCTCCAGCTTTCATGGTTAGGATGTCTTTTCAAGCCAAAAGCAGCATGTGTTGGCATCAGGACAACTGTGCCAGCACCACTTAGCTCAAAGGCAAAGAGCCTGAATGGGAGCTGGGCCAGGGCCACCTCCACTACACCCTGCGGACTTAAGTCAAGTACCATCTATATTCAATCTTTGAAGAGCAGTCAGCCACTTGAAAAGAAAGCTCTGAGTAAGAACAATGTCCCCCCCCCCCCCCAGGAAAGAAACAAAACATCACATTAGAAGGTAGGTCCTTGTGACTCGCTTTTAAAAAGAAATCACAACTAGGATTTGTCCTTGAGAAACCTACATTAACATCCTTTGCTCAAATCAGAAGTTACAGTCCTAACATTGACTCTGGTTAATTGTTCTCTTTATTTAGATTGGTACCCAGTCCATTGTCACACTAAATAATTATCAAATTCTTTATACTTTTATAGATACAATATAAGCTAGCCTCCAAAAGATCCTAACAGGGAATTACAGTTTTGAATAAAGTACAGCTCAATTTCTGATTTTGTATTTACACAGGCCAATAATTTCAAAATAAATCTTGCGACCACCATGGGTTGGTATAACTTTTTATTCTGCTAAGAAAGTAAAGTAAAAATAAACATACACGATAACCAAGTAACCCTACCATCTATCTTTACCATTCAACAGTAAGGACCATCAACAACAACAGTTAAGAATGTAATCTCAAAATATAAAAGAACAGTCTTTTAAATAATACATCAGCCCTGTAAACAATAACACACCAAAATACAGTAGTGATTGTTTTGAATTTTAACTGGTCAAAACAGTGTCTTATTCACTAAGTTCATACAGTAAGGCATGCTCCTTGGGTAAAGATTTGATTAGGTAGGGAGGGAGAAGCAAATGAAAGATACAATAGCCTATGTATCTTCTGAAATGATTAAGAGACACAAAAGGGAAACATCAGTATTAGTGACTTTAATTTCTTTCTGGTATCAATTTTCCTGTTGAATAAACAAAATGTGTTTATAAGTGTATGGTAAATGGATGGGACAGAGTATATATGATCAATTAATCTCAACAATAACTGTAAGAGGTAGGTAGTGAATAAGTGCCATCTTACAGATAGGTACCCAAGATCCAAGGGATACGAAGAGCCAGAATCTGAACTCCAAAACCCAAGATCTTTCCACCACTCCATTCTCCCTTCAACAAGTACTTCAGTTCCGATACTATGATCCTGGGTCCCACTTTCTCATCTGTATGCTGAAAAAGTTAGCTAAGAACATGCCTACCAGCACTAAAATTCTAAATCTATGATTCTGAAACTCCCTCATCTAGAAGGGGGGAAGAAAAAGCAAGCAAAGGAATTCCACATTCCCTTCAATGCATCAATTTCACTTACAAGTAAACACTCTAGAGAAATTCTAGTACAAGTGTACAAGGAAACATGTACAAGAATGTTTACTGCCACACTGTACCATTAAGAACTTAGAAACATGGGGTGCCTGGGTGGCTCAAGTGGTTGGGCATCTGACTTGGACTTTGGCTCAGGTCATGATCTCACATTTTGTGAGTTTGAGCCCCACATCAGGCTCACAATCCTCTGTCTCTCTCTCTCTCTCTGCCCCTTGTCCGCTTGCGCACTCTCTCTCTCAAAAATACATTTAAAAACATTAACAACAAAAAAAAAAGATTCTCTCTCAGCCCCTCTTCCCTGCTTGTGTGAGCACTCTCTCTAAATAAAGTTAAAAAAAACCTTCAAAACAACCTGAAATAGTCAAAACAGGAAAAAAAAAAAAAACCTAAACTAAGGTGTATCACTACAATGGAATACAATATAGTACTTATTATGAATTCATTAGAGTTGAAAATATTAACAGGGACAAAGTTCAAAGATACTAACTACGTTGCACTTAAAGAAGATGCAGAATGACAAGTGTGACACCAGTTATACAAAGCTTAAAAACAAGTAAAACAATGCCAGTTATTATGTACATATGTTGTAAGAGCATTTTTAAAAATGCAGCAATAAACATCAAATTCAGGACTGTGGGGTACTATGGGGAGGGAGGTGAATGGAACCAGAGGAGGTAGGAGAATCCTTCAAACACATCTGTAATAGTTGATTTCTTCTAAATAAAGGTATTTATGTACACACACACACACACACACACACTCCACACATACAGAATGTTATGCTTTGAGAGAGATGGATGGTGACTACACAAATGATGCTTATGTTATTCTCTGCATTTTTCTGCTTAAATTACTTCCTAATAAGCCAAAATGTTAGAAGCCACAACAAAATCTTGCCAAGCACGGAAACCGTTTGTGACTTATCAAAGTGTGAGCAGGAGGTCCAGACTGGTAGATATACTATGGGTAGGTGGGGGAGGCTGGGGGAGAGCGAAAAGATCATAGTCTTTATTAAAAAGAAACCCATGGGTCATTCACTCCTGAAGACCAGGAGACAGCCGGTCGGGAGGGAGGAGGGGGAGGTAGGGGGATGGTATTTGCGCCAATGCAGACAGGAGCAGAGACGGGCTCAGACAGCGCTGGGGGCAGGAGAGTGACCGACAATTTCTCCCCACGGACACCCGCGCCTCTCCGGCTGCTTATTTGCCTGGGGGCATCCTCACAGGCGGGACAGGCGAGGGCAGATGGGGGCTCCAAGAGTCCCCCAGTCTGTTCAGGGGTGGCCAGGTGAGCCGCCCGGTGTAGGGGAGGTGCCCTTGCCGACCGGCCAGGAGCGGGGAAGGAGACCACTCCGGCGAGCTATGGGCAGGGTGCGAGGGGCAGGGAACGGAAACGGGGTCCCGGCCGACCACCCAAACCACCCCTCTCCGCTTCGCCCCCAACCGCCGCCCCCCATCACTTACGCAGACATCTCTTTCATCGCTTCCTGCGTCTCCCTCACCGCCGAGTATCTTTCGCTCTGGAGTCAAGTTCTTGCTCTTTCCTTCTCCTCCTGTCCACTTTCCTCCGGTTGCTTGTAGCTCGCTTGCTCGCTCACTTTCTCACTTACTACGGCCGAGGCATCCAACCGAGTAGTGAAAACACCACAAAACCGGCTCTATTTATGACAATACAGCGCGGCCGACGCCAATATGGCGCCGCTTCCCAGCCTGCCCCTCGCCCGCTGCGGCCCCGCCCCCGGAGGCCTGGACCCGCCTTCGACCCCGCCCCCTCCTCCTTTGGGTCCCCGGAGGCTCGAGTGGTCCCGCCCACAGGGGGCGCCGGCTCTGGCCTCAAACGCCGGTCGGAAGGAGTGTTTTGTCCCCTCCTTTGTCCGTGGGACTGTCAATCTAGGCAAACCGCTTGGAAGGTAATTTGGACCATATTTTCCTTGTTTCACCAATGAAAGACTATAACATATTTTTTAAAAGATCACAACCTTGCCTAGCAAATACAATTTTAACTCTTCTGTTATCCTACATCTTTAATTAGTCAGAGTTCTACGTGATCAATCCACTCGTGGAGATTTTGTCGTGAGAGGGTCACACCGAGGAACGTGTGACTTTACAATTAAACCAGTGGAAAGCAAGCTTGTAAATTGGAGGCTAACCTGTTCACTTCACCTCTACCTCCCTTGATTCATGACATTCTGTCAGTTAAGTGAGAATCGCTAGCAGTTTGCAATGGAAGGATATCCAAGAAATAATTTAATACACTAAACCATTACAAGGAAAAGGATGTCAGGAAGCTGCTTTTTCTCGGAATGTGACTCAGAGTCCCAGGAAATAGAGGCGATTGCTTATAAAATTATCCATTCATTCTTTCAAAAATATTTACTGAAAACCAAATGCTGTTAGGTACCAGTGGCTTAATGGTGCATAAAACCGGATGTATTCTTTAACCTTATGAAATTCAGAGTTTAGTGAGGAAACAATAAAATGTAAGTGATGTTCTTCTGTCGTAGAACTAAAGCACCTACTGTGTGTCAGGCACTAGAGATATGTAACTCCTGCCCTTCACAGTCTTGTGGAGGAGGACAAACATACACAGAGATCATGGAAATACAGATAGGGATTTAGGGAGGCCTAAGAGGCCACCTAAAGTTAGAGGAGATGTTGGAAAGTGGCTTCCTAGAAGAGAGGATGCCGCCTGAATTAGCAAGGTTTGGTAGTCGGGATTGGGTACAGGTGGTGGAGAGAAGAGGCAAAACCTATTCCATGCAGCATAGAGTAGTAGGTAGTGTGGGCTTCAGTGCAAGGGAGGCCCAAATTTGAGTTCCAGTTTTGCTACATACTCAGGAAAATTAACCTTAAAAAGCCCTGTCTTCATTTGTAAAATGAAGATAGTAAGATTGTGAGAGAATTAAATGAGTACAGTATGTGTAGCCATATGGATCTCAGTCTAAAAGTTCAGACATGCAAGAAATATCACTTTATTTTCTAAAACTGAATTTTTGACCCTGAATCCCTCATTCTTCTGAGCTGGCAGACAAAGACAATCTTGGTCACCCTTCCCCAATTCTTGAGATGGTGCCAATGTATTAGCGGAGGTAGGACAGATTGTGCACGTCTGGTCCTCGGCGCGGCTAAGTCTACTTTCCTGGCCTCATGGCACTTGGGACTGGAGAGTCTCTGATGCCTCCAGGTCTTGTCCGGAGCTCATTGTAAGGGTCTTTCTTTTTTTTTTAAGCTAAAATTTTCTAATTACAAAAGTAACCTATGCTTATAAAGAAAGAGTGGAAATATGTCCTTCCCTTTCATTCCCAACTCCATTTTATTCCCCAGGGAGCCTTTGTAACAGGTGGATATCTATCCTTTCAGATAGGTATGTTTTCAATATATCCCAAGCTATGTATAAATATGTACCAGAGGTTTGCTTTTGTTATTTTTAAATTTTGAGAAAAAGGGATACTGTACATGTTGTTCTGCTTCTTAATTTTTTTTAGCCTAAAAGTCATGCACATCTTTCCATGTCAGTAAATGTTACGATGTGTGCCCCTAAAGTTTCATATGTTGGAGCCCCAACTCCCAGTACCTCAGAATGTGACTGTACCTGGAGACAGGGTCTTTACAGAGAGAATTAAATTAATTTTTTTGTTTTTATTTATTGATTTATTTTAAGAGAGAGAGAGAGAGAATGTGTGCACGAGCTGGGGAGGAACAGAGAGAGAGGGAGAGAGAGAGAATCCCAAGCAGGCTCTGTGCTGACAGTGTGGGTCAGCATGCTGACATGGGGCTCAAATTCACAGAACCGTGAGATCATGGCCTAAGCCGAAATCAAGAGTTGGACACTCAACCGACTGAGCCACCCAGGCTCCCCAAGATAATTAAGTTTAAATGAAGTTATTAGTGTGGCCTCTACTCCAAGATGACAGGTGTTCTTGTAAGAAGAGGAAATTTGGACACAGCTGGGTACACAGGGAAGGCCATGTGAAGGCACTAGGAGAAGACGGCCACCTATAAGCCAAGGAGAGAGGCCCCAGAAGAAACCAGCCGTGCACACACCGTGTCTCAGTCTTGTGGCCTCCAGAATTGTGACAAAATACATTTCTGTTGTTTGAGCCACCCACCCAGTCAGTGGTACTTTGTCAGGAAGCTCTAGCAAACCAGAACAGTAAATGTGCACCTACTTTGTCCTTTTTAACAGTAACATGGTGTTCTTTGTCATAGATAATATATATTGTCGAAATATACTTAACCATTTTCTATTGTCTCATATTTGTTTATATTATCAATATGCTATAATAAATATCTTTATAATACATCCTCTATTCTTCTGTCACTAGTTATTGAATGGATTCTTTTTTTTAAGTTTTAAAAAAAATGTTTATTTTTGAGGAGGGGGGCGGACAGAAGGTCCGAAGCAGGCTCTGTGCTGATAAGCAGAGAGCCCGCTGTGGGGCTAGAACTCACCAACTGTGAGATCATGACCTGAGCCAAAGTTGGATTACTTAATTGGTTGACTGAGCCACCCACGCACCCCTGGATTATTGTTTTTGCAAGTTTATTTATTTATTTTGAGAGAGACAGAGCGAGTGGGGGTGGGGGACAGAGAGAGGGAGAGAGACAGAATCCCACAAAGGCTCCGTGCTGCCAGTGCAGAGTCCGACTCGGGGCTCGAACTCACAAAACTGAGAGATCATGACCAGAGCTGAAACGAAGAGTCAGACGCTTAACCAGCTAAGCCACCCAGGTGTCCCATGAATGGATTCTTAATGATGAGATTACTATGTTAAAGGGTATGTATATTTTAAAATAATATTTATTTTTTTTAACATTTATTTATTTTTGAGAGACAGAGAGAGGCAGAGAATGAGCAGGGGAGGGAGAGAGAGACAGACAGACAGAATCTGAAGCAGGCTCCACACTCTGAGCCCTTTGTTAGCACAGAGCCCGACACGGGGCTCAAATTCACAAACTGCAAAACCATGACCTGAATTGAAGTCGGACGCTCAACTGACTGAGCCACCCAGGCACCTCTAAAATGATATTTATATATTCTAAATTGTTCTCTAAGAAGGTTATAACAATTTAACTACTACCAACAATATGTATAGAATGGTCTGTTTCCTCAAACCCTCACAAATGCTAGATATTAAAAATACTTTTTATACTTATTATGAATATTATAAACGTACGTAAAAGTAGAGTAGTATAATAAACACCATATGCTTATCACATTGATTAAACAATTATTTTAGTATTTTGTCATGTTTCACCTATTTTTGAAGAAATTTAAAGTAAATACAGATATCATGACATTTTATTCCTAAATTTTGTTATGTATATATAAATAGGAACACTTTTCTGCATAACCACAATAATACCAAAACACCCAAGTTCCCCCCTCTTGTCCCCCAAATGTCTTTTGCAGCAAGTTTGTTCATATAAGGATCCAGTTAAGAGCCATGATTGTATTTGGTTGCTGGGTCTCTGAAGTGTATTTAGATTTAGAAGAGACACACCCTTTCTTATCCCTTCTCATCTCCTCCTCACCTCCCACCCCCGGCTTTTTATTTTTCCAATGACATTGATTCAGAAAGACCAGGATAGTTGTTTCCTAGAATGTCCCAATTTCTGGATTTTTCTGACTGGTCCCTTGTGGTGTAATTTAACAGTAAGCGCCATATTTTCTATTATTGGAAGCTAGATCTGAAGGCTTGATTAGATTCAGACTAAACACTGCATCACACCAGGAGTCACATTATGAAGCTCTGGTTATCCTATCATTGGTGATACCAAGATACTAAGGGTTTATGTAGTGACAGTCATCTTGGAACAAACTAGTAATCTGTGGGGTGATAACTTTGGCACTAGGTGGATATCCAGCTCTCCATCAACCATTCACCTGATGGTTTCAGCATCTGTTGATACTCTTGGCTTAATTATTTCCTTAGGGGTTGCAAATTGTGATTTCCAATTCTGTCTACATTTATAGCTGGCATTTTTATAGAAAGAAGAGCTTTTTTTCTCATTAACTAGGGCTGTTAGTTATCCTGCAATATGATTCCTACTGCAAAGAAAAAAAATATTCCTTTTCCTTCCAGAGTTAAGAACTTGGTATAATGGCCCATTCAAAGAAATTCTTATTTATTTGATTGCTTATTTTATTCCTCTTTTTTTTTTAGTATCACATGGATTCATTTTTCTAATGTATTCAGCATGTTTCAATCAATTACAGTTATGGTTCTTTTGATGCTAAAATTATCCCAGCTTTGGCCAGTGGGTTCCTCCGTCAAGCTGGTTCCTCTGCCAGTATTAAAAAAATTTTTTTAAATCAGTATGATAGGTTGGAAAGTGGTATTTTTTTTTGTGGTTTTAATTTACATGTCTCTGATCAGTGGTATTTCACCAGCCATTTATATTTCCTACTCTGTGGATTCATGTTTTGTCTACTTTCCTTGTGGTATAACTGTATTTACACCAATTATCAAGACTCACCCCTACAAATGAAATGTTTTCGGTGCTTACTGCCAGTCTCTTCCAGCTACAACTTCCCTATCCTTGAGTTTTTCTTTATGATCATCTCTTGCTCTAGAATGAGTCTTGAAATAGGTTATTTAGAAAGGGGGTACATTTTCCTAGTTCTGGCATATTTGAAAATGCCCTTTTACTAAATCATAACATTCCCTTCAAAGCTTGGTAGATGGTGCTTTATTGTTCCCTGGTGAGTCTTAAACACTTGTACAATTCTTATTTTTGAAGTTTAAAAATTCTGTCCAAATAGGCCTTTGTATGACGGTCTTTTCCCTAAAATGTGTCTAGAACATAGTAAACATTGAACATTTTTTTCCTGAGTACTTTTTAAAAGATTAGGTTAAGTCCCCCCCCCGCCTTTTTTTAACTTTGAAAATTCCTTGTGTTCCATCAATCAGCTCTTTTTTGTTTGTTTGTTCAGGTAAACAGAAATGCAACTTGGGAGAGTTTAAAATGTTCATGCAAGTAATTCAGGGGAAAAATCTTTTAAAATTATTTTAGCTTTTTAAACATCTACTGGGCTGTTTACTTGTCTATAGAACAAGTAGGGCATATCTGTCTTGCTCACCAGCTCAGTCTCAGAACTTCATAAACATAAATATTTGTTGCAGGAATTAATTTCAAATATTATTCTCCCTTATGTCTTCCTTCATCTTATTATCTCTCCATCTTTTTGCCCCAATTGGTAGACAATCTCCACTTTGCCTTCAACTTAATATTCTGATGTGTCTGAATGTTATACAAGTATTCTATTGGAACCTTTTCATCTCTGAACAACCTTTACTAGCTCAAAGCATTTCCTTTCTCTGGCAGATTGTTGTAGCATAGGATTGTTCGTACTGGTCATTTGCAGGTTATAACTAACACTTTTTAAAGTACGAATAGGGACGCCTAAGTGGCTCATTTGGTTACGTGTCCAACTCTTGGTTTTGGCTCAGGTCATGATCTCACGGTTCGTGAGTTCAAGCCCTGTGTTGGGCTCTGCACTGATAACGTCAAGCCTGCTTAGGATTTTCCCTCTCCCTCTCTCTGCCTTCCCCCACTTGTGCTGTCCCTGTCTCTCTCAAAATAAATACACTTTTAAAAAATAAATAAATAATAAAGTATGAATAGAAGAGTATGGTGCTTCAGGTAGGATCATCCAAAAATGACCTTGGGAGATGACACTGGGGTTGCCCACATATTGTGCCAGAAAGGACTAGGGTCTCTCTTTCTACCAGCAGAAACAGCTGTGCCCACACTTAGCTTCCTGGGATGGGTTTCTACCCCTTGCATAAGGGGCTGCAACTTCTTTTTTTTTTCATGTTTATTTATTTTTGAGAGGGAGAGAGAAAGAGAGAGAGAGAGAGAGAGAGAGAGTGCGCAAGGGGGAGGGCAGAGAGAAAGGGAGACACAGAATCTGAAGCAGGCTCCAGGCTCTGAGGTGTCAGCACAGAGCCCGATGTGGGGCTCGAACTCATCAACTTTGAGATCATGACCTGAGCTGAAGTCGGACGCTTAAATGACTAACCACATAGGTGCCGCAGGGCTGAACTTCTTAAGATCACCAGGTATTGGGCAGCTGGCACCTAACTTCAGTTACCCTGGCTCTAAATAATTTCTTTGGGAAACATTCTGATGAGGCTGCTTCCTCACAAGTTTACTCTAAGAAGATCTAATCTGGGGGGACATATTCCTCCACTGGAACACACACAGCACCCAGCCATAGCACCCCTGTCTCTTGGATGTTTGGAAGATCCTAGACTCTGCCATCTTCTCTTTCTGACCCCCGGCTTGTAATTTCCCCCATTAAAGACTGTTCCTTAACTCAAGCTGAATGACCATATGGAATTCATCCTAAACCCTGTTGCTCGATAGGTAGTGACCATGCAGGGACTCCCTACCTATTTGAACAACTAAAATAAAATATGTGGTTGAATCTGCTCTCAATAGATTCAGGTTCGGTGCTGCTCAGTTGATTTTGAACAAATAGGAGTTGGATGTTGTCAGAAATTGATATGGGTCCTGTTACAGACTGCGTGTTTGATGCCACTTGCCACCCTGCCCCCAAATACATAAACTGACACTCTAATCCCCAATGTGCTGGTACCTGGAGATGGAGCCTTCAGGAGATAATAGGTCGTGAGAGTGGAGTCTTCATGATGAGATTAGTGCCCTTATAAGAGGAGACAGGAAAGTTCTTGCTTCTCTCTTTTTGGTCCCTGCCATGGGAGGATACAGTGAGAAGAGAGCCACCAGGAAGATGGGCTCTTACCAGACGCCGAATCTACTGGCATTTTGATCTTGGATTTTTCAGCTTCCAGAATTGTGAGAAATAAATTTCTGTGTTTTAAGCCACCCCGTCTATGGTCTTGTTGTAGCAGGCCAAACTAAGACAGGTCCCAACCAAATTTTTAATTGTAGGATAGCAGATCCAGATAAATAAAGAGGAAAAGAAGCTGGCAGCAATGACATTTCAGAAATGTAGCAATAGTTTATCATAGAACTGTGGGGGGCGGGGAGCAGAGTGGAATGGGGGAGGTAGTTCTGGTGAAGCCACACCTCTATCATTGTGGGCAGGTTCTCTAGGAAAGGGACCTTGCTTTTTAAGGTTTTATGCTTGGATGACTAATTGGGGCCCCATTGGGGCCTCAGCGCATCACTGAGGGTGTCTCAGAAGGAGGAGCACCCAAGCATTACAGTTTCTACCGGGCGCCTCAAACAGCTTTGCTTTCAGCCTTCTGCCACAGAGTGGCCTCTACCGCTCCATGTTAGGGGTGTCAGAGGGCACCTTCTAGCGTCTTCTGCTTATGCCCATAATTTGTTGTCTCGTTGCAGAAGAAAGATTGCTTTCTGTGGTTTGACTTTGTTACCCCATTTATTCAGCACTGAGTTTTAGTAGTTCTCAGTTTTTCTAATGTGAAATCTCTATTGCTGATGCAGATATTTTGTTTGTACAGTTTATTGCTTTTTAATGTTTATTTATTTTTGGGAGGCAGAGAGAGTGGGAGAGGGGAGGAGAGAGAGGGAGACACAGAGTCCGAAGCAGGCTCCAGGCTCCGAGCTGTCAGCACAGAGCCCGATGCGGGGCTTGAACCCATGACAGGTGGGATCATGAACTGGGCCGAAGTTGGATGTTCAACCGACTGAGCCACCCAGGAGCCCCTATTGTTTTTTTTTTTTTTAATATGAATTTGGTGCAGAGAAGGGACAAAGCAGACGCCTATTCATTTTTCTTATCTAGAATAATATATAAAGTACTGGATATACTTTAAGCAATTCAAGAGACCATTGGTTAGTGGATTTGTCCCCAAGATCAATTCTAATTCCAAGTATCTGGATTTTCATGGTTTATGTTTGTGGGGTGAGGCCCTCTGTGTCTCTGAGTATTTCTTGCATTAAAAAACCTGCTAGCTTCATTGAAAGAGCCTTTGCTCTGTGGGCTTAGATGCGTCAAACCAAGCAAGGTAGCAATCAACAGCTTTCCTGGGAGGCATCTTAACTGCCTGAAGTTAGAGACCTCAACACCCCCTCCCAACTGTTTCTTCTCTACACTTTCGGAAGGGCAGAAAAAGTCTTTACACCAATTTAAAAACTTTTTCCCAGAGCTCGGAGGATTAACATATAAACTCAGTGGACAGAGCAGGTGGGTTTCCCACTTCCCTCCAAATTGAGGGCAAGATTAATTACGGTACTCACCTGTTTCTGAACCGGGCCGGTAATGGATCCTGGCTGTGCGTTCCCCGAAGCAGCTCTTAGCCACAGTTCTCTGCGGACTCCGCGGCTTTGATCAGCCCATTCCCTCTCAGCAGGCTAACACGGTAGCCACAGGACACAAGTGCTTAGTTTACAATCATGTTAATTTTGCTTTTTGTTTGTCTTTAGCAGTTGGAGATTAATGAGTAAAAAGGGTGTTTAAATTTTCAACCAGCCTTCTTTTAATCACTTGGCCGCATTGTTGCTGGCAGTTTTATTACTTTGATTTCCTGAATCAATCAGGTGTACAGTTTCCTTGTCCAATGATGGTTAGAGCGCAGGGAAAGACAGTACTACCAGGAATAGCTGCTGCTGCTCTGGATTCCACAAAAGACTATTGTGAAAATTCTTTATGATCTTTGTCATGATTTGTCATAGCATTTTCAATAAATCAGGGACATTTCCAAAATATTTTACAAAGGATGTTGCTATGCTCATTTTTCAGCTACGGAATCAAATTAGTCTTTATCTGTTGGGATGGTGAACATTAATAACGAATTCAGATTTTGGAGTAAATTTTTTTTTGAGAGAAGGGGGTGGTGGGGGGGAGAGAGAGAGAGAGAGAGAAAGAGAGAATATCTTTTTCTTTTTAATTTTTTTAACGTTTATTTATTTTTGAGACAGAGAGAGACAGAGCATGAACGGGGGAGGGTCAGAGAAAGGGAGACACAGAATCTGAAACAGGCTCCAGGCTCTGAGCTGTCAGCACAGAGCCTGACACGGGGCTCGAACTCACGGACCGCGAGATCATGACCTGAGCTGAAGTCGGCCGCTCAACCGACTGAGCCACCCAGGCGCCCCAAAGAGAGAATATCTTAAGCAGTCTCCACGCCTGTTTCGAAGCCCCATATGGGACTCAATGCACAGCTCAATACGGGGCTCGATGCAGGGCTTGATCTCCCAACCGACCGTGAAATCGTGACCAACTGTGAGATCGTGACCTGAGTTGAAATCAAGAGTTGGACACTTCACCAACTGAGCCACCCAGTCTCCCCTGGAGTAAATTCTTTAGATGAGGTAGTCGCTACTCCAACTCCAAATCCTCCAGTTTTCTGAACTGAGGAAAGCAGACTCCATTCCACTGCAGGTTTTCTTCAAAGTGTGCTTCTGGTATGTATATAAACAAGCGAGGCCTTGATGATTCTGTCTCAAAGAGGCTTCATATCAAAGAAATCCCCCTCAGGTCTAATACATTGAAATGCAGATTTGTACACACAGTGCCACTGAGTATGCATTGTTCCTGGCAGTAAGGGACAAGCTTTACTTAAACATAGTGATGACTTTTCCTGCTTGTTTGCTTGCTTGCTTTCTCTCCCTCCCTTTTTCTCTTTCTTTCTCTCTCTCTCCCTCCCTTCCTCCCTCTCTTTTCAATATATTTTATTTTTAAGTAATCTCTACACCCAAAATGGGGCTCAAACTCACAACCCTGAGATCAAGGGTCGCAGGCTCCACTGACTGAGCTAGCCAGACGCCCCATAGTTATGATCTTTCCAAAGTGCAAACCTGATCGTGACACTTCTTGGCTTAGTATCTTTTAATCTTCCCTTTCCTCTGGGTCATGTGCTGACAAGTTTACAGACACATCTTTCCACTGTGAGTTCCTACTTTTTTCATGCGCCCAGCTTCTAACACAGTCCTGGTCTGGAGAAGGCCCTCACTGAGAAGATCCTTGGAATTGAGGAAAGAATTTCATCTTGGCACATTGTCATGAAAATGCACTCAGAGGTCTGTCCAGCTGTCCCAAGTACATAATAACATTCCTTGGGACCTCTGGCTGGGGTAACATTTGATACCCATTTCTTAAGCCCACTGGGTTCCCTCCAAAACTCTAGGGAAGATATCTGAGAAATGAGTCTTAAGAGTGATCTTGTGGGACCCCAGTATGTGGCTGTACATGAAGGACAATGAAGATGGGCACCATACTACTGGGGGCAGAGGTAAGAAAGGAGGTGTGGGACCTAAAATAGACCGGCCAAAGGTGGGTGATGGTAAAGATGACTGTGTAGGTTGGCTGTGGAGATGTTGCTGTGGCAGGTTGTATCTTCTAAAGATGGCTTTGCTGACATACATCTGCTCCATATGTTCTCCTTACAGTGTGACTTAACACTCCTCCACTGGGAGATGGGCCTATGTTCCTAACCCTTGAAACTGAGTGGGCTTTTGTAACTACCTGACCAATAGTATGGTAGAATGATTCTATGTGACTTCTAAGGCTAGGTCATAATAGGCAATATAGTTTCCTTCTGCTTCTGCCTCGGGACACATGCCTCTCGAACCCTGAGCTGATACAAAAAATCCTACCACCCTGAAGCTGTCTTGCCAGAGATGACAACAGAGTCAGAGGGGGATGTTTGATGAGACCCCCATGTTCCAGTAGCCAGCTGTTGGAGTCCCCCCAGCCCAGGCACTAGGGATGTGAATAAGGCCTTTGAAATAACTCCAGTCCCAACCAATCTGATTTGTAACCCATAAGAGACCTTGAGCAGAGCTGGGCCTGCTGAGCTGCTCTGGAATTCTTGACACATGGACACCATGAGAGAGAAAAATTATTATTGTTCTAAGTCATTAAGTTATGGTGATTTGTTACATAACCATAGTGTCTGGAAAAGGGAGTCCGAAACAGTTACCAAAATTAAGCATAACCTAGGCATAAATTACCCTAAGTTATATTTGAGATTTTCTTTTTAACGATTTGGGGGTAACTGCAATTTAGTCTTAAAAGACAAGAACCCAGAAAAGACCATAGCCAGTGGGTATGACTATGGATGACTATGTCAGGTTTATTCCAGAAATGCAAGGTTGGTTTAACATTAAAAAGTTAATAAATGTAATTAAATATATTTACAGGATAAAGGCAGAATATTCTCAGTGTAAGAAAGAAAGAAAAGGTTTTTGGTAAAATTCTACATATATTCATTACTGAAAAAAAAAGCCTAGTGTGAATGGATAGAAAGGATCTTCTGTAATATCACAGGTGGTTCTACACAAACTCTATAACAAATGTATTAAATAGTAGAATATCAAAACCTTTCCCCCTGCAGTTGGGAACAAGACAAGGATGTTTACTATCACCATTTCTATGTAATATTATGCTAGCCAGTACAAAAGGCAAGAAACAAAATAAAATGTATAAGGCTTAGGGCAAAAAAAACCCTGTCATTATATGCAATTGACATACTTGTATATATAGAAAATTCACAAATTACTGATAAATTATTAAAATGAAAATAATTTAAACAATTTTTAAATTTTATTTTAGACAGAGTGAGAATGAGAGAGAGAGAGAGAGAGAGAGAGAGAGAGAGAGAATCTTGAGCAGCCTCCACCCTCAGCACAGAGCCTTATGCAAGGCTTCATCCTATGACCCTGGGATGATAGCCTGAGCCAAAATCAAGAGTTGGATGCTCAACCAACTGAGCCACCCAGCTGCTCCTGGGGACAAAAAGATGTAAACCTCGTGTTCTCAGTCCCATCTCATCCCTTGTAGTAAGGAGACACCATGTGACACGGTTTTGGTCAATGAGACATATGTAGAAATCTATTTAAAAACACAAATTGCTAGATATTTTACCTCTAAATATTTCATTTAAAAATGTTTATTTTATTTTTGAGAGAGAGAGAGAGAGAGAGAGAGAGAACGCTAATGGGGGAGGAACAGAGAGAGGGAGACAGAGGATCAGAAGTGGGCTCTGTGCTGACAGCAGAGAGCCTGATATGGGGCTCAAACTCATGAACCATGAGACCACTACCTGAGCCTAAGTTGGATGCTTAACTACTGAGACACCCAGGCACCTCTACCTTTAAATATTTCAATTTGTTTTTAATAAAAGCAATGGTAAAATGTCTGCAATTTATTCTCAATTGTGTAAATGGAGGAAAGTATCCTGTTCATGGACAGAATATGATTCTCCTTACATTGTTTGAAATTTTTGTGCAGCCCCAATAAAATTCCTAGCAAGCTTCCTGTTTGTTTGTTTTGGTGGGTTTTGAAAAGCTTATTTAAAAATTTATATGAAAATTCAAAGAGGCAAAAATAGTTAAGACAATTTTTAAAAAGAAGAAGGTAGAAAGGTTTGCCATTGAGTATCAAAACTTACTGTAAATCTAAAGTTATTAAGACAGCATAATATGGTGCAAGGAAGATAAATTAGATCAACTAGACAGAATAGAGTGACTGGCAGTAGATACATACACATGGACATTTGATTTATGACAAAGATGACACTTCAGAGCAGTGGGAAAAGCTGAACTTTTCAATAACTAGTGCGAATACAATTGGATATCCATGCGGAAAAAATGAAACCTGACCTTTACATCATATCACATAGAATATTAAATACTACAAAATTACAGATCTAAAAATAAACTTACAAAACTAATATAGAACACAATCTTTATGATCCTTCTAAAAGTAACATAGGAAACAATTTTTATGACCACGATGAAAAATATTTCTTAAGTAGGACACAAAGAGTGCACTAGCCATGAAGAAAAAGATCGATAAGTTGGACCAAACTAATATTAAAAACATCTGTTCACCAAAGATACCATTACAAAGGTGAAAAGGAAAGCCATAGGATTTATATCCAAAATATATAAAGAACTCTTTCAGGGGCACCTGGCTAGCTCAGTCAGTAGAGCATGCAACTCTTGATCTCGGGGTCATGAGTCTGAGCCCCAAGTTGGGGGGGGGTAGAATTTATTTAAAAAATTTTAAAAAGAGAGAACTCTTTTAGATCAGTAAGGCAAATACAGACAGGCTATTTTAAAAAGGGGGTAAAGATTTGAGCAAATTTCACAAAATGACTACTCATACATGAAAAACTATTCAAACTCACTAGCAATCAATGAAATTAAAATGAAAACAATAAAATGCACTGTATGCTTTGACCAGAATAACTAAGATTACAAAAACTGACAGCATCAACTACTGGCAAGGATATGGGGCTGGTGGGAACTCTCATACATTCGTGGGTGGGGATGTAAATCGGTGAGCATGTTGGAAGACTCTTTGGCAGTATATCCGTTGCATACACACACACCCTAAGATCCAGCAATGTTACTCCTAAACGTATACCCTGTAAGAATGTGTACACAAACATACCAAAAGACATGTACATAAATAATATTCATATCAGCCCCAAACTGGATATAACCCAGAAGTATAATGGATAAATAAGTTGTGGTATATTCATATGATTGAACACTATTGAAAAAAATGAATGAATCGCAACTATATTGAACCACATGGATTAATTTCCCAAATATGATGTTGGGCAAAGTATAAAAGAACACATGTGGTATGATTTTATTTTCATCCAGTTCAAAAACAGGCAAAACTAATCCTTTAACATTTTTTACTTTTTATTGAACTATAACTTAAGTAGAGAAAACGCATGAATCTTAAATGTACAGGATAATTGTTACATAAGTAAACACTTGTGATAACCATCACCCAGATCAAGATATAGAACATTTTCTTTTTTTTTTTTTTTTAATTTTTTTCAACGTTTATTTATTTTTGGGACAGAGAGAGACAGAGCATGAACGGGGGAGGGGCAGAGAGAGAGGGAGACACAGAATTGGAAACAGGCTCCAGGCTCTGAGCCATCAGCCCAGAGCCTGACGCGGGGCTCGAACTCCCGGACGGCGAGATTGTGACCTGGCTGAAGTCGGACGCTTAACCGACTGCGCCACCCAGGCGCCCCAAGATTTAGAACATTTTCAATACCGCAGTGAGCATATCCTTCACCCACATGACAGCTCCCAACGTTAATTTTTTTAATGTTTATTTATTTTTGAGAGACAGAGACAGAGAGAGAGAGAGAGACAGAACACAAGTAGGGAACGGGTAGAGAGAGAGAGGGAGACACAGAATCCGAATCAGGCTCCAGGCTCTGAGCTGTCAGCACAGAGCCTGATATGGGGTTCGAACCCACAAACCGTGGGATCATGACCTGAGTTGAAATGAGACGCTTAACTGACTGAGCCACCCAGGCACCCTGACAACTCCCAACATTAACCACTATTCTGACCAATTTGTATCAGGAATTAGTTTTTCATGTATTACTATTTCGTGACCTGATTGTTGGTTACATAGATGTGGTCACTTTTTATTATTTATCAATTTGTACACTTAGGATTTATGCACTTTCTGTATGTATGCTATACTTAAATAAGAATTACTAAATTTTTTTCCCTTTTTAAAAAAATAAACTTTCATTCATTTTTGAGAAAGAGAGTGTGAGTGGGTGAGGGGCAGGGAGAGAGAAGGGGTCAGAGTATCCAAAGTAGGCTCTGAGCAGCAGCAAGCCCCATGCGGGGCTCAAACTCATGAACTATGAGATCGTGACCTGAGCTGAAGTCAGACTCTCAATTGACTGAGCTATCAAGGCACCTCTCCTTTTTTCTATTTTAGAGAGAAAGAGAGAGAGCATGCAAGTGGGGAAGAGGGGCAAAGGGAGAGAGACAGAGAATCCCAAATAGGCTCCACACTCATTGTGGATCCCAACACAGGGCTTGATCCCACAACCTGGGGATCAGGACCTGAGCTGAAATCAAGATTCAGATGCTCAGCTGACTTAGCCACCCAGGCACCCCTCAAATATAAATTCTTAAAAATTTAACGATACTATGACCTATGGCCCCTCAAACCCTGCAGAGTGACTAGAATTTTATTCAAACATGTTCTAAGCATTAGTTTCTTTTATTTCTGCTACTATAGGCATATTTCATAATTTTATGACTTATCATTTTATGAATCTATTTAAACTAAGGACTCACATTAAAATAGGAAAGGGAACCACTTAAAAATTATTGTACAGTACTATAAAAATCATTGTTTCTCTGTGAGGAGAGATGACGAATGCATGAACTGTTCTTTCTCTCCGAGTCCTCCTGGTCTTTTCTTCTAAAGAACAACCTAAAAGCACTCTGAAGAGGTCAGGGAAGGGGCTTAACAATGGGCAACCAGAAGCATCTTGTTTGGACCCAGTCCCTTTAGATTAAGGTATGGCTCCAGTTTGGTCTTCAGTATTCAAGTCTGACACTAGTACTCCAAGGCAGCATCTCTTATCATGTCTAGTGGTATTGTTTGTATTGAGTTCATTAGTTTCTCGTGGGGACTACATATAATTCTGTCTGGTGCTTTCTGAGAAAACTTATAGGAGAGGTGGATACCACTGCTTAAAATTGGAGTTTTAAGTAGGAATACACTTTTCATTGTTTTTATCTCTTCCCCTTTCTCATGTTACACAACTTCCCTATTAAGATATCAAGCTGTCATTACAGCTAATATTAAAAGATATTATTTTCATATGAGTTAGTTCCAATTTAGTCGCCATTTCATAAAATTATCACAAAATGAATTGATGGCTTCCAAATAGTGATCACTTGTAGAAACAATTAGTTTGGGACATTGTGTCTCCACTATTAGGCAGAATTTTATTTTTTGAAAAATTAGAAGCTGTTAACTGCACTCAAATTATGACTCTCTCCTGAGGAAAGCATTTTGCAGACTAGAATTATTGGTCCCACTTCATAGATGAGAAAGCAAGCATTGAAGAAATTTAGTGCTCTGTGTAAAATTAGAGCCAGGAATAAGGCTTAGGATTTCTGATTCTTGTTCTTGCACCAAACCATTTGACCACAGGCAACTCTTAGAAGTTAGCTGAGAGGGAGGTAAACCATAAGAGACTCTCAAATACAGAGAACAGACTGGGGGTTGCTAGAGGGGAGGTGAGTGGGGGGGATGGGCTAAATGAGTGATGGGTATTAAGGAGGGCACTTGATAGGATGAGCACTGGGTGTTATATGTAAGTGATGAATCACTGGGTTCTACTTTTTAAATCAATACTACACTGTATGTTAACTAACTTGAATCTAAGAAAATAAATTTAAAAAAAGAAAAAGAAAGAAGTTAGCTGAGGATACGGAAATTTGTCAAGATCACCTTAATAAATGAATATGCGATAGTAAAAGAGACTCTCTAATCTATGCAATCCTTTTTTATATTAAATTTATGAAATAATATTTAATATACATCGTAATTAAGATGGGAAGCCTTGCATTTCAGCCTCAGCTGGTAACCCCCGTGACCTAAATTAGGAACCTGGGAGTCTTTCTTGACTCCTGCCTTTCTCATGTCCAATTAAACTTTAATTCTGTCAGTTACTTGGTTTTCCTTTTGAAATAATTTCAGGCTTGCAAGAATAGGGCAAAGAGTAGTTTTTCCTTGAACCATTGGAGCATGAATTGCTGACATGGTGGTCTAACACCTCACAACACCCCTGGAGACTCATTCAAGTTGTGTGGTGTATCCATAGTTCATTCCTTCTTATTCCCAGCTAGAATTCCATGGTACCATAGTTTACTTGTTGAAAGACATCTGGGTTGTTTCTAGATTTTGGCTATTATAAATAAAGCTGCTATAGGGGTGCCTGCGTGGCTCAGTCAGTTAAGCATCCGACTTTGGCTCTGGGAGTTCGAGCCGCGCATCAGGCGCGCATCTGTGCTGACAGCTCAGAGCCTGGAACCTGCTTCGGATTCTATGTCTCCCTCTCTCTCTGCCCCTCCCATGTTGGCACTCTGTCTCCCTCTCAAAAATAAATAAACATTAAGAAATTTAAAAAATAAAGCTGCTATAACGTTTCTGTACAGGTTTTTGTGTGAACATTAGTTTTCATTTCTCTGGGATAAAAGTTCAGGGGGACAGTTGCTGAGTTGAATGGTGGTTGCATATTTAATTTTATAGGAAACTGCCAAACTGTTTTCCAGAGTGGATGTATCATTTTACATCCCCATCAGCAATGTGTGAGTAGTCCAGTTTCTCCACATACTCGCCAGCATTTGGAGCTGTCACTACACTTTATTTTGGTTATTCTGATAGGTGTGTAGTGACATCTCATTGTCGTTTCAGTTTGCATTTATTTAATGGCCAACGATGTTGAACATCCATTTATACACTTATTTGCCTTCTGAATATTTTCTTTGATGAAATATCTGTTCATGTCTTGTGCTCATGTTCTGATCTATGCAATCATCTTTCATGTTAAATTTATGAAATCACATTTAATGTGTACTTTCTTTTTTCAAGTTTTTAAATTTATTTGTTTTGAGAGAGAGTAGGGGAGAGGCAGAGGGAGGGAGAGGGAGAGAATCCCAAGCAGACTCCTCGCCGTCAGTGTGGAGCCCAATGGAAGGCTCTATCTCATGAACCATAAAATAATGGCCTGAACCAAGTCAGACGCTTGGCTGACTGAACCACCCAGGTGCCCCTGGATTGTTTACATTTTTACTGTTGAGCCTTGAGTATTCTTTATATATTCCAGGTAATCATACTTTGCCAGATTAAAGGCTTGGAAACATTTTCCTCTAGTCTGTAGCTTGTTTTTTTATCCTCTTAACAGACTCTTTTATCGAGCAAACTTTTTTGTTGTGATGAGGTCCAATGTATCAATTTTTTCTTTTATTGATCATACTTTTGGTGCCAAGTCTATGAACTCTTTCCCTAGCTTGATAGCCCTAAAACCTTCTCTCATTTTTTTCTAAAAGTTTTATAGTTTTATATTTTACATTTAAGTCTAGGGTCCATTTTCTGCTAAATTTTATAGAAGGTGTGAGGTTTAGGCAGGTTAAATTTTTTTGGTTAAGGATGTTCAATTGCTCTAGCATTATTTGTTGAAAAGGCTATCCCTCCTCTATTGTAATGCTTTTTACAGTTTCATCAAAAATCAGTTGGTCATACGTGTGTGGATCTATTTTTGGGTTTTCTGTTCTGTTCCATTGATCTATGTGACTATCCCTCCAACAGTATCTCACTCTGTAGATCACCAGCTACATAGTAAACGGTAATATTGGATAGAGTGATTCTTCTCAGTTGATTCTTATTTTTCAAGATTGTTTGAATTGTTCTAGGGCCTGTGCCTTTCCATATACATTTTAGAATAAGTTTGTCCATGTCCACGATTTCTTATAGAAATTGAATGGATAAATTTGGGGAGTGCTCACACTCTTGCTAGGTTGTTTCCAATGCATGAGCATGGTATGTCTCTCCATTTATTTAGGTATTTTTTCTTTCATTAGCATTTTTTAATTTTCAGCATACAGATCCTGTACACGTTTTGTAAATTTATACCTTAGTATTTCATTTTCTTTGGAGTGGTTATAAATAGCTTATGGCCTCTTTTTACATTTATTTATTTTTGAGAAACAGAGTGAGACAAAACATGAGTAGGGGAGGGGCAGAGAGAGAGGGAGACACAGAATCTGAAGCAGGCTCCAGGCTCTGAGCTGTCAGCACAGGGCCTGATTCAGGGCTCGAACCCACGAACTGTGAGATCATGACCTGAGCCGAAGTCAGATGCTCAACCGACTGAGCCACCCAGGCACCCCAATAGTATTGTGTTTTAAGTTTCAATTTCCACATGTTCATTATTAGCATATAGGAATGCAAACAAACTTTATGTGTTGATCTTGTATCCTGTTTTATGTGTGGTTGTTTTTGTTTTGTTTTGTATATTCTTTGGGATTTTCTACTTAGACAATCATGTCATCTGCAGATTGGGATTTTATTTTTTACTTTCCAGACTGCTTTTTTGCCTTTCTTTCCTTCTTCCTTCCTTCTTTATTTCCTTTCATCTTTATATCTCCCTTCCTTCCTCTCCTTCTCTCCCTCTCTTCCTTCCTTCCTTTTTCCCCTCCCTTCCTCCTTTCCTCCCTTTCTTCCATTGCTTTCTTTCTCTCTTTCTTTGCCTCTTTTTTTTCTTGCCTCCCTCTCTTCTTCCCTCCTTCCTTCCTCCCTCTTCCTTCCTTCTTTTCTTTTCTTTCTTTCTTTCTTTCTTTCTTTCTTTCTTTCTTCTTTCTTTCTTCCAACTCGTTGCACTGGCTAGGACTTTTAGTATATGTTGAATGACAATAATGAGAGAACCTCCTGTTTTAGAGGGAAAGCATTCAGTATTTTACCATTAAGTATGATCTTAACTGTAGGTTTTTTAGTAAATGCTCTTTTCCAGTTTGGGGAACTTCATTCTATTTCTAGTTTACTGAGAGTTTTTTTTTAAATGAGTGTTGGATTGTGTTAAATGCTTTGCTCTATCAATGGATATGATCATATGACTTTTCTTTAGTTTGTGGATATGGTGGATTGCACTGATTATTTTTAAGCATGTTGAACCAGTCTTCCATACTTGGAGTAAATCCCACTTGGCTATGGTGTACAATTTTTTAATATGCTGCTAGATCAGGTTTGTTAATCTTTTGTTGGGGATTTTTGTATCTAAATGAGATATTGTGGGATATTGGTTTGCAGTTTTCTATTTTTGTACTGTCTTTGGTGTTAGCCTCATAAAATAAGTTGGGATATGTTCCCTCCTCTTCTATTTTCTGGAAGAGATTATGTGAAATTAATGTTAATTCTTTAAATGTTCTATTTAATTCTCTAGTGGAACCATCTGGAATTGAAGATTTTTGTGTGTGGGGTGGGGAGATTTTAAATTACAAATAGAATTTTTGTAATGGCTACAGGACTACTTAAGTTGCCTATTTTTTTCTTGGTTGAGTTTTAGTAGTTTGTAGTGTTTAAGCAATTTATCCCCTTTTTTTCTGAGTTGTCAATTTTATAAATGTAAAATTGTAGTATTTCTTTGCCATCCTTTTAGTAGCTGCAGAATCTGTAGCGATATTCCCTGTTTCATTTCTAATATTGGTAATTCATTTTTTCTTCCTTTTTTTGGTCATTCTTGCTAAAAATTGATCAACTTTATTGATTTTTTTCAAAGTTCCAAAAAGTTCCAGCTTTTTGTTTCATTGATTTTCTCCATTCTTTTTCTGTTCAAATTTGTTGATGTATACTCTTATCTTTATTACTTTCTTCTGTGTGCTTTGGGTATTTTTGTTCTTATCTTCTAGTTTCTCAATTTAGGAACTTATATTATTGATTTGATTTGAAGACTTTTCTTTTTTTTTAATGTTTCTTTATTTTTGAGAGGGGGAAGGGGCATAGAGAGAGGGGGACAGAGGATCTGAAGCAGGCTCCATACTGATAGCAGAGAACCTGATGTGGGACTCCAACTCACAAACTGTGAGATCGTGACCTGAGCTAAAGTCAGGCGCTTAACCATCTGAGCCAATCAGGTGCCCCATTACTGATTTGGTTTGAAGCCTGTTCTTTTTTCCAATACAGCTTTTAGTGTTACAATTTTTTTTCCCCTGATTTCAGCATTGCTTTAGCTAAATTCCACAAATTTTGATATGCTATATTTTCATTTTCATTCAATTATGTATTTTTGACTTGAGACTTCCTATTTTACCAATGCATTATTTAGAAGTGTGTTATTTAATTTCTAAATGTTTGGATGTTTTCTTGGTATTGATTTCTAGTTTGATGTCATGTGGTCAGAGAACATGCTCTCTATGACTTTAACTCTTTTAGGTTAAAGAGTGTTCTGTGGATATTTAACAAAAATGTTATTCCACTGCTGTTGGGTATTGGATATTAGATTCTGTTGGTCGACTGTCTCGTTCAGTTCTTAGATATCCTTGCTGATTTCCTGCTTAAGAAGTTCTATCAATCATTGTGAATGGAGTATTGAATTCCCCAACTATAATTGTGTGTTTGTCTATTTCTCCTTTCAGCTCTATCAGTGTCTGCTTCATGTGATTTGTGGCTCATGTATGAGCTTCATTTACTTGGTGGATTCACATTTAAGATTGCAATGTCTTCCTGGTGGATGAACACTTATCATTTACCTTTTATCATTACATAACGTCCCTTTTTGTCTCTAGTAACTTTCTTTGCTCTGATGTGTACTTATCTGGTATTAATAGAGGTACTCAGGGGTGCCTGGGTGGCTCAGTTGGTTAAGTGTCTGACTTTGGCTCAGGTCATGATCTTGCTGTTCATGGGTTTGAGCTCCGTGTCAGGCTCTGTGCTGACAGCTCAGAGCCTGGATCCTGCTTTGGATTCTGTGTCTCCTTTCTTTGCTCCTCCCCCACTCGTGCTCTGTCTCTCTCTCTCTCAAAAATAAACATTAAAAATTAAAAAAAAATAGAGCCTCAGATGTTTTTGATTAATGTTTGCATAACTTTTTTTCATCCTTTTACTTCAACTTAACTATGTCATTGCATTTTTTTATAAGTTTTTAACTTATTTTGAGAGAGATAGCAGGAGCAGGGGAAGGTCAAGGAGGGAGAGAGAGAATCCCAAACAGGCTCACTGCAGAGCCCGAAGCAGGGCTCGATCTCATGAACCATGAGATTATGACCTGAGCTGAAACCAAGAGTCGGGTGCTCAACCAACTGAGCCACCCAGGAGCCCCCGAAGCAGTTTTTCTGTAAGCAACTATCAACCTGCTGCTAAGCCTGCTTCATTGCTATTGTTTTCTGTGGAGTACATTAAGCCTTTCTTCTGTTCAAATGCTTTAAAAACATGTAGCAGCTACTGTTCCATCTTATTTGAGCATCTTTTATAATAAGTAAAAGAGAGCTTCTAAACCTCTTCTATGTTCATTAGCTTGCTTTTAGCTGAAAATGATGAGAGGGCCCACCATTGGCTAATCCTTGGCTAGTAACCCTGTTATATTATGCTTTACTGTAATTACCTTATTGAATATAGCTAACGGATTTGAATAAAATACTGAATGTTTGTGACTCCTTAATCATTCTTTACCTTGTTTGTTTACCTAAATGATTTTCCATTCTGTTAGTGTTTCATCAGTCAGATTTACCATGCTATTAGTTTTAGGGAGATCCTAAGTTATCTCAGCCACCAAGGAAAATAGGAGAGTTGACTTAGTCATTATTCCACAGAGCCGTTAAACTTAAAAATGCCGTATTTTCTCCACATGCCCAAATGTCTACACAAACACCACCAAAGGAATACATTCAATAAAAGCACTATCCTTTTTGTGCTCAGCAAATTAGATTCTGGAAAAGATTTTCCAGTACCTTGAGTTCTTGGAGAAACTTTGTACCTTGGATTTATAACTTGGGAAATCTCAAAAGATTTTTTTACTTCACCTAGGGAAAATGATGGAAGTTTGATGAAATCGCAATATGTTTTGAGAACTTCATTTTTCTCTAAAAGTTTCCTTTTTAAAAAATGTGCTATTTATATTCCTTATTATATCTCAATTAAAGATAAGGTATCAAGGATGCTGTGGTGCTTGACATAGGAGTAAAATTCTGAAGTATCAGAGTTGACACCATGCTTTCACAGGATTAAAGAACACCCAAATAAATGTTCTTAAAAAATATTTTTTTAGTACAGCTCACACACAATGTTACATTAGTTTCAAATGTACACCATCATGATCCAAATTCTCTATATGTTACGCTATGCTCACCAGAAGTGTAGCTGTATCTGTCACAACACTATGATAATACCATTGACTACATTACCTATGTTGTACCTTCTACTCCCACAGCTTATTCCTTCCATAACCAAAAGTCCAAAATTTCCCACTCCCCTTCACCCATTTTGCCCATCTTCCCATCCCCTTCCCCCTCCCCTGACTAATAACCATTAGTCGTTCTCTGTATTTACAGATATGATTCCACTTTTTATTTGTTTGTTCATTCATTTGTTTTGTTTTTAAAATTCCACATATGAGTGAAATCATATGGTTTTTGTCTTTCTCAGTCTGACTTATTTCACTTCGCATAATACTCTCTAGGTCCATCCATGTGACTGCAATGGCACAGTCTCATCCTTGTTTATAGCTGCATAATAATCCGTTGTATGTGTATACACATCTTCCTTATCCATTCATCTATCAGTGGACATTTAGGTTGCTTCCATATTTTGGCTATTGTAAATAATGCTGCAATAAACACAGGGATACACATATCTTTTTAAATTAGTATTTTCATTTTCTTTGGGTAAATGCCCAGGTGTGGGATTATTGGATCATATTTGATTTATATTTTGAATTTTTTGAGGAACCTCCATTCTGTTTTATGCAGTGGCTGCACCAATTTACATTCCCACTAATCGCACAGGAGGGTTCCTTTTTCTCCACATTCTTGCTCACACTTTTTATTTCTTGACATTTTGATTATAGCCGATTTGACAGGTGTAAGTTTTTTTTTTTTTTGAAAGACTCATGGCCAAAATGGAATTAAGTAATGAAAACTTTAATACAGTTCTTACAGGTTATTTTGTATTATAAATGCAGGCTAGTAGCACCAAGTGCTTCCATAAGTTATAATAGAATCTGTTTTACTCTACATTTTATTATTTTTAAAAATGTTTATTTATTTTTGAGAGAGAAAAAGAGAGAGGGAGAGAGAGAATGAGTGTAGGAGGGGTAGAGAGAGAGGGGAGGATAGAGAATCCTAAGCGGGCTCCATGCCATCAGTGCAGAGCCCACCATGGGGTTTGAACCCATGAACTGCTAGATCTGACCTGAGCTGAAATCAAGAGTCAGACGCTTAACCAACTAAGCCACCCAGGTGCCCTGCTATGTTACATTATTCTTAAAAATTTTATAAGCATGTGGCTCAAAAATATGTTTCATAAAGTTATTCAGCCACTTCACTCTTTCTAAATCTTCATATTAAGTGCAATCTATTTCCCTATTTAATAATTTGAAAGTTTCAAATTGACTTTGTATGCAAAATCATTAGCTTCACAGTCATCATTGATTACTGTAGTATTTTACTCTTGCAATAATAAATATGAATCTATATATGTATTTCATCTACCATGTAGAATTTCCACTTATAAAACACATAAGGAAAATGTATTCAAAATTACATCTAGAAAACTCACTCATTTTGGAAAACAAACATTTTAATACTAACAGTGAAACCAAGTCACATACCTTGTTTATATAATTGTTGCTGATACACTGATTAGATAGGATGGTGATGTCTGCTTTCACAGAATCACTGATTACACACAGTTACAGTGATGTTAGATATGATATTCAAGTGGGCACTTGGTCAGAGCCAAAGTCAATTGTCAGATTATGGGTGAATTCTGAGGTTGAACCCAAACTTCAGAGTGTACCTAATATTTATTTGTTTATTATATAATTTGTCCTATGGCACTAATATACTATGTACATTATACAACACACACACACACACACAATTTAAGCAGAAGATAGAATTTCTAATATTTTCTTCCTGGTGTCCAGTGAACGTTCTTGTGTACACCCTGGGATGTGTGCACCTCACTTTGGGGGACCACTGACCTATAATAAAGATCAAGCTCCTTAACCTGGTATAATAGAGCCCTCAAGATCTGGTCACTGTTTTATCTGTCACCTTTCCATGCCTTGACCTTATCCTCTAACAACACTGAATTACTTGTAGTTCCCTGCCTCTGTGTCTTTGCCCTGTGCCTAGCATGCCGTTTTCTTTCTTTGCTTGGTTTAACCCCATTCATCCTTTTGTCTCAATGCAGACATCACACTGTCCAGGAAGTTCCCTGGCACTCCGTTCTTCCTTTGAGGCTGTGTTAGGTGTTGCTCCTCTTGGCTCCCAAATTCCTAGTGTGTAGTTCTGCTTTTACACTTATTTATTGTGTTTTTTATTGTCAGGAGGGACCATGAAGTGATTTAGCTTATGTTTTTGCAATCATGGAGGACTGTGGTTGAAATAGAAATTAAGCCGAGTTATAGATAAATAGAAAACATTGTGTTTTCTATACACTTGAGAGGTTTTCAGGCTGAGGTTTGAAACTGCCTTCTTTACTGACCCTGGCCCTTAGCACAAGGAATCATACTTTACCCAGGGGTTAGGTTCAAAGATGAATGTGAAGCTTTATATACATATATCATTAGTTATAGTGCTAAGAAGTAGATGCACTGCCGAAAGAAGGTATTTCAGGAGAATTTAAAAAGGGAATGTTTTCATTCATTGTATTTTCTTTACTCTCACATACATTTCTGACACCAAGTATGTGGATTTTCCCCACACTGACCAATTCTCTGACACTAGCTGGGTATCCTCAATTCAATTCAATTCTAACACTAACCAGAATTAGCACAGACACCACAGTTTAAGGGATTGGTCCTACAAGAGTGCCCCCACTTCAGACTCCATTCACAGGTAATAGGTCCCCAAGTTACCCACAACTTCTGTTGGATGTGGCTACAGATTGGGAGTTCCCACAACCCCCTCCTTGGGTTTAATAAATTGTTAGAGCAGCTCACAGAATTCAGGAAAGACAGTTTACTTACTATTGCTAATTAATTAAAAATAATATTTTAAAGGATACAAAGGAACAGACAGATGAAGAAATACACAATGTAGGAACTTCGGTTCCCATGGAGTTGTCCTGTGCCACCCTCTTGGAGCATGGAAGGGTTCACCAACCCAGAAGCTCTCTGAATCCCATACTTTGGGGATGTTTATGGAGGGCTTCATCACCTAGCCGTGATTTGATTATCAACTCCACATCCAGCTTCTCTCCCCTCTCCTGAGAACTGGGGGAGAGAAGGGCTGAAAGTTCCAAGCTTCTAATCATGGTCTTTCTGGTAGTCAGCCCCATCCAGAAGCCCACCAAAATTTGCCTCATTAGAACAAAAGACATTCCTATCACCCAGGGGATTCCAAGAGATTTAGGAGTGTGTTTTAGATGTGTTAGATGCTCCTATCCCTCAGGAAATTACAAAGGTCTTAGGAGTTCTGGGACAGGAACAGTTGTCAAAAACTAATATTAGAATCAAAGATTTTCCTAGCACTCCTATTTACAAGGGTTTTAGGAGTCCTGTGTCAGGCAGGAGCAAGGGGCAGAGACCAATATATACAGTTCTTACTATTTCACAGGGACTACTTACCAGGGTGTGTAGGTAAGCCCTGAGGGACTTTGCTGTACTTGGGACTTCACTTGCAGGTTCTGTTTCAACTGCCAGCCCACAGGAGGGAGTAGTTACAGCATTCAGAGATAGAGAAAGCTGTATGGACAAAGTTACCTATCAGGAGCAGAGATCTCTAAAGTGACCCTATTGGGAAATAAATACTCTGACTTTGTTCTCTTGCTCTTCCGTCTTCTGCCAGGGCCCCCTACCTTTAGCTGAACCCGACTGGAAGACAGAAGGCAAAACAGCCTGTTGATGCAGTCCTGGGCACAGAGCATGGGAGGAGGGTGATGAGAGGCCCAGGAGGGTCCCAGTTTCAAAGCACCCTTGAAAATCCCTCAAAGCACCCCCAGCCCCTCCTCCACTTAGTCTTGATGTTTCATATATGAAACCTTTCTTTCTTTCTTTCTTTCTTTCTTTCTTTCTTTCTTTCTCTCTCTCTCTCTCTTTCTTTCTTCTTTCTTTCTTTCTTTCTTTCTTTCTTTCTTTCTTTCTTTCTTTGAAATCTTTAAATAAGTGACTTGGCATAAAGTGATGGTAAATGCAAAAATCTTTCCTTTATTCTCTTTCCTCTGAGAAGACTGCTCTCTCTCAGCCATTCAGCCACGGCTCTTTGGGTGAAGTGGTGGGAAATTCTATAATGTAGAAAATTAGCAAAATATCAGACATCACAAATTCAAATGCTTCAGGGGGCCAGACAGGTGATGAGAATCAGATCAAATAAAACATGGATGCAGGCAGATGCAGGCAGGCAGCGGGTGATCTCTGGTTCACTCTCCTAATGATCTCTCCTTTCATCAGCCTTTAGTTACTAGTGATGAGCAAGCAGTGTTGGCTAATCATTTCTGGATGCAGAATGGGATTGATATAAAGCAGTCTCTCCTAAACCCTTCAGAAAGACCAGTCCCCTTAATAAGTGTGGGCAGAGACTGGAAGCACTTCTGGGGGCCTACTGTGTGCAAGCACTGTTCTAAGTGCATCCCCTGAATTAACTCCTTCAATCCCTTCCAGGTCCCTACAAGATAGGAGTTATGATGATCACTCCTTTACAGGTGAGGAAGCTGAGGCACAAAGATGTTAAGGAGGGACCAGGTGATCTGCTACATCTCTTCAGCAGTACATTCTGGGTGGAACTATCTAGCTTGCAAGAGCCAAGGGGATTAATTATTAATTTCTGAATCTGATTTGAATTTAACTTGGCTTAAAAAATGACTTGAGGTATGTAGAATAGTTCACCTTTGAAATATATTACAAATTATATCATTAAGAAAAGGGTAAATCTGGAAAGTAATAGTACCTGCATATTTGGCCACAATCATGGCTGCATTGACCTCCTGGGGCAGGAAGTCATAGCAGCCCTCTCTTAACTTGTTTGGATACCTTCTAGGGGCTCTTGTACTTCAGGTGCTCCATGGGTACCCTGTACTTCAGGCACATTCCCTTGGAAGAGCTAAACAGTGGGAGAAATAGGCTTCGTGGGAGGTTCTTCATTCTTGACTACCTTAACCTGCCACCTGCAGCTCCTCTGTCTTAGATAACCTATGAATGTTTGACATCAACAATGAGTATTTAATCACTTCCAAGAAGCATCAACATAAGACAAACAATTATTTGCAAACTTCTAGCACTATGCCAAATAAAAGTGTTCAGAAAGGACATCTTGCCTTGTTCCTGATCTTAGGGGGCAAATATTCATTCTTTGATCATTAAGAATAATGTTACCTATACGTTTTTTATAGATGCTCGTTATAAAGTTGGGAAAATTTCCCTCTATTCTTATTTTTATCATAAATGGATAGCATGAATTCAATAAGGTCACAGGATATAAAATCAACATGCAGAAATCTGTTGCAGTACTATAAACCAATAATGAGGCAGTCGACAAAGAAGTCAAGGAATTAATCCCATTTGAAATTGCATCAAAACCCATAAGATAACTAGGAATAAACCTAAGTAAAGAGGGAATAGTTCTGTATACTAAAAACTATAGAACATTTATTAACGAATTTGAAGAGGATGCAAAGAAATGGAAATGGAAAAAGGGAAAAGTGGAGGGTGGCATGCCGAAGAGTGAAACTGGACCACTCTCTTACACCATACACAAAAATAAATTCAAAATTGATGAAAGGCGTAAATGTGAGACAGGAAACCATCAAAATCCTATAGGAGAACACAGGCAGCAACCTCTTTGACATCGGTAAACAGCTTCTTACTAGACATGTCACTGAAGGCAAGGGGAACAAAAGCAAAATGAACTGTTGGGACACATTTCCAAAGAAGACATCCAGATGGCTAAAAGACACATGAAAAGATCTCAGCATCATTCATCACTAGGGAAATACAAATTAAAACCACTATGAGTTACCACCTCACACCTGTCAGAATGGCTAAAATTAACAACACAAAAAACAACAACAGGTGTTGGTGAGGATGTGGAGAAAGGGGAACCCTCTTGCACTGTTGGTGGGAATGCAAACCGGTGCAGCCACTCTGGAGAACAGTATGGAGGTTCCTCAAGAAACTGAAAATAGAACTACCCTATGAACCAGTGATTGCACTATTAGGTATTCATCCAAAGGATACAATAATACAGATTTGAAAAATACAGCACTCCATTTATAGCAGCATTATCAACAATGGCCAAACTATGGAGAGAGTCCCAATGTCCATCAACTGATGAATGGATAAAGAAAAGAAAATGTGGTGTATTTGTATTATGGAATATTACTCAGCCATCAAAAAGAGTGAAATCTTGGGGCGCCTGGGTGGCGCAGTTGGTTAAGCGTCCGACTTCAGCCAGGTCACGATCTCGCGGTCTGTGAGTTCGAGCCCCGCGTCGGGCTCTGGGCTGATGGCTCAGAGCCTGGAGCCTGTTTCCGATTCTGTGTCTCCCTCTCTCTCTGCCCCTCCCCCGTTCATGCTCTGTCTCTCTCTGTCCCAAAAATAAATAAACGTTGAAAAAAAAAATTAAAAAAAAAAAAAAGAGTGAAATCTTGCCATTTGCAATAATGTAGATGGAGCTAGAACATGTTATGCTAAGTGAAATAAGTCAGTCAGAGAAAGACAAATATCATATTATTTCACTCACATGTGGAATTTAAGGAACAAAACAGATGAACATATGGGAAGGAGAGAGGAAAAGAGAGAAGGAAACAAACCACTAGAGAGTCTTAATAATAGTGAAACAAACTGAGGGTCGATGGAGGGAGGTGGGTGGGAGATGAGCTAGATGGGTGATGGGTATTAAGGAGGGCATTTGTGATGAGCACTGGGTGTTATATTTAAGTGATGAATCACTGAATTCTACTCCTGAAGCAAATAGTGCACTGTATGTTAACTAATTAAGATACAAAAATTATGTATATTAAAAAATAAATGGATATTCAGTTTTATCAAATGAAGTTTTCTACATCAATCAATCTGATCATGTAATTTTTATTGTTTAGCTTGTGGATATGGTGGATTACACTGATTGTTTAAAAAATGTTGACCCAGCTTTGCATTCTTCTAATAAGTCTCACTATGGTTATAGTATATTTTCTTACACATTCCTGGGTTGGATTTGTTAATATTTGTTAAGAATTTTTGCATGTAAGTTCATGAGAGATATTGGTCTGTAGTTTTCTTTTTTGCACTATTTCTGTCTGGTTTTGGTTCCAGAGTAACACTAACTCCATAAAAGGAATTAGGAAATGTTCTATTTTTTGGAAGAGATTGTGTAGAGTTGATATTAACTCTTTAATTGTTTGGTAGAATTTTCCAGTGAAACCACCAGGGCCTAGAGATTTCTTTTTTAGGAGTTTTAAAATTATGAATTCAATGCCCTTAATAGTTATAGGGCTATTCAAACAGTTTGTTTTATAGACTGTTTGATAATTTGTGTTTTCCAAGGAATTTGTTCATTTCATGTAAGTTGTCACATTCAGGTGTGTAGAGGGTTTTTTTTTTTTGTTCGTTTTGTTTTTTGTTTTTTTGTTTTTGCTTTTTTTAGTGTTTCCTTATCCTTTTGATGTCTGCAGGGTCTGAGGTGATATCTCAATTCATTCTTTTCCTTTTTTTAATCAACAGCTTTACTGATGTATAATTGATATAATACAAAAAAAACCCTGCACGAATTTAATGTATGCATTTTGGTGAGTTTGGACATAGGCATACAATCATGAAACTGTCATCACAATCAAGGTAATAAACATATCCATCACCTCCAAAAGTTTCCTTGTGCTCTGCCTCTTTTGTTGTGGTGAGAACACTTAATATGAGATTTACCCATTTCACAATTTTTAAAGTACACAAGACAGTATTTTTAAGTGTAGGCTCTATATTATATAGCAGATTTATAGAACTTATTCATTCCCAGCCTCTGGAAACTACCATTTGACTATCTGCTTCTGTAAGTTGACCACTTCAGAGACCTCATATAAGTGGAATAGTACAGAATCAGCTGTCCTGTGACTGGCTGATTTCCCTGAGCATAATATCCTGTAGGTTCATCCATGTTGTTCCATATGGCAAGATTTCCTTTCCTTTTTAAAGGCTGAATTATATTTCATTGTATGTATATACCACATTTTCTTTATCCATTCATCTGTCAACGGACATATGGGTTATTTCTATATCTTGGCTATTGTGAATAGTGCTTCAGTGAACATGGGAGTGGAGAGAGCTCTTTAAGAACCTGATATCCAGAAATATATTTGTCCAAAAGAATTGAAATTAGGAAAATTGAAATACTTTGTCAGTTTACAAATTCTTTGCTCTATCCCTCCATTCTGCTGTTTAGTGTGACGCAAGTTTGTATCTTTTCAAAGAATCAACTTTTGGGTTTTTTTCACCCTTCCTATCATTTCTTTAATTTCTTCTCTTATTCTTATGATCATCTATGTTTTTGAACCCATTCTACTCTTTTTTTAGAAAATGTTTATTTATTTTTGAGAGAGAGAAGGAGAGCAAGTGGGGGGAGGGACAGAGAAAGATGGGGTCAGAGAATCCAAAGAGGGCTCTGCACTGACAGCAATGAGCCAGATGGGGGGCTCAAACTCACAAACTGTGAGATCATGACCTAAGCTGAAGTCGGGTGCTCAACCGACTGAGACGCCCAGGCACACCTGGGCCATTCTGTTGCTATTTTCACCTTGTTAACTCGAGTTATTTATATAATTAATTTTTAGTCTTTTTTCCTTATATAAGCACTTAAGACTACAATTTTTCCTTAAATATAATTTTTGCTATAGCCTAAAAGTTTTGTCATGTACTAAATTTTTTTTCTTTTTTTAGGTAAAAGACTGACTCAAAGCACAAAACAGACTGATGGATTTTAATGTGATGGAGTGTGCAGAGTTCACTGAGATGGTTTCAGATTCTACATTCAGCCAACTTCTAAGAAATTATATAAGAAAGAAATATATATAAGAAATTATATATATATATACATACACAGATATACACATACATACAATGAAATATTGCTAAGCCATCAAAAGGAATGAAATCTTGCCATTTACAAAGACATGGACAGAGCTAGAGAGTATTATGCCAAGGGAAATGAGTCAGACAAAGACAAATACCATATGATTTCACTCATGTGTGGAATTTAAGAAACAGAACAAATGAGCAGAGGGGAAAAACAAAAGAGAGAGACAAACTAAGAAAAAGATTCTTAACTATAGAGAACAAATTGATGGTTATCAGAGGGGAAGCGGGTGGGGGGATTGGTGAAATAGGTGATGGGGATTAAGGAAAGCACTTGTCATGACGAGCACCATGTGACGTATAGAAGTGTTGAATCACTATATTGTATACCTGAAACTAAAGTAACACTGTGTTAGCTAAGTCTATGTTAAATAAATACTTAAAAAAGATAAAGAATGTTATCAAAACATAGAATTAAATTTGGAAGTACAGACATTTTAAGTCTTTATTTTTTCTTTTAACTTTTTAAATGATTTATTTATTTATTTATTTATTTATTTATGAGAGAGGGAGGGAGGGAGGGGCAGAGAGAGAGGAAGACAGAGGATCTGAAGTAGGCTCTGTGCTGACAGCAGAGAGCCCAATGCAGGGCTTGAACTCACGAGCCATGAGATCATGACCTGAGCTGAAACCAAGAGTCAGATGCTTAACCAACTGAGACACCCAGGTGCCCCTAGTTTTTCTTCTTTTAAAATTCCAGTTGAGCATCTTTTCATGTGTCTGTTAGCCATCAGGATGTCTTCTTTGGAAACATGTCTATTCGTGTCTTCTGCTCATTTTTTACTGGATTTTTGATTATTTGTGTTTGTGGTGTTGACTTAGATAAGTTCCTTATATATTTTGGATATTAACCATTTATCGGACATGTCATTGCAAATATCTTCCCCCATTCTGAATATTGCCTTTTAGTTTTGTTGATGGTTTCCTTTGCTGTGCAGAAGCTTTTTATCTTGATGAAGTCTCAATAATTTATTTTTGCTTTTGTTTCCTTTGCCTCAGGAGACATATCTAGTCAGAAATAGCTATGGGTGATGTCAAAGAGGTTATTGCTTATGTTGATGGTTTCCTCTCTCACATTTAGGTCTTTCATCCATTTTGAATTTATTATTGTGTATGGTGTAAGAGAGTGGTCTGGTTTCATTCTTCTGTATGTCACCCTCCAGTTTTCCCAGAAGCATTTTTTGAAGAGATTGTCATTTTTCCATTAGATATTCCTTCCTGCTTTGTTGAAGATTAGTTGACCATATAGTTGTGGGTTCATTTCTGGGTTTTCTATTCTGTTCCATTGATCTATGTGTCTGTTTTTGTGCCAGTACTATACTGTCTAAATCACTACAGTTTAGGTACTATAACTTGAAGTCCAGAACTGTAATGCCTCCAGCTTTGCTTTCCTTTTTCAAGGTTACTTTGGCTATTTGGGGTCTTTTGGTTCCATACAAATTTTTGTATTAGTATGGAATACAAATAGGGAGTTGTAAAATTCTGTGAAAAACTGGTGGTATTGTGATCGGGATTACATTAAATGTGTAGATTGCTTTGGGTAGTATAGGCATTTTGATGATGTTTATTCTTCTCATCCATGATCATGGAAATGTGTTTCCATTTCTTTCTGTCATCTTCAGTTTCCTGAATAAGTGCTTAAAGTTTTCAGAGTACAAATCTTTTACATCATTGGTTAGCTTTATTCTAGGTGTCTTATGGTTTTTGGTGTAATTGTCAATGGGATCAATACCTTGATTTCTCTTTTTTCTACATTATTGGTGTATAGAAATTCAACAGACGTGGGGCGCCTGGGTGGCTCAGTTGTTTAAGCATCCAACTTTGGTTCAGGTCATGAACTCGCGGTTCATGAGTTTGAGCCCTTTGTCGGGCTCTGTGCTGATAGCTCACAGCCTGGAGTATGCTTCAGATTCCGTGTGTCCCTCTCTCTCTGCCCTTCCCCCACTCATGGTCTGTCTCTCTCTCAAAAATAAACATTAAAAATATTTTTAAAGAAGAAATGCAACAGATATCACTGATTTTGTATCCTGCAACTCTATTGATTTGTGTATCAGTTCTAAAAACTTTTTGGTAGAGTCTTTGGGTTTTCTTTTCTTTAAAATATTTTTTTATGCGTATTTATTTATTTTTTGTTTTTATTTTTAAAATATTTTTTATGTTTATTCATTTTTGACAGAGAGAGACGAAGCACAAGCAGGAATGGGGCAGAGAGAGAGAGGAGACACAGAATCTGAAGCAGGCTCCAGGTTCTGAGCTGTCAGCATGGAGCCGGACACAGGGCTCGAACTCATGAACCGCGAGATTATGACCTGAGCCAAGTTGGATGCTCAACAGACTGAGCCACCCAGGTGCCCCATGTTTATTTATTTTTGAGAGAGAGAGAGAGAGAGTGCAAGGGGGAGGGGTAGAGAGAATGGGAGACAGAATCTGAAGCAGGCTCTAGGCTCCAAGCTGTCAGCACAGAGCCCAATGTGGGGCTCGAAGTCAGGAACCACAAAATCATGACCTGAGCTGAATCGGGTGCTTAACCGACTGAGCCACCCAGGTACCCCTCCTTTTTTTTTTTTAAATGTTTATATATTTATTATGAGAGAGAGAGAGGAAGAGAGAGAGAGAGAAAGAGAGAGAGAGAGAGAGAGAGAGAGAGAGAGAGAGAGATGAACAGGGAGAGAAGGAGAGAAAATCCAAAGCAGGCTCCATGCCTTTTGTGGGGCTCAATCTCATGAACTGTGAGACCATGACCCAAGCCTAAATCAAGAGTGAGATGCCCAACCAACTGAGCCACCTAGGTGCTCCTGGGTTTTCTATATGTGTCTTGCAAATAGTGAAAGTTTGACTTCTTCCTTGTTGATTTGGATGCCTTTTATTTCTTTTTGTTGTCTGATTGCTGAGACTGGGTACTTTGAGTACTATGGTAAATAACAGTGATGAGAGTGGACATCCCTGTCTTGTTCCTGACCATAGAGGAAAAGATCTCAGTTGTTCCCATTGAGGATCATATTAGCTATGGGTTTTTCATGTATGGCTTTTATTATGTTGAGGTATGTTCCCTCCAACCCTACTTTGTTGAGGGTTTTTATCATGAATGGATGTTGTACTTTGTCAAACGCCCTTTCTGCATCTATTGAAGGATCATACGGTTCTTATCCTTTCTTTTATTAATGTGGTGTATTGTGTTGATTGATTTGCAAATATTGAACCATCCTTGCAAGCCAGGAATAAATCCCACTTGATTGTGGCGAACGATTCTTTAAATGTACTGTTGGATTTGACTTGCTAGTATTTTGTTGATAACTTTTGCATCCAAGTTCATCAGGACATTGGCCTATAGTCCCCTTTTTTAGTGGAGTCTTTGTCTGGTTTTAGAATCAGGGTAATGCTGGCCTCACAGAGTGAATTTGGAAGTTTTCCTTCCATTTCTATCTTTTGGAACAGTTATAGGAGAATAGGTATTGACTCTTCCTTAAATGTTTGGTAGAATTCCCTTGTGAAGCCATCTGGTCCTGAACTTTTGTTTGTTGGGAGATCTTTGATTATTAATCAGTTTCTTTGCTGGTTATAAGCCTGTTCAAGTTTTCTACTTGTTCCTGCTTCAGTTTTGGTAGTTTATATGTTTCTAGGAATTTATCCATTTTGTCCAGATTGTCCGATTTGTTGGCATATAATTTTTCATAATATTCTCCTATAATTGTTTGTACTTCTGCGGTGTTGGTTGCTATTTCTTCTCTCTCATTTGTGATTTTTTAATTTGGGCCTCTTCTCTTTTCTTTTTGATAAGTCTGGCTAGGGGGCTATCAATTTTGTTAATTTTTCAAAGAACGAGTTCCTGGTTTCACTGATCTCATCTATTGTGGTTATAGTTTCTATATCATTTATTTCTGTGCTAATCATTAGTATTTCCCTTCTTCTGCTGGCTTTAGGTTTTACCCCCCCCCCCCCCCCAGCTCCAATAGGTGTAAGGTTAGGTTGTTTATCTGAGATTTTTCTTGCTTCTTGAGGTAGAGCCATATTGCTATGTACTTCCCTCTTATGACTGCTTTTGCTGCATCCCAAAGGTTTGGGACTGTCATGTTTTCATTTCTGTTTGTTTCCATGCATTTTTAAGTTTCTTCTTAGTTTTCCTGGTTGACCCATTCATTCTTTAGTAGCATGTTGTTTAACCTCCATGTATTTATGTTCTTTCCATTTTTTTCTTGTGGTTGACGTCAGTTTCATAGCATTGTGGTCAGAAAATATGCATGGTATGATCTCAGTCTTTGTGTACTTGTTGGGGCCTGATTTGTGACCTGGCATGTGATCTATTCTGGAGAATGTCCCATGTGCACTCAAAAGGAACGTGTGTTCTGCTGCTTTAGGGTGGAATGTTCTGACTATATCTGTTAAGTCCATCTGGTCCAGTGTGTCATTCAAGGCCATTGTTTCCTTGTTGATTTTCTGCTTAGATGATCTGTCCATCATTGTAAGTGGGGTGTTAAAGTCCCCTAGTAGTATTGTGTTATTCTCAACAAGTTCCTTTATGTTTGTTGTTAATTGTTGTATATATTTGGGTGCTCACAAGTTGGAGCTATAAATATTTACAATGGTTAGATTTTCTTGTTGAATAGCTCCCTTTATTGTGATCTAGTGCCCTTCCTCGTCTCCCATTACATTCTTTGGTTTAAATACAGTTTATCTGATATAAGTATTGACACTCTGGCTTTCTTTTGACATCCATTTGCATGAGAAATGCCTCTCCATGCCCTCACTTTCAAATTATAGGTGTCTTTAGGTCTCAAACAAGTCTCTTGTAGGCAGCATATAGATGGGTCTTGTTTTTTTAAATCCATTCTGACACCCTATGTCTTTTGATTGGAGTGTTCTGTCCATTTACATTCAGAGTAATTACTAATAGATATGTACTTAGTGCCATTTTATTTCTTGTTTTGTCCTTGTTTCTGGAGATTTTCTCTACTCCTTTCTAGTCTTTGTCACTTTTTGTCTTTCCTTTCTACTCAAAGAGTCCCCTTTAATATTTCTTGCAGGGCTGGTTTAGTGGTCATGAACTCCTTTAGTTTTTGTTTATGTCAGAAACTCTTCATCTCTCCCTCTATTTGGAATGATAGTCTTGCTGGATAGAGTATTCTTGGCAGCAGATTTTTCTTGGTCAGCACATTGAATATGTCATGCCACTACCTTCTGGCTTGCCATGTTTCTGTTGAGAAATCTGCACGTAGCCTTATGGGTCTTCCCTTGTGAGTTAGGGACTTCTTTTGTCTTGTTGTTTTTAGGGTTTTTTCTTTATCACTGTGTTTTGCAAATGTAATTACATATGTCTTGGTTTTGGCCTGCTTTGGTTGATTTTGATGGACCTTCTCTATGCCTGCTGGATCTGTATATCTGTTTCCTTCCCTAGATTAGGGAAGTTTTCAGCTATAATTTCCTCAGAGAATCCTTCTGCTTCTCGACTCCTATGATACTAATGTTATGTTTGATGGAGTTTCTGAGTTCCCTAAGTGTACTTTTGTGAATTTTTTCTGTTTTCCAGCTTCGTTATTTTCCATAATTCTATCTTCTGTATCACTTATTCGTTCCTCTGCTTCTTCCATCCTTGTGATCATTACATACAGTTAATTTTCAAATCTCAGTTATTGCATTTTTTATTTTGGCCCTCTTGTTTTTTAGCTGATTTATCTCTGCAGTAAGGGCCTCCCTGTAGTCCTCCTTCCTTTCCCAAACCCAGCTAGTATCCTCATGATTGTTGCTTTAAATTCTCCATCAGGCTTGTTACTTATACCTGTTTTGATTAGATCTCTGTCACCTTATCTTGTTCTTTGATTTGTGATGACTTCTCTGTCTTGGCAGTTTGTCTGAGTCTCTCTTCTTCTCTGTGTTAGAAAAGCTTGTTATATTTCCTGCTCCTGTGTGTAATGGCTTTATAAAGAAGAGGTCATATAGTGTCCAGGGCCTGGCACTTCAGGGAGTGTCTGTAGTGTGTCCTGCATGTGCTCTGTTGTTTTGTTTTGTTTTGTTTTGGCTGCTCTCTCCCTCAGGCCAGTCATCTGCAGAGGTTTTTCCTTGACTGCAATGAGGAGTGTTTGAACTTTGGCCAGAATGTGGCAAGTTTTAACTAGGTGTGCTCTGGTCTGCTTGTTAAATGAGACATGCTCCTTCCACTGGAACTGAGGCCTTGCAGAACTCTCTGGTTGGGAGATATGGTGTGGGCAGGGGTTTCTTTTGGTCTTCTGGGGAAGGGGACCTCTGCACTGGGACTGAGGAAAACTTGAAAGAGAAGAGCAGTAGCGACAGAGTGTAGGTGTGTGGGGCCTTGTGTAAGCAGACTACGCAACTAGTGCTGGTGCTGTGCTATTTACTACAGGTGGCTCTGTTTCTATGCTGAGGGGCGGGAGAGGGAAATGGCACTCACCAGCTGCTTTGTTCCCAAGAGGCATCACTGTGCATGCTGCCTTTCTGGGAAATATTCTGAGAATGCGAATAATCACCTATCCTGTGCATCCCCGGTGTTTTTCAGATCACTGTTTTCACAGTTTGCCTCCAGGTTGTTTGCCTTCCTTCTCTCCAGAAGCAGCGCAGTCCCCTCTGGGCTGTATCCCAGCCAGACCCGCTGACTTTTAAAACTCCAGGCTTTAGGGATGGACTGTGGTGGGAGCCTGAGCTGGTCTTCTGGGGGAGGGTCCTGCCATGCTGGGATAGTTGCAAGCTAGATGGAGAAGGCAGTTGCGCCAGAGCACAGGGGCATGGGACTTGGCATAAGCAAATTAGGCAGCCAGTGTTTGTGATGCACTGCTTCCTGCAGGTGGCTCTGTGTTTATGCTGAGGAGGCAGGGGGAGGGAAATAGTGTCTGCCCTCTCCTTTGTGCCCAAAGAGGCATCTCCCGTACTCTGCCTCTCAGAGATGTGCTCTAAGAAGAGTGAATGATTTCCCTCTCTGTGCCCCAAGTGTTCTTCAGATTGCTGTTTACACACCATCTACCCTCACCCCCAGGGCTATTTGCTTGCCTTCCCTCCAGGAGTAGGGCAGTGCCCTCAGGGCTCTACCCCAGTCAAGCCCACCAAGCTTAAAATTCATCTTTAAGCCCCACTATTTTTAAGAACTCATAAAATTCAGCCTCTTTCATTTTCCCAGACAATGGCTCTGGGGAAGGGTTCTCCTTGTGCATATCCCTGTGTGTTCCACTCCTTCTCTCCTTTCTCCACGACCAGGGCTCCCTTCCCTCTGCAGCACCCATGATCCCTTTCTCCCCTAAACTGCTTCTCTGCATTTCCTACCTTCTGGAATGTGGCCTCTTCTCTTTCTCTAGTTGTGCAGTTTATTCTGTCAGTCTTAGGTTGATTTCTGGGGTATTTAAAATGATTTGATAATTACCTAGTTGTGTTCGAGGGACGAGATGAGTCCTCCTACTCCACCATGGAGTAGCTAAGAGCTACTCCACTCTTAGCTCTCTCCTCCATTTTTAAGTCTTTTAATAAAGATTACCAAACTGCAAAAAGAAAAAAAGACTATAAAAGGGTTCCTGAGACTAAAAATTTTAAGAATAACTGGTCTAGCTTATTGTAAATTTTTGTAAATATACCATATGTGCTAATTTTTAGAGACAGGACTCCATATATGTCCACTAAATCAAAGTTCCTAAGTGTTTTCTTATCATGTATTTCTATACTAAGTTGTATAGTTGTGTGTTGTTTTGTTTTGTTTTGCTTTTTGCTGTAGGTCCAATGTGGAGCTTGAACTGACAACCTTGAGATCAAGACTCGCATTATGTACTGACTGAGCCAGCCAGGAACCCCTCTTTGCTAAGTTTTTGAATGCCTGACCTACCAATGATCTGGGGAGGTGAACTGAAATCTTCCACTTTGATGATAATTTGTCAATTTCTCCCTGTAGTTCTATCAATTTTTGCTTTGTATATTTCAAAGACATTTGATTAAAGCAAATTGTCTGGCTTACTAGATATGTGATCTATGGCAATTTACTTATTTCCTCTGGGCTTTATTTTTCTCATTTGTAATATGTTGGTAACAATAGTATTACCTAATACAGTTGTCAGTAAATATTTGCTATTGGTATCTTCACAGCAGTAATTAGTGAGGGAGCAGAAAAGGAGAACAGTTAGCTTTATTCAGTTGCACTTTTGGCCAGGGGAGAAGTTGGGGGAGAAATATAAATGATTAAGGGTATTAAAGTGGAAAAATAGTAGTGGGGAGGGTAGGATGGCTAAGAAGAGAGGTGACAAGCCTGAGCTATGTGGGCAAAGATACCCTGGACATCTTAATGAGAGTGAACGACAAGTGTGGTGTGAGGGGGTATGAATGAGCTAGTGAGACAATTATTAGGGTAAATCTGAGGTCCAATGTGAGGTCTCAGGTGTTGGTGGAAGAAAGGGGTTAAGGTAAAGACTTGTTGTTTACATGGTTGCTAAAGCTACACAGAATAGGGATGGTACTGGATGGAAACGAGAACTTAAAGCCTTGTATATTGGTGACAGTGGAGCAGCAGGATTGCACAAACAAGAGAAGTGGTGCTTTGAGAGTGGCATTGGCAACAGAATGAATGCCAGTTCTATTTGTGGTATTGGGAACTTGGGAGAATGAGCCCCTTTGCTAGAGGCAATGCAGGGTAACTACACTTTCAGGAGAGCCAACTTTCAGGGCAAGAGGATGGAGAGGCTTAATGGGGTAGTGGGGAGTTGACAATGTTGAGGAGTGCATTTACTGTGGAATAGGGCAAAGTATAAAGCTTGGGGGAGGGAGCAGCGGGCCAGTGGGCCAAAGGAAAGAAAACACAAGTACTTTACATCTTGGCCAAGGATGAAAAGGTGTGAGGCATGCTAGGATCAGCCATCTGCAAAGTTTCAAAAAATATTATCGACAATGAGGCCTAGAACAGGGGCCAAGAGAGTGTCAGTTTCGTAATGATTTAGGAAAGGAGGAGGGCAAGGAGGGACAGTTACAAATAGATTGACAAGAGGACTTTTAATTTTTTTATTTTTTTCAAGTTTTTATCTCAATTCCAGTTAGTTAATATACAGTGTAGTATTAGTTTCAGCTGTAGAATTTAGTGATTTATCACTGACATATAACATGCAGTGCTCATCACAAGTGTCCTCTTTAATACGCATCACCCACTTAACCCATCCCCCCGCCCACCACCCCTCCAATAACCCTGTTTGTTCTCTAAAGTTACAAGTCAGTTTTCTGGCCTTTCTCTTTTTCCACCTATGTTCTTCTCTTTTGTTTCTTAAATTCCACATATGAATGAAATCATATGATATTCGTCTTTCTTTGACTTATTTGGCTTAGCATAATGCTCTGTCATTGCAAATGGCAAGATTTCAATGTATTTACGGCTGAATAATACTCTGTTGTATGTATATGTGTATACCACATCTTCTTTATCCATTCATCAGTTGATGGACATTTGGGCTCGTTCCATATTTAGCTATTGTTGATAATGCTGCTATAAACATTGGAGTGTATGTATCCCTTCAAGTTTATATTTTTATATCATTTGGGTAAATACCTAGCAGTATAATTGCTGGGTAATATTTTTAACTTTTTGAGGAATCTCTATACTGTTTTCCAGAGTGGCTGCACCAGTTTGCATTCCAACCAATAGTGTTAGAGGGTTCACTTTTTTCTACGTCCTCATTGACACCTGTTGTTTCCTGTGTTGTTCATTTTAGCCATTCTGACATGTGTGATATGATATCTCATCATAGTTTTGATTTGTATTTCCCTGATGATGAGTGAAGTTGGACATCCTTTCATATGTCTGTTAGCCATCTGAATGTCTTCTTTGGAAACATGTCTATTCATGTCTTCTGCCCATTTCTTAACTGGGTTGTTCATTTTTGGTTTGTTTTTTAAAAATTTTTTTTAACATTTATTTATTTTTGAGACAGAGAGAGACAGAGCATGAACAGGGGAGGGTCAGAGAGAGAGGGAGACACAGAATCTGAAACGGGTTCCAGGCTCTGAGCTGTCAGCACAGAGCCCAAGGCGAGGCTCGAACTCACGGACCGTGAGATCATGACCTGAGCCGAAGTCGGACGCTTAACCGACTGAGCCACCCAGGCGCCCTGGGTTGTTTGTTTTTTGGATGTTGAGTTTGATAAGTTTGTATATATTTTGGATACTAAATCTTTATCAGATATGTCATTTGCAAATATCTTCCCCCATTCTGTAGGCTGCCTTTTAGTTTTGTTGATTCTTTCCTTTGCTGTGAAGAAGTTTTTTATCTTTTTTTTTTTTAATTTTTTTTTCAATGTTTATTTATTTTTGGGACAGAGAGAGACAGAGCATGAACGGGGGAAGGGCAGAGAGAGAGGGAGACACAGAATCGGAAACAGGCTCCAGGCTCTGAGCTATCAGCCCAGAGCCCGACGTGGGGCTCGAACTCACGGACCGCAAGATCGTGACCTGGCTGAAGTCGGACGCTTAACCGACTGCGCCACCCAGGCGCCCCAAGAAGTTTTTTATCTTAACGAAGTTCATGTTTGCTTTTGTTTGCCTTGCCTTCGGTGACATGTCTAGTAGGAAGTTGCTCTAGCCAATGTCATAGAGGTTGCTGCCTGTGTTCTCTACTAGGGTTTTGATGGTTTCCTGTCTCACATTTAGGTCTTTCATCCATTTTGATTTATTTTTGTGTAAGGTGTAAGAGAGTGGTCCAGTTTCATTCTTCTGTATGTCACCCTCCAGTTTTCCCAGAAGCATTTTTTGAAGAGATTGTCATTTTTCCATTAGATATTCTTTCCTACTTTGTTGAAGATTAGTTGACCATATAGCTGTGGGTTCATTTCTGGGTTTTCTATTCTGTTGCATTGATCTATGTGTCTGTTTTTGTGTCAGTACCATACTGTCTTGATCATTCCAGCTTTGTAATATAACTTGATGTTCAGAATAGTGATGCCTCCAGCTTTGCTTTTCTTTTTCAAGGTTGCTTTGACTATTCAGAGTCTTTTGTGGGTCCACACAAATTTTAGGATTGTTTGTCCTAGTTCTGTGAAAAATGCTGGTGGTATTTTGATCAGGATTGCATTAAATGTGTAGATTGCTTTGGGTAGCAATCTTTGTGCCTCCAACCATGAGCTTGGAATGTTTTTCCATTTCCTGTGTCATCTTCAATTTCTCTCATCAGTGTTTTATAGTTTTAAGAGTACAGATCTTTTACTTCTTTGATTAGGTTTATTCCTGGGTATCTTACTGTTTTTGGTGCAATAGTAAATGCGATCATTTCCTTGATTTCTCTTTCAACTGCTTCATTATTGGTGCATAGAAAGGTAATAGCTCTCTACGTTAATTTTGTAGACTGAAAGTTTACTGAATTCATGTAACATTTCTAGCAATTTTCGGTGGAGTCTTTTGGGTTTTCCACATGGAGTATCATGTCATCTGCAAATAGTGAAAGTTTGACTTCTTCCTTGTTGATTTGGATGCCTTTTATTTCTTTTTGTTGTCTGATTGCTGAGACTGGGTACTTTGAGTACTATGGTAAATAACAGTGATGAGAGTGGACATCCCTGTCTTGTTCCTGACCATAGAGGAAAAGATCTCAGTTGTTCCCATTGAGGATCATATTAGCTATGGGTTTTTCATGTATGGCTTTTATTATGTTGAGGTATGTTCCCTCCAACCCTACTTTGTTGAGGGTTTTTATCATGAATGGATGTTGTACTTTGTCAAACGCCCTTTCTGCATCTATTGAAGGATCATACGGTTCTTATCCTTTCTTTTATTAATGTGGTGTATTGTGTTGATTGATTTGCAAATATTGAACCATCCTTGCAAGCCAGGAATAAATCCCACTTGATTGTGGCGAACGATTCTTTAAATGTACTGTTGGATTTGACTTGCTAGTATTTTGTTGATAACTTTTGCATCCAAGTTCATCAGGACATTGGCCTATAGTCCCCTTTTTTAGTGGAGTCTTTGTCTGGTTTTAGAATCAGGGTAATGCTGGCCTCACAGAGTGAATTTGGAAGTTTTCCTTCCATTTCTATCTTTTGGAACAGTTATAGGAGAATAGGTATTGACTCTTCCTTAAATGTTTGGTAGAATTCCCTTGTGAAGCCATCTGGTCCTGAACTTTTGTTTGTTGGGAGATCTTTGATTATTAATCAGTTTCTTTGCTGGTTATAAGCCTGTTCAAGTTTTCTACTTGTTCCTGCTTCAGTTTTGGTAGTTTATATGTTTCTAGGAATTTATCCATTTTGTCCAGATTGTCCGATTTGTTGGCATATAATTTTTCATAATATTCTCCTATAATTGTTTGTACTTCTGCGGTGTTGGTTGCTATTTCTTCTCTCTCATTTGTGATTTTTTAATTTGGGCCTCTTCTCTTTTCTTTTTGATAAGTCTGGCTAGGGGGCTATCAATTTTGTTAATTTTTCAAAGAACGAGTTCCTGGTTTCACTGATCTCATCTATTGTGGTTATAGTTTCTATATCATTTATTTCTGTGCTAATCATTAGTATTTCCCTTCTTCTGCTGGCTTTAGGTTTTACCCCCCCCCCCCAGCTCCAATAGGTGTAAGGTTAGGTTGTTTATCTGAGATTTTTCTTGCTTCTTGAGGTAGAGCCATATTGCTATGTACTTCCCTCTTATGACTGCTTTTGCTGCATCCCAAAGGTTTGGGACTGTCATGTTTTCATTTCTGTTTGTTTCCATGCATTTTTAAGTTTCTTCTTAGTTTTCCTGGTTGACCCATTCATTCTTTAGTAGCATGTTGTTTAACCTCCATGTATTTATGTTCTTTCCATTTTTTTCTTGTGGTTGACGTCAGTTTCATAGCATTGTGGTCAGAAAATATGCATGGTATGATCTCAGTCTTTGTGTACTTGTTGGGGCCTGATTTGTGACCTGGCATGTGATCTATTCTGGAGAATGTCCCATGTGCACTCAAAAGGAACGTGTGTTCTGCTGCTTTAGGGTGGAATGTTCTGACTATATCTGTTAAGTCCATCTGGTCCAGTGTGTCATTCAAGGCCATTGTTTCCTTGTTGATTTTCTGCTTAGATGATCTGTCCATCATTGTAAGTGGGGTGTTAAAGTCCCCTAGTAGTATTGTGTTATTCTCAACAAGTTCCTTTATGTTTGTTGTTAATTGTTGTATATATTTGGGTGCTCACAAGTTGGAGCTATAAATATTTACAATGGTTAGATTTTCTTGTTGAATAGCTCCCTTTATTGTGATCTAGTGCCCTTCCTCGTCTCCCATTACATTCTTTGGTTTAAATACAGTTTATCTGATATAAGTATTGACACTCTGGCTTTCTTTTGACATCCATTTGCATGAGAAATGCCTCTCCATGCCCTCACTTTCAAATTATAGGTGTCTTTAGGTCTCAAACAAGTCTCTTGTAGGCAGCATATAGATGGGTCTTGTTTTTTTAAATCCATTCTGACACCCTATGTCTTTTGATTGGAGTGTTCTGTCCATTTACATTCAGAGTAATTACTAATAGATATGTACTTAGTGCCATTTTATTTCTTGTTTTGTCCTTGTTTCTGGAGATTTTCTCTACTCCTTTCTAGTCTTTGTCACTTTTTGTCTTTCCTTTCTACTCAAAGAGTCCCCTTTAATATTTCTTGCAGGGCTGGTTTAGTGGTCATGAACTCCTTTAGTTTTTGTTTATGTCAGAAACTCTTCATCTCTCCCTCTATTTGGAATGATAGTCTTGCTGGATAGAGTATTCTTGGCAGCAGATTTTTCTTGGTCAGCACATTGAATATGTCATGCCACTACCTTCTGGCTTGCTACGTTTCTTTTATTATTATTTGTTTTGTTATTTTCCATAATTCTATCTTCTGTATCACTCATTCGTTCCTCTGCTTCTTCCATCCTGTGGTCATTATATCCAGTCAGTTTCAAGTCTCATTTTCAAGTCTCATTTTTCATTTTGGCCCTAATCTTTTTAGCTGTTTTATCTCCGTGATGTCTTCTGTGCTTTTCCCAAGGGTCTCCATGGTGTTTTCCATGCTTTTCCCAAGCCCAATTAGTATACTTATGATTGTTGCTTTAAATTCTGCATCAAGCATATTACTCATATCTGCTTTGATTAGATCCTTGGCCATGACTTTTTCTTGTCTTTCTTTTGGGATGAATTACTCCATCTTGTCATTTTGTCTCAAGTTCTGTCTTCTTCTCTGTGTTAGAAGAGCCTGTTATGTTTCCTGCTCCTGAGTTTGAAGCTCCTGCTTCCTGTTTGAAGTAGAGATCATATAATATCCAGGGCCTGGCACTTCAGTAAGTGTCTCTGGTGTGTTACGTGCACTCTCCTGTTGTGTTGTTTCTGTTCTATAGCTCAGGTCAGTCGTCTGCAGAGGCTGTCCTTGCCTTCAGCAGGGAACGTATGAATATTGGGCAGAATGTGGTGAGTTTAACTAGGTGTGCTCTGGTCTGCTTGTTAAAAGAGATGTATGCTACTTCCACTAGAATTGAAGCTTTGCAGAACTCAATGGTCAGTAGACATGGTGTGTGAGGGGCTTTGTGCTGGTCTTCTGGGGAAGGGGCCCATTGTGCTGGTTGTTAGGCACCCTTGCCCAAGAAAAGAAGTACCCACAAAGCACAGGTAGGCATGAGTTTGTTTATGCAGGTTAGGCAGTCAGTGTTGGGGTTGTGCAGCTTACTGAAGTCAGTTTATGCTGTGAGGTGGGGAAGGGGAATGGCGTCAGCCTGCCCCTTTGTCCCTGGAGAGGGAGTCACTGCTTGCTGCAGTCAGAAAACTTCTGAGTAGAAAATACTTTAGCCTCATGTGTCTTAGGTGTTTTTCAGACTGCTGTTTTCACAGTGTCTGTCTCTGGGTCACTTGCCTGCCTGGAGAACCACAGTGCTCTCTACCCCAGCCAGGCCTGATGCCTTTTAAAACTCCATACTTTAAGGACCTGGTGTGGCAGGGATCTGCATTGGTCCTCTGGGAAAGTGTCTCACTGAGCTGGGACTGATGCAGTTTTGACCCAGAAGGGCAGTCGTGGCAGATCGCAGGGGCATGGAGTTTGGAGCAAAACAGGCTCAACACCCAGTATCCCAGTTAGAGGCCCTTAGCAGGTGTCTCTGCACCTATGCTGTGGGGCGGGGGAGGGAAATGGTTTCTGCTGGTTTCCTTGTCCCCAGAAAGGCAATGCCACCTTTCACAGATGCGCTCCATAAAGTATGAACATTCACTCCCTGTGTGTCCCAGGGAATTCTCAGATCATGCAGTCTGCCTCAGGGTTTCTTGCCTGGTTCTTCTCAGAAGTAAGGTAGTGCCCTCAAGTCTCTATCCCAACCAAGCCCATGGACCTCCAAAACTCTAGTCTTTGAGCCCCGCTGGTTGTAAAAACTCATGAAAATCATCCCCTCTTATTTTTCCAGCCAATGGCTTTGTGGAAGTGTTCTTCTTGTGCACATCCCTGTGTGTTCCTCTCTTTTCTGCCTTTCTCCACGACCAGTGCTCCCTTCCCTTTGCGGCACCCACAATCTGACCCTTTCTCCCCCAAACCACATCTCTGTACTGCCTACCTTCTTCGATGTGGCCTCTTTTTTTCCTCTAGTTGTGCAGTCCATTCTATCAGTCCTCAGGTCGATATCTCAGGTATTCAGAATGATTTGATGGCTATCTAGCTGTGTTCAGGGCCTGGGTAGGCCTAGGGTCCTCCTACTGTGCTGCCATCTTTGACAAGAGGACCTTTTAAATGAGTGGTACCCAGCTGTAGAATAGTCTGTTCCACTGGGTTGAGATTTCTTGATTTTATTTTTGTTTGCTTTGGGTTTGTGTGTGTGTGTGTGTGTGTGTGTGTGTGTGCGTTTGTGTGTGTGTGGGGGGGGGGTTGGTTTAAAAGAAGTTGGATGGGGCATCTGTGTGGCTCAGTCGGCTAAGTGTATGACTTTGGCTCAAGTCATGATCTCACAGTTTTTGAGTTCAAGCCCCATGTGGGGCTCTCTGCTGACAGCTCAGAGCCTGGAGCCTGCTTCAGATTTTGTGTCTCCCTCTTTTTCTGCCTTCCCCCATTCATGCTCTCCGTCTCTCAAAAATAAATAAAACATTAAAAATAATAAAAAGTTGAATGTATATCTTTCAGGGAAGCTGGGAGGAGGGTTAGGCTGCAGGTCTTCAAAAATTCTAATGGAAAAATTATAGAATTTGAGACTATAGTATTTGGCTATGTCTCCCTCTAGTGGCTATCATTCAGAATAAATAAAAATAAATTTAAAATTTCAAACCCAAAGTCCAGGATTTGTGGCTTTAGGACTATCCTAAATTCTGTGTTACAGTCAGTTCTACATGAAATTCAGATAGGCATCTGTGCCCTTATTGTTTGAATTACATTGATTATTCTTCTAAATCTGAGGTGGCTGTATCAGGAAGATGCCATTGGCTAGTAGACTTCTGTACCAGGCACATAGGGATTAGGGATGGAACAAAGACAGATTAGATTCCTACCTTCATGGGGCTTACATTCTAGGGTGGGGAAAAGACCATCAATAACCGAGAAATAAGAATCTTGAAACCTCTAATTAGTGCTACGCAGGACATACACCGAATGTAGGAAATACACAGGGGCTAAGGTAGACAACCTACTTGGGACAGGGTGGTCAGGGAAGACTTCTTTGAGGAGATAGTTAGGATGAGAGGAGGCAGAAGGATACTCTGGGCAGGCCTTGTGATAGGAAACAGCTTGACCTGCTTTAGTTGCTAACAGAAGACTGGTAGAACTAGAACAAAATTAGCAAGTGGCATGGGGAACAAGTTGTGGTTGGAGGAGATATCAGGGACCACAGCATGCCAGCCCTTTAGGCCATGGGAAACCTTATAAGCTGTGGGAAGTTCACTGAGGAGTACTTTCATCCTATCTTAGGCAGGCTGTATTTATTTCAAAAGTCAATTTTGTTGAAATTGTACCTAAACAAATAGAAGAAATATTTTCAAATGTGAATTTGATTTCATCTGTTGGTTCGTCAGACCATAGATTTCCTTGGCACTAAACATTCTTTCTATATGGCTTTTGATAATGAATTGAAACAGGATATTGAACTTGAAACAGCAGGTTCTTTGTTGAAAAACATTTCCACTTACCTAAGATGTTGTTCTCTTGAAGGAAGTGAAATCACATTCAAGGTACTAACTTCCACCTGAGGAGAGATTGGAGAGAGCTTTCTCTTTTTGTGAAAACAACTTCTGTATTTGGATTATTTCATTCAAAAAGACTTACCAAAATTAGCCACACCCCAAAGGAAGATAGTTCTTCTACAATGCGAGAATGTGAAAAACTTAATATCACTTATATTTTGTCAAGGAGTTTCAGGGCAGAGTTAAACATCTAAAGCTCAGTATCCAGTAATCAGCCTTTTTTGATATAAATATTTTTTACTTTAGAGGAAGCACTGTGAGAAATGAGGAAGATGAATGCTAGACAAAGACGACACTGTTAAGTTTATAATAGGAAAATGTTCAGTGTGATTCCGTGGTTGGCAGAGGGCATACATACAGCTAGTGGGCCCACTGTGCTGGGCTATGTGTAGACACACTGCATGGTTGCACCAAGGAGAGTGCCTTACCTAGTTATGCATCAGTATGCTGAGCCCTAGAGAAGTGACAATCTAACAGGTTGATGGTAAAGCTCACTGCATTAGATAATGCAAGATAGGTGGATATGTTAGTCTTCCATTCAGAAAAGACAACACTAGACTCTGGTTCAAAGCAGGCAGCTGTAAGAATGGTACTTGGCCAAAAGGAGGAAGGGAAGAGGAAGAAAAGAGGCAAAGGTGATATGGCATAAGGAAAAGGACATCAGGGTTGTCTACTACCACCACTAGCCAAAATATCTCCCCATCTACAGGGACTGAGAGGGAAATAGTTTTACAACTGGGGATATTCAAGTTATAACAGGGGTTAAAATTTTTGTTGTTGTTGAAAATTAAGTCATATTCTAAAAAATATTGGTATAAGCATAGTTTGGAGTATCCAGATCATCTATGACATTTTTGTAAGTGAGTATTGCTACATGATTTTGACGCCCAAGTTTTCATTTTTATATATAATCATGACAGTGCTAAGTGATGACATTTAACTGTTTTGTTTATATTTATACAATTATTTTATTGATTTCTATAAAGCACATGATTAATATAGAAATAAATCTTGCATTGTGTTATTTACTCCAACCAAAACCATGCATTCTGTTGCTTAGTCAGCTCATGGCCATGTTTATCCCTGGATACAATATGGCTCAATTGACCTACTGCAAGTAAAGCTTCTACATATCAGAGTTTCTATGCTAAATGATGCCAAAACCTAGTCAGTCCCTCAGAAGTTTCACACAAAAAGCCTTCAGATTCAGTCACCATGCTGAGTTATAATCAGCTATGTTTATATAATAAACATAGGTCAAATTGGAAGTAAATTCTGGCTAAGGACCAGACAATTTTGGGGGGGAAATGTCTAGTTCCAAAGCTATTCTTTCCTGCCTAGAATGCTCTACACCAGTCACTTCACATGGTTTCAACTTTCTCAACTTAAATGTCACCTCCTCAAAAGGATAAAATAAGGAATAATATTTATAAAAGAAACAAAAGTAAGCAGAAATAAAAAATAGTTCTTGAAAGAGAAGTCAATAGCTGGGACAAACTCTAGGTCAGGAAGAATTGGACAGTGAGTAAATTGGAAGAATGCTGAGGAATTCACCTGGCATCCAAATAAAGGAAAATATGAACAATCAGTTAAAGATGTGAAGAATACATTCTGGATGGCATTTCTAATAGGAGTTCCAGACGTTTTTTCCAGACATAATTTCAGACATTTCTAATAGGAGTTCCAGAAGAAAAATGAAATATGCAGTAGAGATGAGATTAAGTCCACATAGTAGGCACATTATAGTGACACTGCATCATAAAGAGAAAATCTTAAAAGCAGCCAGAGGAAAAAAGACACATTACCCACAAAGGAATGACAATTAAATAAACAGCTGGTTTCTCATCTACAATGAAGACAAAGGAGTAATATTATGAAAGTGTTGAGGAAAAGTAACCATCAACCCAGAGTTTCATATCCAGTTAAACTATATGTCAAAAAAGGGAGAGAAAAATTTGCCACAGGCTCTTATTGAAGAGACTATTAAGATTCTTCTCCATCAAGAAGAAACCTGAACTCAGAAGAAAAGCATAGCGTATGAAAACAACCAACCAACCAAAAAACAGTGAGCACGGGAACAGATCAAATACTTCTGGAAATGTATTTATGTGACTAAAAAATCCCCCCGCAAAACAAATTTTTGCATGTTTTTATTAAAAAAAGGTAAAAACTGGGGTGCCTGTGTGGCTCATTCGGTTGAGCATCCAACTCTTGATTTCGGCACAAGTCATGATCCCAGGGTTGTGGGATTGAGCCCCGTGTTGGGCTCTGCACTGAGTGTGGAGTCTGCTTAAGATTCTCTCTCTCTCCTTCTGCCCCTTTACCTGACTCGTGTGCTCTCTCTCTAAAAAGGAAAACAATTTTAAAAAAGATAAATACTAAAACTCTTCCTTAATAATATTATTTGTGTGTGTGTGTGTGTGTGTGTGTGTATTCAATGGGTAGTTAAGGATACTAAGTCCTTTAATACAGTTAACCCATCACCCAGCTTAGCAGTAATCAATATTTTGGCTATTTTGTTTTATATACTGCTAAAGTCTTTAAAAATATACAAATATTGAATTATTTTAGAGTGTATTAAAAGTTTATGGTTAAGAACATATGCTGAATATTGGGGGTGCCCAGGTGGCTCAGTCAGTTAAGCAACTGACTTCAGCTCAGGTCAGGATCTCACAGTTTGTGGGTTTGAGCCCCACATCAGGCTCTGTGCTGACAGCTCAGAGCCTGGAGCCTGTTTCGGATTCTGTGTCTTCCTCTTTCTCTGCCCCTTCCCTGCTCACTCTCTGTTTGTCTCTCTCTCTCTCAAAAATAAATACACATTTTAAAAAAAGAATATATGCTGAATATTTAAGACAGCCTAAGCATATAGGTAGATATACAATCTGTAGATACTAAAATTACAGTGAATCTATGAAAATTTATCAATCCAAAAAAAAAAAAAACAGGAAAGGAGCAGGGAAAGCTGGTAAAAAGGATTGCAAGTAGTAAATTAAAAAAATAAGATGGTAGAAATAAGTCTAAATATATGACTGATTACAAAGGTAAACAAATTAAATTTATATAGGGGTGCCTGGGTGGCGCAGTCGGTTAAGCGTCCGACTTCAGCCAGGTCACGATCTCGCGGTCCGTGAGTTCGAGCCCCGCGTCGGGCTCTGGGCTGATGGCTCAGAGCTTGGAGCCTGTTTCCGATTCTGTGTCTCCCTCTCTCTCTGCCCCTCCCCCGTTCATGCTCTGTCTCTCTCTGTCCCAAAAATAAATAAACGTTGAAAAAACAAATTTAAAAAAAAAAATTAAATTTATATATTGAAAGACAAGAAGCTATCTGATTTGATTATGATTTTTGCAAGAGGTATACTACAACAGAATGACATAGAAAAGTTTAGTGAAATGAAGGTAGGGGCACATGGGGGGCTCAATCAGTTAAGTGTCTGTCTCTTGATTTTGGCTCAGATCATACATAATCTCTCGTTTTGAGAGATTGAGCCTTACATCGGGCTCCCCACTAACAGCGCAAAGCCTGCTTGGGATTCTCTCCTGCCTTCTCTCTCTGCCTCTCTCTCTCTCTCTCTCTCTCTCTCTCTCACACACACACACACACACACACAGAATAAATAAATACACTTAAAAAAAAGGAAGGAAGGTAATAAACTCAAGAAAAGCATAACCAAAAAGGAAAAGGTAATCAGAGTAAGTTATGTTGAAATTAAGAACTTGCTTTCATCACGTGTCAGCATAAAGAGAATTTAAAAAGAAGCCACAAACTGGGAGAAGTTACTTTCACGAGTATCCAGAATATAGAAAGAAAACTTTTGAATCAATTGGAAAGAGACAAATAACCCAATAATGATAAGCAAAAGACATGTACAGGCATTTTAGAGAAGAGGAATCAAGAATAGAGAATACACATATGAAAAGGTGTTCAACCTCATTAGTTACCAGGAAAATGCAAAATAAAGAACAAAGATTCTATTTCACACTTACCATACAGGCAAAAATTTTAAAGTCTGATCATTTCAAATGGAGCAACAGGACATGTATATTCTGAAGATAGAAAAAAATTTGGTACAACCTGTATGGTAAACAGTTTGGCATAACTTAGAAAAGTTTTCTCATCTGAAAAATGGGCTTAATTTTGAAATATACCCTATAGAGTTATTTTGAGGATTAACTGGTTTAACGTCTTTTGAAGAGGGTTTTTTTTTTCATACAAAGAAACTGAGACATTTAAAGGTTTAAGTAATCTGCCTGTGGACTGGCAGAAGCTATGTGCAATGCATGTAAATGACAAAGCGTGAGTATCCAGAATGTGTAAATATATCTTATTGAGACAGAGGCAAATAATAAAAAAGAGAAGATCCACATAAGAAACTTAAATTGCCAATAAACATATGAAGAGATACTCAACACTTTTAATAATCAGGGAAAGATTAAATGAAACAAGAATACAATGCCAGGGAAAAATCAGAATAACGCTGGGGTACTATGTCAAAACTCCTGCTGTGGGACTATAAACCGATTCCACTGCTTTAGAAGCAGTTTGTCAATATCTAGTACAGGTGAGAATGTGCACAGCTTGGGACAAGGTAATCCCTTAGACCCAGAGCAATGGTCTTCAAATGGGAGTATGCATATCCTTGTGGTTATATGAAGCGTTTGCCAGGTACCGGGGTGCTGATGGTAAAGAAAAACTTCAACTTCCATGTGTACTTTCCCTCCAGCAACTCCAGCACCTCCCGCGTGCTTCTTTCCCACCTCCTGTTTCATAATTGTTCTTCTTCCCCGTCTTCAAAAATAATCTTCAAAAATAATAGAAGGCATTGTCTTCTATTACAATGGCTGGGATCAATGTCATCAACCTACATTGCTGCAGTGGCTCAAAGGGGCTTTTCTTTCCCACTAAATCCAATGAGTTACCTCATAATGTGTATGGAATTATTTTTGAATTTTATACATAATTTACAAAATATTTCCAAGAGCCGAGCACTAGAGTACATATATGTGCACCTGTTTACTGAAAGAAAATCATGCCTTTTATCCTACTCTTGGCTCCAAGAAACTCCATTATGTTGGTTAGTTACATCTTGCACTGCATTATTATAAATTAAGCATGAGAGACAGCATATTTACTCATATTTCAAATAGTTTATTATAAATTAATTATATTAGATCTACATAATTTTCATCTTGTCTTGATGACTTTCATTAGTTTATCATAAATAGGTGTTCAATAACTTATTTCTAATAATTTTTTTCTGATATTCCTTAAAACGTGCATTAACACATTTATTTTAATTGTGTTAAATTAAAATACACAATTTTAAGTCTTATTTTTTTTTTTTTCAACATTTATTTATTTTTGGGACAGAGAGAGACAGAGCATGAACGGGGGAGGGGCAGAGAGAGAGGGAGACACAGAATCGGAAACAGGCTCCAGGCTCTGAGCCATCAGCCCAGAGCCTGACGCGGGGCTCGAACTCACGGGCTGCGAGATCGTGACCTGGCTGAAGTCGGACGCTTAACCGACTGCGCCACCCAGGCGCCCCTAAAATACACAATTTTAGCGTATCATGTATTTTACGCTACACAATAGCGTAGCACACTAGTGCACTTCATTCCTTCCTGCATGTTTGTGTATCCTTCAGGGATTATTTTCCTTTTTTAAGTGCAGGTGACTAATTTCCCCATCCCTGTTTTTCTGGAAAAGGTCTTTGTTTGGCTTTTGTCTTTGAAGAATATTTTTCTTGTGTAAAGATTTCTAGGTTGGCAGATATATCCTTTCAGTACTTATGAAGATACCTTTCTATTGCCCTCTGTCTGGTTTCCATTGTTTCTGTTGAGAGGTCAACCACCAATATTATTATCGCAACTTTGCTTTTATTATTTTATTTTACTGGATTTTTTAAATGTCTGTTTATTTTTGAGAGAGAGAGTGTGAGTGGGGAGGCACAAAGAACAAAGGATCTGAAGTGGACTCTTTGCTGATAGCAGCGAGTCTGATGCGGGACTCAAACTCATGAACGTGAGATCATGACCTGAAGTCAGACGCTCAACTGACTGAGCCACCCAGGTGCCCCTATTGTATTTTTTTTTTTAGAATACTTTTTTTTGTTTTTATTTTTTAATTTTTTTATTATTGCAACTTTGAAGGTAATGTTTCTTTTCTTTCTATTTGCTTTGAGCTAGGAATGATTCTCTCCTTTAGATTTTAGCAATGTCACTCTGATGTGTTTAAGTGTATCCTTTAATATTTATGCTTTTTAAAATTTATATTTATTCTATTTGGACTTCATAATAATAGTTCTTGAATGTATTAATTGATACTTTCTTTAGTTTTGGAAAATCCTGGGGGATGGATACCTGGGTTAAAAAGTATGTTATTTTATGTGGTTTATTATTAGTTTCAAATATTAAAAAAATGTGTTTTTTTTTTAATTTTTTTTCCCAACGTTTATTTATTTTTGGGACAGAGAGAGACAGGGCATGAATGGGGGAGGGGCAGAGAGAGAGGGAGACACAGAATCGGAAACAGGCTCCAGGCTCTGAGCCATCAGCCCAGAGCCTGACGCGGGGCTCGAACTCCCGGACCGCGAGATTGTGACCTGGCGCTTAACCGACTGCGCCACTCAGGCGCCCCAAAAAAATGTTTTAAAAGCAAAACAACAGGGTCTGTCTCAGGTTTTCACCTACAGCTCTACTCCTTCTTATTTGCATAGAGGTTACTCTTGACTCTTGCATTGCTGGCTTGCCATTTTGATTCCATAGTTTACTTCTTTAACAATGAGATTTTTAAGTGTTCTGCTCATGAACAAATCTTGGAATTACCACCTAAAATTCAGAAGCTTAAAATACATCTTAAAGGCTACCATGAATGTGTAAGTAGCACAGAGAAGGGCCACTTGAAAGAAAGCAAGCCTTGCCAAAGATGCTAAAGCCTTGCCAAAGACGGTATGGAAAAGGGGAGAAGAGACTGTGATGAGGATTTGTTTACAGAAGCAGCTGTAGGAGCAGAGAATGGTTACAATAATTAGACTGAGGGAAATTGCAAAAGCCTGAGAACTTCTGTGTCAATTGAGAGGCCCATTGAAATGCCCAAGAAATAGACAACACATGTCCAGGACAGAAAAACAAAACACAATGAAAACAAACAAACAAAAAATTATACAGGATTACTACAGCTAATAGACTATTCTTCCAGTTGTCCACAGTTAGAAGAATTTGCTAATCTTCTGTAAGGAATACATGGTCAGACAAGAATGCATTCATGGAAACACATCATAATCAGCTGTGGTTAAGTAAACCAGAGTGTTATACATGGAGTCAGACATTCTTATTTTGATTTCCACTTTGTCTCACCTATGTGGCCTTGACAAATCATATACCCTCTGGATCCTTAGTGGGTTTTTTTTGTAAAATAGAGATAACAATAGTAACTCAACCTACCTCTGTCACAGGGAGCTATAATGAGAAATAGTACCATGAACTAGTGAGGAACATGGGCTCTGGAGTCAAGTGGGTCTGTGTTCAAATTTTATTTACTTATTTTTAAGAAGTTTATTTATTTTTGAGAAAGAGACAGAGCACACGAGTAGGGGAGGGGAAGGGAGAGAATCCTAAGCAGGCTCTGCACTGCCAGTGCAGAGACCAATGTGGATCTTGAACCCATGAACCGTGAGATCATGACCTGAGCTGAAGTCAAGAGTCAGACGCTTAACTGACTGGGCCTCCCAGGTGCACCTATGTTCAAATTTTATTTTATTTTATTAAAAAAAAATTTTTAGTTTATTTATCTTTTGAGAGAGAGCAGGAGAGAGGCAGAGAGAGAAGGAGAGAATCTTAAGCAGGTTCCACACTGTCAGCGCAGAGCCCTATGTGGGTCTCAAACTCATGAACTTGATTGAGATCATGACCTAAACCAATATCAAGAGTCAGAGGCTTAACTAACTGAGCCATCCAGGTGCCTCCCTGTGTTCAAATTTTAATTGCAAGACCTACCTGGGTATATTGGGTAAGTCTCAATGTCTTTAAGCTTTCATGCATTCATTTGTAAAATGAAGTTAATGATGGTACCCTCAGGATTCACCAGAGGATGCTGAGGTTTTTGCATAATGCCTGATATGTGATAATTAATACTTGCTATTACTATATAATTGAGGAATGAGTCAATGTGTGTAGAAATACCTTAAAGATTATAAAGTTATACAGTTATTATCTTTATGTTGTATTGATTTTTTAGACAGATTATATTATTTCCAAAATTCTGATCAAAAGAACACCTCCAGGAACTGTGACCAGATGAGTCTGGTTGATCCCATGTGTACCGAACAAACCATTCAGATGTGAGCTACATTTCATAGAGTCTACTTAATGTTGGTTACACAACTGATTGATGATCTAAACCTAATCCTATAATACATATGGTCTTAAGAGGGACTAGTTCTCTTAAAGCATTTTAAGTGCTTTACAGTACTATAAGTCTTAGGTGTCCCCACAAATCGGATCCTTTGATGGAGGGTGTTAGAGCAAGAGACAAAGGGCATAGGAGATGCAATATCCTAGCTTTGTTCTCTTTCACTTAGGGCTGATTCTAGAGAGAGAAACCATACAAGTTCCCTTTTCCCCTTGCAGTCCCCTGTGACATGCAAAACCTTTTATAAATATAGAAAGCAAATCAGACTCTATTTAAAGGAATAGAAACAAAGGGTAAATATTTCTGTATCTCTACATGCAAATATGAGAAAGATAATTTAAGGAATTTTCAAACATTTTACATGTTATTTTTGAAACAGGTACTAGATTCACATGGTGCCACACTCAGAAGCACAAGTGGAAGTGGTGTTCCTTCCTTTCCCCTTCTGAGTTACCTTGTTTCTATCCTTCCCTGGATTCAACTACTGTCTCCTATTTCTGATTTGTTCTAGATGTTCCATATGGATTTGTTATAAGGATTTACTCAGATGTACTTGCAGGAGGTCAGCTAAGCAGTCGTCTTTGTATCTGATGCTAGAGCTTGAAGTCTACAGGATAGGCAGTTGGGGAGGGACGATGGAGATATAAAACAGGAGGCAAGCAAGCTGGAACCTGTGAACATCAGTTGGAATCTGCGAGGATGGATTAGAACCTCTGTCAATTCTCTCTGCCCCTGACTTGGTGTGGCTGTCCTACAGAAGAAGCCAGTACCCTTCACAGAGCTGATCACACACACACACACACACACACACACACACACACACACACGGCCCAGAGTTGGAGAAACTGAAGGAGAATCCAAGGGAAGGTGAGGCAGTTGAGGCGCAGGCTAAAGAGAGGTGCCAACAGATAAACACCAAGGCATGTGAACTGCAAGAGTGCCCACTTTTACCTTGGAAGCATAAAAATCAAAACGTTGCTGCTTGACTTCTTTCTGCTTTCCAAATCTCCTGCAAAGATGTCTCTTGAGGCCCACCCTACCTGGAAACACACTGAGAAGGGAATTTTGGGAAATGTAGTTCAGGCTAGTCAACATATCACAAAGGTACTATATGTAGGTACCATTTTTTAAGATTCTTACACAAATGCTACCATATTGTGTATACTCCTTTGCACCTTTCTTAGAGGTCCTGCCATATCATTATATATAGATGTATGTCATTCTTTTTAATGGTAGTAGAGTATTGCATTGTGTTTGGGTTGTTCCATTTTTCTGCTACCTCAAACAATGCTGCAATGAACAACCTTGGACAGATGTCCTTTTGCCTATGTACAAGTGTGCCCGCGTGCTAAGTTCCTAGAAGTTAAGTTCTGCATTTAAAACTCTTGGGGCACCTGGGTGGTTCAGTCGGCCAAGTGTCCAACTTCGGCTCAAGTCATGATCTCATGGTTCATGGGTTTGAGTCCCATGTTGGGCTCTGTGCTGACAGCTCAGAGCCTGGACCCTGCTTCAGATTCTGTGTCTCCCTCTCTCTCTGTCCCTCCCCCGATTGTGCTCTTTCTCTCTCTTAAAAAAATAAAAAGCATTAAAAGAAAAATTTTTTTAAATCTGATATATTGCCTAATTGCTCACTCTATAGAAACTATATCAATTTTTTCTATTAAGCAAAATATGACAGTGCCTGTTTTCCCATATTCTTATAACAAATCTTTTCAAATCTGTTTACCTTTGCAAATGTTATAGGTAAAAAAAAATGTATTTCAGTATGGCAATGTGATTGTAATTTTTATTTTTATTATTATGAATGGGTTTGATCTCTTGGGGATATTTCTGGAAAGGGAAAGGAAAGAAAATGTTTAGAAGGGAAAGGAAAGAAAATGTTAGAAAGTTTAGAAACGTTTTAGAAATTTGGATTGGATTCAATGTCCATTTAAAAAGTTATCTTTGGGGAGCCTGGGTGGCTCAGTCGGTTGAGCGTCTGACTTTGGCTCAGGTCATTATCTCATGATTTGTGGATTCGAGCCCTGCATTGGGCTCTCTGCTGACAGCTCAGAACCTGGAACCTGCTTCAGATTCTGTGTCTCCCTCTGTCTCTGCCCTTCCCCCACTCATGCTCTGTCTCTCTGTCTCTCAAAAATAAATAAATGTTAAAAAATTTTTTTCAAGTTATCTTTTGTTTTTTTTTTTTTAAGTTTTTAAAATGTTTATTTTTGAGAGAGAGAAAGACACAGAGCATAAGTGGGGGAGAGGCAGAGAGAGAGAGAGAGAGGGAGACACAGAATCTGAAGCAGGCTCCAGGCCCCGAGCTGTCAGCACAGAGCCGGATGTGGGGCCCAAACTCACAAACCACAAGATCATGACCTGAGCTAAAGGCAGACGGTTAACAAACTGAGCCACCTAGGTCCCCCTAAAAAGTTATCTTTTAAATACTGGCCCCTCCTCTTCCAAAACAAGTTGGATTTTAAAGAACTTCTCACTGGCAGCAGATGATATTACTGATGAGAAATAGTGTACCACTGTACTATAAGGCTCCATCATTTTAGCAGAAAGCAAAGGTAAAGTCCAACCTAGAAGTTGCTAAATCTGCTTTTTACTTAGCTTACAGCTGAAACATAATATGCATAGGATTCAATGTCTTATAAATATCTGATTTAATGTAATTCTATAACTCTATAACAATCTTGGGTTATATTAGTTTGGAATATAAGACATAGATATAGGAAACAAATTTCTCTCCTAAACTATCCCTGGATGGTCATTGAGAGCAAAATATTAACTATACCTACATCTTACGTGTTCTGTGTAGATCAAAGTTTCTAACACAAGTTTGTGAGTTAATAAAATAAAGCTGTTACTTTTGTAGATGGCTGGATTCTACCATGTTTTTTTCTTAGTTCTTTTATTGTTAAAAAAGATTAAGTACTTTAAATAGAAAGTAATTAATTAAAAAAAAATTACAGGATGGGGTGCCTGGGTGGCTCAGTCGGTAAAGCAGACAACTTTGGCTCAGGTCATGATCTCCCAGTTCGTGAATTCAAGCCCCGCATGGGCCTCGCTGCTGTCAGCTCAGAGCCTGCTTTGGATCCTCTGTCCCCCCTTCCTCTGCCCCTCCTCCACTCATGCTTTCTTTCTCAGAAATAAATAAACATTTAAAAAAATTTACAGGATGTTCTTAGGTATGGCTTGGCATGGTGTTTTATAATTCAGATGTCTGCATATGGCTTTTAGGTGTTTTACCATGTCCTAGTTGAAATTTATTTGATTTAGTAGGATTTACCAGCATCTCAGCTTTCATTCTGTGAAGTACTGTGTTTTCCTGGAGGAACTCTGATGTACTCGATGAAAACAAGACCAGCTTCCTCCTGGGAAAGCCCCTTTCAAAAATAAGTGTGTAGCCAGTCCACATCACAGGTGTTTGTAGTGACATTTCATTTGTTAAAGACATTCAAGGAATACAGTTGATAAGTCTATGTGATGTTGATACTTATTATGTCCTCTGGTAAGTGTAGAGGATATTTTACTACAGCAAGTCATCTGAGATAAGTACCTATGAGTGGAGGGCACACATTCATACTTAACCATCATATATACCTATTTGTTTTGCCTGTGAAATCAAAATTCTCTTCTACAATGGTTAAAGAGAGTCCTCATCCTAACAGTGGGCTACCTAATGTTAGAAAAGTCAAGGATTATGAAGAGTTTGAGATTTTACACTACTTTCAAGCTAACGAGTTAGTCTGCCAATTTCCTGTTGGAAAAAAGGCATGAGTTTCCTGGATCAGAAACAATGGACTGCTGTTACAGTAGGCAGTCTGATCTTCACATTCTCACCCATTCCCCTTACAAGTTCCACAGGGACAATGTGGAGGGGGCCCAAGGCAATGCTGCACATATATTAGGTTTGTACCACAGCTGAGGGACCATGAGCTTAGAAAACTACCAGTCTTATTAGTTGGTTTCTTGCAAACCTACCAAAACTTTGCCCTGGAGAGAAACATTCTCTATTATCCCAGACAGCAAACAAATCTGCCCTCTGTCCTGAAGGCAGGCACTTTCTCCCTCTTCTAATACTGTTCACTAGAGCAGGTAATTTGGAATAAAAACTGTCACAGGTCGAGCAGAAACACAAGGGACTCAAGGAGAACTGTCTGCCAACAAGAAGAAGGGGCATTTTCCTGACTCATTATCAGATCTGGGTTCCTATTTTTCCTTCTGCATTATGTTTCCTATAGTCAAGACATAGTTCTCCATCCTAAGTAGCATCTTCTGCTGGTAGGTAACTTTCATATATGTAAAGGATTGGTTGGAAATAGATACTAGATTATGAACCCAGAATGTGGAGAGCTATAATAATTCTCTGCATATGTCTAAGGCCAAATTATCAGATAAAATGAGGGAGATATCCCTCAATGCCTAACTTTGCTTCTTGGGGAAGCTTCAAATACCAGCGTCTTCTTGGATGTTAAGTTACATCCAATCAGGTGAGGCAAAGAAAGTCTCCAGCACCTAATATGGCCATGAGGACAGGAGTTTTAATGAACTAGGGAAATTGTGGGCTTGGATACAGTGGCACTTTTTGATACCCAGTGATGAGCTTAAGAATCTCAAAGATGTTCAGACAGTTTGAAAGACTTTGAAGGAAAAAAAAAGTGATTTTTCAGGGACAGAACGATATTGTCCATAAGAAAACAAATCACATACACCAACCCCCTGAAATGGCTAACGTTTGCCTAAGGATGCAAAACAGACCTTGGAGTTCTTAGTAAATTCCTGAGGTGATAGGGAATGCTGATCACAGTGAATATTTAAAGAAAGGATCCCTTAGGAGCTTCAGCCAATAAAATATTCTCTAAGTCAAGGAGTTCCTTCACCTTCCTGCTTCTTAATAATGAACATGGTGGTCAGAGTAGCAGCCTTCAGGCATCCTCAGTGTTCGGAAAAGACTGACCAGTGCGTGTGTATCTTTTAGGAAAGTGTTCTTTTCTCACTTCTTAAAAAATTAATTTCCCTCAGTCCTTATCAGGGAACTATAATTTTTAAAAATCCTACACTTCACTTTAGAACTACTCATTCTGCCAAAAGAGATAGAAATGATAACTCTTTCTCACTGAAGAACGGAAGGCTTATTACAGTTGTATTAAAATGAGGAAAGGAATCTTCTTTTTGTTTTTTGCAATAAATTGTGAGAAAATTATTGATATGATGTAAAAATATTAGAGAAAACTTTAAAAGGAGGAAAAAAGTCATTCGTAATCATATTGTCTAAATATAGCTGTTCCTCTTCATTTTTGAACATTGCCTGTTTGTCCTTATTGAAATACATGCATATTTTTGGCATTGTTGCAAGAGATGTTTACAGCGAGTACAAACTCAATTTATAAGTATATCATGCTAAATTTTTAAGGAAGGAATTTTTCTTTAAAAATCACCAAATGCTACTAATGTATCTTAAAAGCAATGCCTTGATTTATCTTACAGCTCAACTATTATCTTATTTCACTGGAGGGAATAAATACATTCATCTGACAAAAGACTCTCAGACCAATTGCTTTTTGGGGTCATTCCTAGTTTTGATAGAAAGACCCTGCTAGCATCTCCTTTAACCTAGAATTCATATCAGACTATTAACATGTAAATTAAACAGATAAGGGGCTAAATACTCACGGTTCTTGTTGCTTGAGATTGTGATCTGGTCTGTTGGAACATAATGTTTGCCCTAACAATGTTAAAGTACAAGCTTTACAAAAGTGTTAATATCTGGAGAATCTATATTTGTTCGTATTGTCAGACCTTAGCTGGTATCTCTCTATGGGAGCAATCAATGAAAGCTTCAAACTGTCCTACATTGCTTATGGGTGTTTAATCTGTAAGGTTAAAAAAGGGATAAGGGTAGTAATAATAGATGTAGTTGAGAAGAGCATTGGGGAAGATTTATTGGTAGTCCATCCTATCTGTTTAGGATACTTTGCAAAGACTCAAATCTGTGGCTCAGAAGGGCTGTGAAAACATTGACAATGCAAATGCATTATTGGGTGGGAAAGCTGTTATGGCAGAGATGTGTTCCCCCAAAACTCATTTTCACATTTTTCCAGTCACACAACTGGTTGACATTTCCCAGCTTCCTTTGTGGTTAAGTGTGGCCATGTGACTGAGTTCTAGCCAATCGCCTGCAAGCCTATGTAATGTATGCCATTTCCGGGTCCTGCAAAGAATTATCTGTAACAGATGAGCTTCCATGCTCTTTTCCCTCCTGCTTGATGCAGAAGAGCATGACGACCTGAGATGCCATGAGTTTCCAAGATAGTGGAACCATAATATGGGGAGCCTGTTTGTGAGAGGCATCATCTGATTAGGAACAGCTATTTTGTACTTTAGTAAGAATTAGACTTCCATTGTGTTAGGCAAATGCAACTTTGGAGTTGTATCCAGAACAGCTGCTAATGTTACCCTAATTAATATAATTATGAAATAGGAAGTTATTTGACTTGTATAATCACATACACAGACATACATTATTTTTGTTCCTCTGTAAACAAACCATGATGATGGCAGAGACAGTACTAGCTAAAAATATTTTAAAGTAAAAGCACAGTTGGGGGCTGAGACACTACCCAGAAAGCAATTATCTGTAGGATCTAAGAAGCAGCATCAAATAATGGTTAAGTGGGAGGGATCTGGGGCCAGATTGCCTGGGTTCCAATCCTGGCTCTGCCACTTGTCATCTCTGTGACCTTGGACAGAGTATCCAATTTTTTTTTTTTACTCCACTTTCCTCATCTCTAAAATGGAAATAATACTATGTTTGTATTTCAAACATAGGGATTGTATAAGATTTAAATGAGGTGATATATATGCAATGCTTCCAGCAGTACCTGGAAAAATAAGCCCTCAATAAATATTAGCTTATTATAAATTACCAAGTAAGAACCATGTGTCAAGCAGGGGCTCAAAATCCAGAGGAGACTAGGGGAGAGACTTCTGTGTGAGATTAAGCCACAAAGCTGCTCAGTCTTGTAGCTAACACCCCTCCTCACTGATGAGCTTCCCAACTGGGCAGATAAAATCTTGTGGCAAGACATCTCAAAATGGGAGATTACCTTAAACTTCTGTGAAGAATATTCCTCCTTCCTGCTCATCTGCCATGGGCATGTCCTGCCTCATGGAGATTCCTTTTCTCTTCATCACCAAGTAGCAGCTTGAACATCTTTCTTCCTTTTTTCTCTCAAACCCCATTTGTCCTCCAAGTCTTCAAGGCAGAGAAGCAAAACAAAATATTTAGGGAGCCACAGTCCTCTGCCTTTGTTTATTGTTGATTTTATCTCTTGTTGGCCTTGGGTAAAAATGAGCTGCCTTATAGGTACCTTGAGTAGAAATTAAAATTTCATTTAGTCAGGAGTATATTGAATCTTTTTTTTTTTTTTTTTTAGTATATTGAATCTTTAAACAAAACACAGAACTGAAAGATCCAGACTTATAATTTGCTAATTAAAAATAGATACAAGGGGGGCGCCTGGGTGGCGCAGTCGGTTAAGCGTCCGACTTCAGCCAGGTCACGATCTCGCAGTGTGTGAGTTCGAGCCCCGCGTCGGGCTCTGGGCTGATGGCTCAGAGCCTGGAGCCTGTTTCTGATTCTGTGTCTCCCTCTCTCTCTGCCCTTCCCCCGTTCATGCTCTGTCTCTCTCTGTCCCAAAAATAAATAAACGTTGAAAAAAAAATTAAAAAAAAAAAATAAAAATAGATACAAGGATTTTTAATTCATATTTTTATTGTGGTAAAATATAAATAAAATTCAACACTCTAACCATTTTTAAAGTGTACAATTCAGTGGCATTAAGTACTTTCACAGTGTTGTGCAACCACCACCATTATCCATTTCCAGAACTTGTTAATCATTCCCAACACAAACTCTGTGTTAAACAACAACATTAAACAACAACCCCCATTCTCCCTTGCCCCCAGCCCCTGGTAATCTCTATTCTACTTTTGTCTTTATGCACTTGGCTATTCTAGGTACCCCACATAAGTGGAGTCATACAATATTTGTCCTATTGTGTATGGCTTATTTTACTTAGTATAACCTTTCCAAGATTCATCCTTGTGGTAACATGTATTAGAATGCCATTCCTTTTTATGGTTGAATAATATTCCATTGTGTGTATACACCACATTTTGTTGGTCTGCTCATCTGTTGATGGATACTTGGATGGTTTCCACTTCTTGGCTATTGTGACTAATGCTATGAACACGGGTGTACAAGTATCTATTTGAGTCCATGCTTTCAATTCTCTTGGGTACATACCCAAGAGTGGAAAAACTGGCAGTTTGTGTTTTTAAATAGATTTCTACGTATGTCTCATTGACCAGAACTGTGTCACATGGTGCCTCCTTACTGCAAAGGGGATGAGATGGGACTGAGAATATGAGGTTTAAATTTTTTGTTCCCAGACTCTGTAGTAGAAGAGGGCAAGAAAATGTGGGTTGGAAAAAAAATGGTGAGCGAATCCACTTATAGTATCTGTCACAATATACATCCGAGAAGATGAATTTAAAACTGAGATTCCATACTCCCACAGCAGGCAATACAGATAAGAATTGATTCCCTATGGTGACTATAATGTTATTGGTATTCTATAAATTTAAATTCAGTGCTGTCCTTCTTTCCTGGATCCACTTTTAAATGATTTTCTGACTTAAAGGAACTGTCTCATCTAGTTTCAGTGGGAATTTAGATAAATCTGCTTTTGATAGGTAATTACCCATGGTTTGGTTTATATAAAATAGGCTTTCCAACAGAAGGGGGGCACTCAACTGTAGATAAAGATAATTAAATGATAATTAAAATTGGGTGGTTTAGCAATAACAATATAAATGGGAAAGGAGCAAGATGGCATTTTGAAAAGGAAATCATTTCTATTAGAATGCTCAGGACTAAACACAACTAGTTCTGTTTAAAGATTACTATTCAAAGATTATTGTTCAATTACTCCTATACTTGCTATTTCACTTAACTAAAGACAGTATGGGAATAGGATCCAGCCATTGCATTTGCAGACACCAGACATTCAGAAAGGTGGCTCGTCCTTATCTTAGATATAATTTAAAAATTTCCCTTATTAAGGAAAACCACCACAGTGACAATCTTACCAATGATGGATTCAAGAATGGAATAAAGGATGGGAAGAACAAAGCATTAATTAGGTATTTTGTATATGTCTGACATATACATAGCTAAAGAAAGAGAAGGATGAGGTTGTTAGGAGTCCCGACTGTTATTTCAGAGTCCCAACCTAACAGTGGGTTGAACAAGAGACCTTATTTCTGTCTTGTGAAGGTCCAAGTTAGCTTTAGTGTCTCTAGTCCATAGGATCATCCAGGGACCTTGGCTCCTTCTCCTGCTTCTTTGCCATTACAAACCTCAGGAAGGGAGCAGGGAATGGTGAAGGAGTGGCACATTCCTTAGCTTTAAGAATGTGACCAGAAATCACACCCCATTGTGCCTAGGACTTGGACATATGGCCACACCTCACTGCAATGGAGTCTGAAAATACAATTTTTGTTCTGATGGCCATGCATCCAGCTAAAAGTTAAAGGTACTTTAAAAAGGTAAGAGTGGACTTTGAGATACAATGAGTAGTCTATGCTACAATAAAATTATTGTTATTATAGAAAATAGAATAATTAAAGCAAATTTGAAAAACTTTGGAGCCAGAGAAGATCTTGGGTTTGGGAATAGGATCCAGAATCCCTTTCATTCTCTTGATAAATTAGTAATTCATTCCTCCTTATCGGGGCTTTCAAGTACATAGCCAGGACCAACTATTGCCCAGCTTTTGTCATCCTCCCAAAGACAGGCTCCCAAATAATTATATTATCATAAGAGACACACACAGGACAAGGCTCCCCCTCTGTGTATATTATTGCAGACTAGATTAGTTCTATGCTACTGCCAATTACTTCCTGTGAAGAGGATGGAAGCCATATGTATCTATCTATCTATCTATCTATCTATCTATCTATCTATCTATCATTCTTTTGTTCTTTCATTCTTTCTTCATTTAATATTTATTTATTTATTTATTTTGAGAGAGAGAGAGAGAGAGAGAGAGCGAGCGTGCGTGCACATGAATGGGAGAGGGGCAGAGAGAGAGGGAGAGAATCCCAAGCAGTTTCCACTCTGTCAGTGTGGAGCCCATCACAGGGCTCGTTCTCACAAACCATGAGATCATGAACTGAGCCAAAATCAAGTCAGATTCCTAACCAACTTAGCCCCCCAGGTGCCCCCATATTCTTCTCCTGTAAACGTTATCTGTACCTACTCACCATTTGAATCTACTGCACAGAAAAGTAGCCAACAGAAAAACTAGGATATAACTGTGGTGTGAGAGGTACTGTAGGGAAAGGAGTCAGTGGATCAGTTGGAGAGAAATGTTTCTACAGGGCCCATGGAGAGACAGATGGACGTAAGGGAGGAAGGGAGCTAAGAGAAGGGAAGAGAAACAATTATGAGCAAAAGGAAATATGTTTTCCTTTCCCTAGAGAAAGTGAGGTAGGTCTGGAGACATATGAATCTCACATATCAGAGGAATTGAGGCAGGCATACCTCTAAGGTGGCAGAGACTACTAGCCTAACTTCAAGACTACTAGCCTAGAAAGGTAGGCAGTGGAGCAATGCTGGGGAATTATAGCAAGAACAGCAGGAATGAGTGTGCCACAGCATGGAGGAAATCTATCTACATATATATGCTTCCTGATTTTTCAGATTTATGTATTATTTATTGACTTCCTATTGTGGGAGATTAAGAATTAGTCTTTTTACCTTCTTTCTATTCCTACCATCCTTTCAATATATGGCGATGACAATTTTGGTTAAATCAATGTTCATTGTTATTATGACTAGCACATAGTCCTAACAGAGCCTTTTAATGAACAATGTTTGTACTTCCTTTCTTGTACAATTTCTTTGGAGTTACTTCCCCATTTTCTCCTTTGCTTGGTTTTCTCTAGACTTATTACAAGTTATTCCAAACATACATTAAAGTAGTTAATGTATGTTTCTTTTCTTTTTCTTGGAGACGTTCTTCACAGAGTCTTCCATCCTCATCCTCCAGTCTAAACTTTTTGCTCTCTGGGCCTGCTGCGTGGATGTCATCCTGGACTGTCTCTTTGCTGTTCTCCTGGGCATTCTCTTTACACTTCCTATGTGTGGTCTCCTGACTCTTGGGTTCCTCTCTCTTGGTTTACCTTCTTGTTTTGATGTCATACATTCTCCAATTCTCTCTAAGAATGCAAATAAGACTTTGCGCTTTGGAAATAACCTTTATTTCACTCTCATGTTTGCTGTGGTTCTCTCAGTCCAGAGTCCCTATGGCTCATCGTCGCTGGGCTTCTAGTCTTTTGATTGTGTGGTAGACGAGCAGTCATCAGCTTGCATGGGGGTGGAGGGTGGTGTAGGAGATAATTCTTCTCATGGAGGCTTTCACTAATTCCTACTTTCAGTCCCCTCTAGTACCCCTAACTTCATAAGTACCTGGTACCTTCAATTCCTGAAACTTCCTAAGTTGTTGTTGTTATTGTTGTTGTGAATTACACCATTTCTTGTACTTCCAGACTATAGGTACCTAGCTTTGAAATTTCTTCAGGCTGCTAGGTCAGTTACCACTCATCTGTCTGCCCTCCAGATTTCAAAATGTTATTAACATCTCTCATATGCTCTTATCACCTCTCTTATTCTCTGTTACATAAGTTTATGCATTTAAGCCCTTTATTCCCAAGAGGGAATCCAAGAGGGAACAGAAGTAAATGCATTCAGCCTAGAAGTCTCCATTCTCTCAACCTACTCCAATCAGACTTTTATCCCCATCACGTTGCTGAAATTGTTTTTATCCAGGTCATAAACTTTCCTAATCCAGTGGTCAGTTCTCAATCTTTATCTCACTTGAATTCTCAATAGGATTTGATGCAATTAATTGCCTCTTTTTGCCATACACCCCCCTGTTTTTCCTGCTACCTCTCAGTCTCCTTTTCTGGCTTCTCCTCTTTCTCACCTCAAAATGTTGCTGTGTCCCAGGGCTCAGTCCTCTACCCCTTCTCTCCTCTTGTCTATTTATATTCTCTTGGGTGACATGCAGTCCTGTGGGTTTAAATACCATCTATGCGCCAACATCTTCCAAATATATATCCTTAGCTCCAATCTCTGCAACACCCTGGAGCTCCATACTTGCGTAAGTCCATCTATCTGACATTTCCAATTGGAAGTCCAATTGGCATCTCAAATTGGACTTCTTCAACATAGAACTTGATTTTATCCCTCAAACTTGTTCCTACCTTCATCTTCTCCATGTCAATATATTTGCGTAGATTTTGCTCAGGTTGAACATCTAGGAATCATCATCGATTATTCTATTTCCCTTATACCCACATCAATCTAACTGCAAGTTTTTTTAATGTTCACTTATATTTATTTTGAGAGCACGCGAGTGAGTGAGTGCTGAGTGGGGAAGTGGCAGAGAGAGAGAGAGAGTACAGAGCCCAGTGAAGAGCCCAATGTGGGGCTTGATCTCATGACCCGAGCCAAAATTAAGAGTCGGACGCTGAGCCATCCAGAAACCCCAATCTAACCACAAGTTATATCAATTCTATATTCAAAATATATCTTGGTCAAACACCCTGTCATGACTTTCATTTGCTGGTCCAAGTCACCCCCATCTCTCATTTGGACCCTTACAATAGCCATCTATCTTCCTGGTCTTTCTGTTGTCATTCTTGCCTTTCTCCCACATCTACAGTCTATTTTCTGCATAGCAGTGTGAATGTTCTCCATAAAGAGCAAGTCAGCGATGTCACTCCCTATTCACAGCCATCCAGTGGTGTCCATCACACCTTGAATGAAGCCCCCTCTTTTCCAGGGCCTAGAAGGCCAACATGAACTGGCTTCCACCTCCCTCTTGACCTCACTCTCTCTGGTCTGGTCACACCAGCCATCTCTGGTAGTTCAGTACCCGGTCAGTTTCATCCCCCTTAGAAAGCCACCTGCTTCCCAGGGTCCCTGTGTCCCAGAAACAACTCTTCTCAGTGATGACCACTGGTGGGCTTCCCATGGGGGAGGGAGTGGCTGAAACACCTGGTGCAGAATATCCTACCAGAAAGGAGAGAGAGTGCCTAGAAAATCAAGGTGGCATTTCTTGTATCCTGAGCGTATGGAGCAGGATACACGTATGTGTGTGTGCTGATTCATGGAGCACAGTGATAAAGGCACATGTCCTTCTTGAATTTTTAAAATAATCAACATTGTACAATGTTGGTTGACAATAAGGAGACAAGACAGAGGCAGGGTGACCTGCCCATATTGTAGACCTAGGGAGTGTGGAGGGATATCCTGGAGGGAGGAATGTGTGTAGGATGGGAAGGATAAGCCAGTCAAGAAATATCCCATAAAACTGGCTTTTAAAAAAGTTTGCAAAAAACAGATCTTAGTGACTTCATCTTCTGGCTCTAGCAATGCTCCTTTTGGTTTCACACTGGGGTTGAGATTGAGTAGTGATTGATTCTAGTCAACCCTAGTCAGTACTGAATGACTTGGACCCTGGTTGAGTTCAAACAGTGAGACCAGCTGCAGGAAGGAGAAATTTCTGCCAAGCTCAGGTGTTGAGATCATTGTCTGTGCCCGAGGAATAGCCAGGATTTTTTTTTTGTACACACATTATATCCCAGGCATTGTTATAGAAACTATAACAGGGGTTAAGAAGACCAAGTTGTGGCTCACATGGAACTTACACTCAGGTGGAGGCGGCCAAGTAAGCAAATAAATAGATGAGTAAATCTGTTATCAGATGAGATAATAAATACAGTCATTTAATAGGTCAGTGATGGTCTAAGTGTGATCCACAGACATCTGGGGGTTTCTGAGACACAGAGGGTCTGGGAGGTCAAAACTATTTTCATGAAAATATTTAGATCTTATTCACCATTGTCGCCCTCAGTCTCTCATGAGTGCACAGAGGCATTTTCCAGAGGTTATATGACATGTGATATCTTTCTGGTATGCACTGGAATGTGTATAATATGGTAAAAACTGATACATATAACCACACATAAACAAAGGCTCTTTGGGGTCCTCAATAGTCTTTAAGAGTGTAAAGGGGTCTTGAGATTAAATAGTTTGAGAACCACTTTGATAGAGCCTGGGGGTGGTGGGAGAATTTATATATTAGGGGATCTATAAAAAGAAAATAATCAAGTGCTATCAATTGGGTGTGCCTGTGGGTACCAGGGTGGGAGCTGGCCTGCCTCCTGGGCAGTGGCTATGACTTTCACTTCAGGGAGGCACAAGCCCTGAGCTTGCAAAGAATCCAGAGACAGGGGATTCAGTCCCAGAACATTTCCCAAGCCTCTAAAGGGGCATTGTGGGCCAGTGCCACCATTCGACAAAAGGTTTCTTCCTGTTCTCTGAAGCCCGGGAAGACTCTTCTGGGGCTTTCATGTCTTATTCCCAGTCTTACAAATGTAAGACTCACATTAGGAGCCTGGGAAGTTACGGTTGGGACCACTTATGAGAGCAGCTACTAGAAGCAGAGAATCCCAAGGCCTCAGTGTCCAGCCCCATTCTCCACATGCCATTGTCAAGGGCACTGAATTGTTATGACTTAGTTTATCCTTGGAGAATCTCTGGAGGCACAGGGCAAGGAGCCCAGGAACTGGATCGCTCCCTAGGAGAGCTGCTGAGGCTCTGTGTGACATGATGACGTCTGCCATGCCACGCTGCAAATTGTTCCCCCGCTGGAGCTGCCTCAGCTCGACAGTCTGTCAGCCGCGTTTCCTGGGAACCCGCTAGCAATGTGAATTGGTAGGAGATCCAGGCATTGAAGCAGTAGTTCCCAAGAGTTGAGGACCAAGTTATCTATCTATCAAATCCTGTCTCTCTGCTGACATGTGGAAAAACTAGGTGACACCCACACACCTGAGGCTTCGGCAGCAGCCCAATTAAAGGTTGCAGTTTTTCTTTAGTTACTTTCTGACCTTGGAGTTTGAGAGTATGGGTACTGGGATTTGCTTGTGATCAAACCAGGTGCTTGGGCCTGAATGTTCCGAGGTCTAAGCACTTGGAAATTAATGCAGGTGAATGTGCATGCGTGTGTGGTGCCGTTTTGTTGGGTCACTCTCAGTACGACCTAAGATTGATTCCTGGACAATGACTGATCGCTGAGCACTCACTTATTTCCACAGGCAGAAGCAACCTGTCCAGAAAAAAAGCCCTGAACACGCCACTGGATAAAGGTTTAAATGGGCTTTCCGCCAGTGAATGGCATTTGATAGTTGCGTGGGTGCAGCCCATGGCAGGAATCCACACAGCTCACAGGAGATCTGTGGGGCCCTGGGGTGTTGCAATGTCACTCTGTCTGGGTAAGTGACAGCCAGGATGTGGGATTTGGTGATTATTTTTGGTTTGGTTTGTTTCTAGCTCAGAAGAAAGACTATATATAACACTGAGAGAGGCATAACTTCTGGATTGTCAAGGTTGGTGCTAATAGTGAATGATATACTAATACACGTTACATGGAACCACAAGCTTACGAGAGCAATGTTCATGCACCAGATGAAAGGGTAAATCTTCTGTTGTGTATTGGGAAAAGAAAGATGGCAATGTAAATGCAGTCTTAATATTTTTTTTTCCCAGCATTGCATGTGTAATTAGGCATTCAGTGACTTCCTCATCTAAGGAAATTTGACTTTAATGGGAGCTACGTTGGTAACCATGGAAGGAGTCTTTTGAAAATGTGGGAGTGAGGATAGGAAGGTATTAAATGTTAAAATAGATGATTTTCTTGGCCTTGGAACAAACAAAACACAACAAACAAACCACCTCCACCACCACCAATCCGCAAACTATGTAGATAGATGCTAGGTTTGTATTCCAAGCCTTGAAGATTAAGCTAGGAATGGAATGGCCAGATAATTTTCACCTCCTAATGTGTATGTCACATTTTGATCATATAAGGTCTCCTCCAAAAGGGCTTTGGGTTAAGAAATGCAACTTCATTGGTGTCTGCAAATTGCAAGGTTTATGATGCAGTCTCGTGATGTCTTGGGAACTTAAGGCATAACATTGGGTAAATCCAAAATTCACCATTAGGAAGAGCAAGTTTCTAAAACATAGTTTAACCAAAGTTGATACTATAAAGGCACTCCGCATCCACTACACCCCTCCCCCAAACTTTCAGAGGATCCCTGGGGACAGCTGGGAGCAGTTAACAGTCTGACCAGGATGAGCGCCAGATCTAATAACACAAAACTTGTTTGCTGGGTTCCATGGAGGAAAGAGTTAAGAAATAAAGGCAGAAACTCAGGGCACCTGGGTGGCTCAGTCGGTTAAGGGTTAAGCATCCGACTTCGACTTCCCCGCTCAGGTCATGATCTCACAGTTTGTGGGTTCTCGAGTTTGAGCCCTGAGTCGGGCTCTGTGCTGACCACTCAGAGCCTGGAGCCTGCTTCAGATTCTATGTCTCCCTCTCTGCCCCTCCCCTGCTCATGCTCTGTCTCTTTCTCTCTCTCTCAAAAATAAACATTAAACAAAATTTTTTTTTAAAGAAACAAAGGCAGAAAATAAGTTTAAAGATTGTAGACTGCAGACAGTCCTCAAAGGCAACAGCTTATTTTCAAAGCCCCAGATGCCCCTGTGTAGCTCACCCTTGGGGGGGGCGATGGTGACATTCCAGAGGGTACAATCTCAGCAGCACCGAGTCACCCCCACCATATCGTCATCTTAAATGGCTAGGATCCCTACATGATCTCAATACATGGTGCTTAACAGTTTATCTATTAGGGAAAGGACTTCTTTCTAACTCAGAGTAACTAAAAAAAATGTTTTGGAAGAAAATATACTTACTGTTCTTCTTCTGGCCTTTTACAAGAAATATTTTGAGCTGTCAAAAGGGGGCATCCTTGCTTTTCCAGACAAAAGAAGTAACAATTTGAGTTTGCTTTTTAGAGAAGCCTTGGTGGGAGTGATTCTAAATAGAACAGGTGTGCTATTAAGGATACACCTGGGGGCACGGAGCCTGCGCATCTACAAACTCACTCCTCAAAGCATGGCCACTGGCCCGCAGGATCAGTTTCACGGGGGAGCCTGTTACAAGTGTGGATTCTCGGGCCCCAGCTCAGACTTACTGGATCAGAATTTGTATTTAATAAGGTCCCAGGTGGTCAGTGAGCACCTTCAAGTTTGAGAAGCTCTGCTCAATAGCCCTATTTCTCAAACTTCTAGGGGAACAGGAGTCACTTGGGGTTCTTGTGAAAAACAGATTCCTGGGCTTCCAACTCTAATCTTCTGACCCAGGATTTCCAGCAGAGAAGCCTGGTAATCTGTAATTTGAAAATGCTCCAGGTGATACTGGTCATGAGTGAAGTGTGGGGGACCACTACACCATACTTCTGTATTTTTGAAAGAAATACATAGTGATCTTAAAAAGAAACTGCTTTCTCCAGAATACATTTGCCTTTTGAAAAGTGCAGGGTCTTTTTTCTTTCCTACTCCTACTCTTGAAAACAAGAATGCTAAGGACGGGCAAGTGGGTAGCACAGAAGGGCCAGAACGGCTGCCTGCTACTGCTAACGAGAGGCCAGAGGGAGGGGCTGCGGGTGCCCCGTGAGGCTGCAGGAACGGGATTTGTCAGCAGGGGGCAGCAAAGCACGGCTGTTGCAGGGCCCTGCGGCTCAAGCGGTGGAGCCCACCAGATGGAGAAGTGGAACTGACCTTATGCTACTTGCTCCTGGGACTTTCTGGAGCTGTTGGTGGGCACGAAGGTCCGGCTGGACCGACACCATGCTGGTTAAGTCAAAGGGGTCGGAGTAGACTCCAGCCGGATCTGAATGGGAGCCAGCTAGTCTGAGTCAGTGCCATAGAATAGAAATAGAATGTGAGTCACTCAGATTATTTTAACTTTTCTAGAAGCTGCGTTTAAAAAAAAAAAAAAAGAAACAGGTGACATTAACTTTAATAATACATTTTATTTAACCCAGCATAGCCCAATATGATCGTTTCAACACATAATCGATGTAAAAATTACTGAGATAGTTTACATTCTTTTCCTGTACTCTTTGAAATCCAGTGTGCATTTTATACATGCAGCACATTGCAGTTTGAATCAGCCACATTTCAAGTGCTCAGCGACCACGTGTGGCAGTGGCTACAGTATTGGACAGTGGAGGGGGGGAGGAAGGGGACAGGAGTACGGGGCACTGAGTAGTTGAAGAGCTAAGGGGAAAGGATAAGGCTCGGACTGAGGGGAAGGTTAAGACCCAAACCAGAGAAGAATTAAAATCAGGCCTAGGGGCAGATTCTGGTGTTTTCACACATGAACAACTATTCACCGAGGGGCAACATTTCAGTTTGTTACTGAGCACTTACTGTATACCAGGAGCGGGGCTGGAGGCTGGAGCCACATAGGTCTGACGCCGAGGACCCAGGGTAGACTCGTGGGGAGACAGCCCATTAGAATCTTTCAGAGCCATGTGGCGTGGCTGCAGATGTCTGAGCCCACACTGGGTGGACCCTGAGACAAATCATTTTGACCCGCCCTAGAGGAGAGGCTCTGAATGACAACGAAGCCAGAGTTGGATTTTTGTTATTTTTTTTTTCCTTCTCGTAATCATTTCCAGGTTTATTCAGAAATTGTTTGAAACACAGATTTGTTTCGTCTTGAGAAAGAAAATCTGGCTGAGGTGAAAATCCCTGAGCTGCTCTAAGGCTCCTGGAAAGGAAGGCAAGGGCATCGTCAGCTAACTGCCCGGCGGAATCCATCTGGGGCATCCCTTTGACCTTTTCCCAGAGGTTGGACCCACCACATTCAAGGTCTCTTGTTCCCCCAGCATTGCTGTTCTAGGTTAATGCTATTTTGGGAGTGCGGTTCTTCATTTCAGCGTGAATTTCCTCATCTTTCCACACAAATTGAGTGAAATCCTTAGTGCATTTTTTTCTTAGATGGATGGAAGCTAAAAGAGAATGGAAGGCCTCCAGCTGTTTGAGGCTCTGTCCTCAACGACAATCAAAATTCTCCATCTTTTCTTGTTCTTGGCACTTTCTGATTGAAATAAGATTCCAGCATTTATCTGCACCTGCAATTTTGACAAGAAAGGAAAATTTAAAAGACAAGTGAAAGAATTCTCTGAGGGAAGTCAATGAGTCGACAGTAGTCAGACGCCTGCGAATCTCTTTTTGCATTCCTCCGTCAATTAAGCTACAGTCACATATTGGAGAGCAGAACTTAAGTCTGTGAGTAGAAATGCAAAAATGTGCGTTGATCAGTAGCAGGAACCTTCCTTTGGAGCGAATATTACTTGGAGAGTAGCTGATGATCCATTTGGCATTGAAATGGAGAGGATTTTGAGTCAAAGAGGCCACTTTAAATTATAGATTTGAGTTTAGTGGAAGGTCAAACTTACCTTGCATGAATAAAATCTTCAGAGATTTTGGAATATACTCAGAAAATGCAGGCTATCCTGAGCACACAAGCATTTCCTTCAGGGGATAAAAGCAGTTTAATATTATTGCCCTCTGCATAATTATTGATCATATTAGCATAGGAGATACTGAAAAGGAAGGCAAGATAATAATCTGACGGCCACTTTGGTTCTCAGCAGCAGCCACTGTAAGTTTAGACAGGAAGTTGCCTGGAGATCTGGGAAGATTGTTCAGGGAATTTAGGAGTGGATAGTAATTTCTCTTTGGCTCAACAGATGGCAAAAATGACCTGCCGAGAGGTGAAAAATTGTTTCGCTAATCCCATATGACATAAATCATCGCCCATCTCCAGGAATTTGGGAACTATCTGTGGGATCCTAATGTTGATTTGGTATCTGGATGTGTATGTTACCTGACTCAAAGCTTCCTGGCAGCCAAGATGAAGAGGGAAATGTAGAGTTACAAGCTCGTCATTTGGGTCAGGGAGGAATGTGTTCAGCTCTCAAAGGGAACTGGGACATTCATAAGGAAGCATTCTAAACACTAATACTATTTGGTTCATGGCTGAAATATTATTTCCAAAAGGTACTGGTTCACCTCGAAGATTAATGATTAGGATTTAGGAAAGTGTAAATGCACTTCAAAGGTTTGTGAACCTGTTAATATGAATTAACTTCTTTCCCAACTCCTCCTCCCCCAATGCTAATCTAAAGCCTATGTTTTTTCCCCTGGCTTGCTGAGTTAATTGGATTACAGAGATAATCCCCCTCCCATAAAAAGTAATCTCTGCAGGTTTTGGAATCTACATTCTGCTACATTTTGTAGGATTATCTCTCCAAGGCAACAGATTAGAAGCGCTGGTTGGTGCAAATAAACTGAAGTTGGTGCTGTAATCTCTTCCAGTGAAGATGAGGCCCAGGGAGGCTTCCAGGTTATAGTGAATGAAAGAATGCTGGATTAGCAGTCTGAACACCCGAGTCCTAATCTGAGCCTTGTCAGTTAGTAGCGTAACGTATGGCAAGTCACTTTATTTCTCGGAGACGCAGTTTTCTGTGAAGAATGAGGAGACGGTACTGGATCAACATTTCTCAGAATGGGGTCTAAGGAAAGCTGGTGCTTTGAAATGTTACTAGGTATTCCATAAATGAAGAATTGGAGATCGAGTGCATTTGTGGAACTCTGTATACCACCCTCTGCCTCTAGAGCATCACATGTCCATTAGCACATGACATGATTCTTGAGAGTCCTGCCATAAAGAAATGCTTTTATGTGTGTATCATATATTTTACATATATTATATATACATGTATTTTTTTCTAACAATGTGCTTTTTATTTTTTCCTCTTTAAAACATTTTAATTCCAGGGTCGCTAACATACAGTGTTATATTAGTTTCAGGTGTACAATATAGTGATTCAGCAGTTCTGTATATCACTCAGTGCTCATCCAGATAAGTGTATTCTTCTATCTACGTGTATTTTTAAATGCAGGAGTTTTCAACTTACTTTGGCAATAATCCTTTTTTTTTTTCTGAAGAAAACTTATTAACTCCTGGAATATGGTTAGCAAATGTTGAGCTAGATTAGAATTCTCAAACTGTTTTTCTTAAGACTCTTAAAAATTTTGAAGACTCCAGGGGCGCCTGGTGGCTTAGTTGGTTAAGCATCTGACTTCAGCTCAGGTCATGATCTCACACTTTGTGAGTTTGGACCCCACATCAGGCTCTGTGCTGACAACTCAGAGCCTGGAGCCTGCTCCAGATTCTGTGTCTCTGTCTCTCTCTGCCCCTCCCCTGCTTACACTCTGTCTCTCTCTCAAAAATAAACATTAAAAAAAAACTTTTTTTAATGTTTTGAAGACCCCAAGGAGCTTTTATTTATCTGAGTTATTCCATTGTTATTTATCACATTAAACATAAAAGGATACATTTAAAATGTTTACATATTAGTTTGGTAAAAATACAGTAATAAGCACATTGCATGTTAATATAAGTAACATTGTTTTAAAAAGTGCCTATATTTTCAAAACCCCAAAATATTGAGAAGTGTACCATTGCTTTAATGTCTGGTTTAGTAGAAGATATCCAGATTCTTAAATGTGTTTCTGCATTCAGTCTATCATGATATATTGTTTTGCTAAAGTATCTAAAGAAAATCCAGCTTTATAGAGATATGTAATTGTAAAAGAGAGGATAATTTTTTTTAATGTTTATTTATTTTTGAGAGAGAGACAGACAGTATGAGTGGGGAAGAGGCCGAGAGAAAGGGAGACATAGAACATGAAGCAGGCCCCAGACTCTGAGCTGTCAGCACAAAGCCTAACACGGGGCCCGAACCCACAAACTGCAAAATCATGACCTGAGCCGAAGTCAGACGTTCATCTGACTGAACCACCTGGGCGCCCTGAGAGGATAATTTTTTTTAACATTTATTTTCATTTTTGAGAGAGAGAGAGACAGAGTGTGAGCATGGGAGGAGCAGAGAGAGAGGGAGATACAGAATCTAATGCACGCTCCAGGCTCTGAGTTGTCAGCACAGAGCCTGACTCGGGGCTTGAACTCGTGAACCACAAGATCATGCCCTGCACTGAAGTCGGACGCTTAATGGCCTGAGCCACCCAGGTGGCCCGGATAATTTCTTTTTTCTTAATTTATTTTGAGAGAGAGAGTGCACACACTCTCCTCTATATGTGGAATATAAAAAGATATTGACAAACTTTTCAGGCTCTGTTTCACTAAAATCCATCAGTCCATCTTATACTTTGAATGGATTGTTTGCTCATGCATGATTTTATAACATCATGCATTTGTCGTTTGGAAAATATTGGTTTACAGAGTTAGGCAGACCTTCCAAATGTTGACACATCCCATTATACAATATCAAATATACAACACAAAATATAGCATATAAAAAATCACATTCATTAACATCACCATGAATCTATCAGAAAAGTCTTTAAATATTGGGAAGCCATCCAGCTCACGGCGGTGGGTATAGGTTTTCCAAATTCCAAACTTTTATTTGAAAGCTCAAATTTTTTCATTGGCAACAAATGCTGTCAATGGTTTTCCTTGATTTAATGGGCTCATTTAGTTATTTTTGAGAAGTCAGCCTCATATCCATGTCTGAAGAATCATGATTTGTCAGTTATTCTTTCAAATAAACATGATGTTGCATGATAAAATTGGCTGGTTCACTTTACCACTCTGCAATCACACAAGGGTTGTTGCTCAGGATCATTGTGTAGGAATGCAGCAGATTCCTTTATGTGTTTCCTATTTCATCCCATAGCCTCTTAATTCAAGTGTTGAGATTTAACGAACTTAATAATTTTCACTGCTTCATCAGGGACGTTCTTAATTAACACTGGCTTTGATTTTTAACTTCTACCAAGTAGCAGTGAAGAATACAATGACCACCAGTACATTTGATTCATGCTAAGGCACCAGCATTTTTATCCACTGTCATTTTTATATCATTGGTGCCAGTGTTATCACAGTGAAAAAGACAAATCATGTCTTACTATTATTATGAAACAATCTTTGACTTCTTAGATGCCCCTGAAAAAGTCTTGGGTCTGTGGACTTCACTTTGAGGACCACTGGACTAGATCATCTTGAAAATTCTGCTCAGCTTTAAGAATCTAAGATGAAGACAAATATAGATTCATTTACGTGTCCCACCTGGTCCCTCGCTGTGTGCATTTTTATGCATTTGTTTCAAACTTGGGGTTTAGTTTGTGACCTGGAACACAGTAAAACAAAGCCCAGTATTAAGGGCATGGACTCTGGAGCTATATTGTTTTGCTTTGAATCTTGGGTCCACTACTTCCTGGCTGCGTGACCTTGGGCAAGTTACTTAACCTCTCAATGCCTTGATTTTCTTATTTCTAAAACGGTCCTAATAAAAATCTACTTCATGGGTTGTTGTGAGGATTAAATGTGCTAATTCCACATAAGTTGATCATAACAGTGCCTGACACATAGCCAGCCCTCAACAAATGTTCCCTATTATTATGATTTCCGATCCATGGGTTGCCCTATATCCCTGGATGCAGAAGAGACTGGGCCCCACTTCCCTGAGGCTTGCCGAGGCCCCAGGAGTGCTGGTGGTCACTCGTTTCTGCAGCGTCTCTGGATGGTCACCATCATCCTACCTTTCTGTATCTGAGTCAGGATGAAGGTGGGAGGTTCTGTCCTTACACTCAGAAGAATCTTAACAAGATGATAACCTATTCTGTGTCATAAAAATGCCTCTTTAACATGAGTTGGCAGAACAGTCATCTCAGTTTACAAGGAAACCCCTCCAGCCTCTTCCAGTACAGAAGAGGTTGTTAAAACAAAGCCTAGAGCCTCTAGCATCTTGTGGTTTGATTCCTGGTTAGGGCTACAAGAGCCACGGATTTCTCTGGTGAACATTGGTTATTGAGTACCTAATTATGGGCTTCTTTGTGCCTGCTAAAGAAAAGCATTTAGGTTTTTTTTTTCTATATTAAGAAATATTTGCAGAAATATTTCCCACGCTCCACTTCTAATGGTCCCAAGTCTGCTGAATATGGCGATCACCTCTTCTAGTTTTGTGTTCTTCCTATCAATTCTTCCCTCTTCTGCCCACAAAACTTTAACTACCTACAGGTGACCTTGGGTGACCTTGAGACATCCTTTAGCAAGTTCATTGGTGATTGTAAAGTACACCATTGATTTAATTCTGCTTTTAGGTCTTGAGGGAAAAGACACACACACACACACACATATATATATATATATATATATATATATATATATATTTTTTTTTTTTTACAAAATTCTTTCAATGCCAGAAGTATTAAAGGAGAAAAAATCTTGAGTTCTAGAACCAAGGATATACAGTGCAAGGGGAAGGAGACTGAATGCCCTAATATTTTAGACAGTATCGTTAACACATATAGAAAAGAATGTATATCTGATAAATGCATTGTATCCAGAACATATAAAGAACTCTTAAAACTCAATAGTAAAAGGGCAAATAGCCCACTTAAAAAATGATCTAAATAGGGGTGCCTGAGTGACTCAGTCAGTTGAGCACCCTTGGTTTCAGCTCAGGTCATGAAATCATGGTTCTTGAGATTGAGCCCTGTGTCAGACTCTGTGCTGACAGCGCAGAACCTGCTTGCGATTTCTCTCTCCCTCTCTCTCTGCCTCTCTTTGCCTCTCTCTCTCTCAAAAAATAAACAAACATTTAAAAATTAACAAATGATCTAAGCAGACATTTTCCCAAAGAAGATAAACAAGTGGCCAATAAATGCATAAAATGTCATTCAACATCAGAGAAATGCAAATCAAAATCATGAGATACGACTTCATATTTCATACTTAGCAGGATGGCTATCATCAGAAAGTTAGACAATAACAAGTGCTGGTGAGGATATGGAGAAATCATAACTCTCACATGCAGCTGGTGGAAATATAAAATAGTGCAGCTACTTTAGAAAACAGGCTGGTAGTTCCTCAAGAAGTTAAACATAAAGTTACCGTTTGACCCAGTTCTGCTTCTATCCCATCAAGCAACCTGCACATTATTAAGTCAGCATGACACAGGGAAAGGGTAGAAATTGGGTTGGGGGACTGGAACTTTCTGGAAAGAGATAATCTGTGTAAAAAGAATAAACTGGTATTCTGACTTATATTTCAGTCTCCTGTGAGTTTAGTGAGCTGCAGTTTCCCATGGAAAGTCTGATCATCTCTAGGTTTGTTGATCAAGTCCATTTTCAAATACTGCACAGTTGAGAGTCTGATCCTGGGCAGTGATATATTCATGAAGACCATCCAAGTCACGAGGTCTCTTGAAGGCCCAGCAACTGACTTTCCCTGGACAACACCTATGACCTTTCTGCTCACACATCTTTCTAACTATAACCAATGTGGCATCATGATACATGTGCTGACGTTGGTCTTCAGTAGCCCGAGCAAGAATTCTGCCCGTTCTGTGGACCAACCAGGCAGTTTTTAAGCAAGACCCTTAATTGCTATTGACTGACCTGACACTGTGAGTGTGGACCTGTCGTCATTTGTTTGGCTGCTTGGACTTGAACAAGTGAAAAATGCACTCAGAAATGGAGTAGTGTTTGACTCTGCTGGGAGGCCCAATGGCCTAGAACTTGTTACTGAGGCAGTTTTGTGCATATCTCTTCTCTCTGCCCTGCCTTCTTGGCTGGTGAGGGTGGGAAGCAGTAGGCTCAAGAAGGCACAAGCCCAAGCCAGCAATGAAGAGGGAGATGAATGGACCCTCCAGGAAGTGGGTTGACTTGCACTAGCAAGGACAATGAAAGGCACATTTTGAGGTTGTACCATGTCTTGGGGGATTTCCTTTATATGACAAACACTGACTTAGTTCCAACACCAGAGAGCACACAAGACCATCCACCTCCATCAAGGAGTTTATATTCTGAAATACAGTTAAGGTGACTGTATTAACTAATCTGCTAATGGGGACTTCTAATTGCTAGCATTAAAAAATGAAGTCAGGGTGCTACCAGAAGGTTCAGAAGGTACAGGTCTGGGGAGGGTGGGAAGAATACAGATAATGATAAACTTTGTGTGCCTCAACACTGAGGATGAGCACCCAGGGCAGGCTTGATCAACAGAATCTGGGGGTGAGATTTACATGCTGACTTGCATATGCAATCAAATACATATACATGTTGTGTATGGACTATAATTTTCTGTGTCCTTCTCCAACACTCCCAAAGAGTCCATGTTTTGGGGGGGGCGTAGTAATCACTGATTTGCTGGAGGGCATAATGGGTGAGAAGAAGACAAAGGTTGACTTTTAAGGAAAGACAGGACTGGAAGCGGTGATTTTGGGCCTGTCAGAGGCTAAGAGAAAAGAGCTAGAGGGAAAGCAAATTAGCAGAACGTTTGGGGACAGAAGGTAAGAGGAAGAGGTGAAGCCCAGGGAGAGGAGAAGCTGGTCAGAGGCCAGGCGACAAGGGCAGAGTGGACCTTGCAGGGGCTCTTCGCCAGCAGGAGGCCCTGGTGCCTGACGGATGGGGTCTGTACAGCATTCTTCTGTTTGCACTTCACCAGACTCTGTTGTTGTTTACACTTTAAAATATTATGAGGTGCAGCAGAGAGAGAGGAATGGTATGAAATACAGCAGAAGTTTGACAGTAACAAATATAACTAGGTGGCAAAATGAAAACAAGGAGATAAGAATAGATTAGGATATTAAGAAAAACAAGGTATTTCTTTTTTAAAAAGAGGAAGGGAAACTAAACTCGAAAGGAATTTAAAGAAGATGAATTTTACTAAAGCGCTGGGAATTGGAAGCTGGCATAAGAAAATAATTACTGTTCACAGGGGGCAGATCTAGGTTTGGGGGGCCCGCCGCTTAAACAGTTTTACGAGGGGGCTTTACAAGAGAAAGATGACAAAATTATGAACACAACGTTTGAAAAGAGGCCTTGGAAGGGGCCTGGAGCTTAAACTTCAGGAGCTTCATGTGAATCCTCCCGTGATGTGGCTGGGACCTGCTGATCTCCCCAGCAACAATCACCTTTCCTCTGCGACACCCATCCCATATGGCCTCCAGCGCCATGTGTTCCCCTTCTTTCGCTCGTAGCCATTGTCTCCTGGGCACAGGTGAAGCTCCCTAGCAGGCACGCCGGTCCTTCCATGGGCCAGCCTGGTCCCCCCACTGCCACCTTCCAATTTGCACATTACAAGTCACCACCCTCACATTACTTGTCACTCCCCCAAGGGTCCACCAATATCAAATACTCATCTTATTCCCTCTGCCTGGAAGGTCTCCCCATTCACACTCTCTACCTCTAAAAAACCCCCCGTCCCCTCATCCTGGGCTGGGTTATTTGCCTAGCCTCATGCTCTCCTAGCACTTGACATGCTTTTTATCATAGCACTTTCCATGTGGCATCACATCAACCTATTATTGTCTGCTGCCTGTCCCAGGCCATACGCTCCAGAGGGTAGTCAGGAACATGGACACTGGAACTGGCTTTTCTGCTTTAAATTCTGGTTGTGCAACCCTGAGCAAGTAGCTCAGCCTCTCTGATACTTCCTCCCTTATAAACGGGGAATAATGACTGCTTATCTCAGAGGTGTGCCGTCATGAAAGGAGATAATGCATGTAAAGTGCTTAACTGGTACATGGAAGGTCGTTGGTGGCCCTGAGCTCTGCAGTTTAGAGACTACTGAACCATTCCTGGCTCCCCTGTGCCTAGCATCATGCCTGATGTTTAGGAGACGTCACTGAATTAGCCAAAATGTATACTTTGGATTAACCTGCAGATGACCAATTTAAATAACGAGACATGAACATTACTAAATGCTTTCTCCTCCCCCCCCCCCAAATAAAAATAGCTAGTTTTTTGATGGTAAGGACATGCAAAAATGCAAAAATACAAGAGTAAAGTAAAACTACCATATACGTGACCATAGTGTGGCCATATAATTTGTCATATAAATAGGAACACTATTTATATGGTAAATTGAATGGGAGTGAACAGATAGGCTCTTTTAATTAGACTGTTCCAGGCACACCAGAGTTTATGGACACCCTACCTATAAGCTCCACTCCCCAATGATAGTCATGGTCAGCATATCACATAGTCTTCTAGATTTTTTTCCCATATACTTATGCTGTAAATACTAGTTTTTAGCCTGATTTTCTTCTATTTAACAGTATGTCATGAAAATGTTTCATGTCAATATATATAGATCTTTACCATTATTCTTCCATTCTATTCTATTCCATTCAGATGTGCCATAATTTATTTCACTCATCCAGCACATCAATTATTTCTGATTTTTTAGAATTATAAAATATTTATAAAGAAATTTCCAGTTGCTTGTTATCACTCTGTGGATTGGAATTTTGCAAGAACAATATCCAAGTGGCCAATTATTTTCTCTAAGCTGCTTTTTCCTCCATGGTGGCTGTGTCTGTTACCTCCAGGGACTTAGTTACCATGTTTGGACTGGTATATGCAGACAGAAGTTACTGTATCCACCCCCTCAATTAAATGGGATTTTAAAATATAACCTTTCTAGGGGCGCCTGGGTGGCTCAGTTGGTTAAGCATCTGACTCTTGATTTTGGCTCAGGTCATGATCTCATGGTTTGTGGGATTGAACCCTATGTGGGGCTCTGTGCTCACAATGTGGAACCTGCTTGGAATTCTCTCTCCTTCTCTCTCTGCCCCTACCCTGCTCATGCTCTCTATCTCTCTCAAAATAAATAAACTAAAAAAAATAAAATATACACTTAGTAATAAAGCAACTAGGCACAGACAGTAACTAATATTACTGACATTTGTATTTAAGTGAGTGACACACCATTTAGTCAAGAAACCATAAATGCTGATGTTTAATTAGGTACCATTCTTCTGGGCCCTTAATTTTATTGCTGCTGGAATACTGTGTTTCGTTCATTCATTCACACATTCATTCATTTAAAAACTGCTAACCATGTTTTTATGCCGGTCATGGAGAAGTCTCCTGCAATCCAAATCGCATACAGCAAAACCTCATTTGTGTAGATTCAACTGGTTCATCAAAGAACTTTTGCTATAATTATGTTTGGTGTCATTCATTCTAATACTTAGCTTTAATTGAGAATACCAGTTACTCTTTCTTCCAGTAGTATCCTGTGTGGAACTCTGAGGCACACTAGCCCCTGGACATAGCCGAGTGAACTTTGCAGCCCCCAAATCTGGAAACTCTATAATAGCGCTTCTTGGGGAGTGCTGTATAGACGAAGACAGGAGGGAAAACAAAGCTGTACTGAGATGTAGATGTGGGGCTATCAAACTGAATCTAGCAGATCACAGTAGCAGGGGATACGGAGGATTTCTATGGACTGAGTATTTAGCAATTGTTTAAAAGCAGGATAGTGAGCCAAGACTTGGGAGCAGAAAAGGCAGAGAGCTCCAAGCCAAAAATAGAGAGATGTGTGAGAAGTATTTGGGGAAAAAAGACTAAAGATGAATAAGTTAAACAGAAACAGACCTGTATTAAGCCCTACCTTAAACTCAATGTGATATGAAGAAGCCTCAGGGTGAGCTCACAGTTGTAGGATTGACCCCGTTTTCTGGGTTGTGCTGACGGCACAGAGCCCAAAGCGGGGTTCGCTCAGACTCACGAACCGTGAGATCATGACTTGAGCCAAAGTTGGGCGCTCAACCAACTGAGCCACCCAGGTGTCCCCAAAATACTTTTTTATTTTATTTTTTTAATTTTGGAGACAGAGAAAGAGAGAGAGTGAGTGGGCAAGAGGGCAGAGGGAAAGAGAGAAAGAATTTTAAGCAGACTCCAAGCTGAGCCTGGAACCCAATGTGGGGCTTGATCCCATAGCTCTGGGATCGTGACCTGAGCCAAAATCAAGAGTTGGACACTCAACCGACTGAGCCATCCAGGTGCCCTTGAACCTGTTTTCTGGCTGGATGTTGGCAGACATCGCTCTCAGTTCCTAGGGCTGCTCTCAAGTCTGAGCTACGTGGCCCCTTCATAGGCAGTTCACAACATGGCCATTTGCTTTGGTTGTTTTCCTATCAGGCCAAAGGGGAGTGTCAGTTGCTGCTTCTCATCACTTTTCAGGGCCCAGCTAATCAGATCAGGTCCATCCAGAGATAATCTCCCTTTTGATTAACTCAAAGTCAGTCAACTGATTAAGGACCTTAATTACATCTGCAAAATCCCTTGTGTCATCCCAGATACCATCCTGTTCTACTCATAGGTCTGGCCTACACTCAAGGGAAGGATGTTATGTAGGGCATGTACACCAGGGGGCAGCAATCTCAGGGGGAACCTTAGAATTCTACCTACCATGATGAGATTAACCGAAACAACTAGAAAAAGCATTTTTATTGTGGGCCTTAAAGTCACTTGGGTTCTTAAACAGGAATATGGTAAACACAATGCATGTTGATAGGGGTGTTCTGGTGATAACAATTACAAACTTTTGAACAGCGTAATGAAAATCTCCGGGAACCATGTCACTGGGCCAACCCTCGGTTAAAGTAGCAGGTTGAGGGGGCAGTCAAGGACGTGGCAGGGTATGAGTGGAGACAGCATTCCAGTTCTTTCTGCTGGGGTCCAGTGAGCTCATTACCTAAGTGAACCAGTTCAGTCCTGAGGGAACATCGAGGTTAAAGACCACTGGCAACACCCAGCCAGGGCCCCTAAGAGAAGGCCTTCAGGAAGTGAGGTCCTAACAGAGGAAGGTCGGGATGGTGTGTGGTTTCTGGGGCTATGTAGATGTGTATAGGAGTGGGGGTGATGGGGACACAAGGAAAACGTTCAATTCAATCTTCAATAACCAAGACGGGGGTGCCCATCTTTATCCTCCACACCCACTCTTAATGGACAGACACTAGAGATACTACATATGAAAAGGTAACTGACAGGGGACCCAGCTGACCTGTTCCCTCTTACCTGCCTGAGGTTCTTGTATGAGGTACCGTTGTGGAAGCTTTAAGTGGTCACCATCATCCACGAGATGACGTTTTCTCTCATGTATCTCAAGCTGCTAAGTTCTCTACCACCACAAACTTCAACATTGCCTCAGAGGTCAAAATGGAGGGAGAGGGGAAGGAAGGGGAGGTCAGGCTGTTTGTGTGGATTTTGAAGAGGTGCCTTGCTCAGCCAGACCCAAGCAAGGGAGAGGGGCAGGGAGGGGAGCGGGAATCCTTGTAATCATAAGAACCACTTAGAGAAATCTAGGTATAAAGACTCTGGCTTTGAGTTAAGCACACTGGAGTTCCCAGCCTCTGAAACTCCTGTCCCTGGTTCACAAAGCTGACGGACAAACTTCCATTTACAACCACGGAATGCCATCAGCATCAGAAAAAGGTCTTGGTGGAACCAAAAAGCGGCAAAACCCTGAAACATTGGCGTCTGAAGAACTCAGAGCCCCCGCACCTGGGAACTTGCAAAGACCAGTGAGCCAGAGGAGCTGCCTGCCGGGGGTACAGCCGAATGCTGGGTGGGTGGCTGGGCTCACTCCATAGAGATGTTAGCGCCCTCCTTGCTTCAGTGAGCACTGAAAGTCACTTCGTTCTTCCGCATGGGGCCTGGGCTGAAAATCAGAAGGAAGAGGGGGCCCAGTTCTATGTCTGTCCTCAAACACCCTGCTGCCTGTCAAGGGCTATTCTAAATGAGGTATGTAGGTATGGTTATCCCCAAGTTACAGATGGGGAAGCTAAGGCATGGAGAGGTCAATTGTTTGAGGCCATTATGAGTAATAAGTGGCAGAAATGTGATTCGAACCGGATCGGTCTAGGGTTAGAGTCCTTGTGCTCAGGGGCCAGGCTCTTCTCTGCTGCACTGCCTTATACACAGACTAGAGCACTCGCACAGTTTGGCACTTTTTTATTTCAAGGCAGCTAATACAAATGGGGTAAAAATGTCTAGTGCACAGAAGGCAGGAAAGGGGAGTGTGGGGTGCCTGGGTGGCAATGATGAGCCTGAGGAAGTATCCTTTTCTCTCTTCAGTGCACTCTACCTGCAGGATGACTGCGGCGTTACAGGAGTGCCACTCTCCACTTCAGGGCTATTGGTACTTGGAGCGCCAGATGGCTGTCCTCAGGGTTCACTGCAGCTGAGCATAAATATAAAGCCCACCATTTCTAAGGGGGGTCCCGACGATGCCCAGGTGTGTGGTTCCAGAGCAATTTCGCCTCGAGTAAATCAGTAGGTCCATATTAGGAGACATGTGTTAATTTATTGCAGCAAGATTTTATGTCTCAGTCAGTCATTAGCAAAATTTCGTACCAGAAATTCTTTCCTCTTTAATCTTGGTGGGATTGGTATTACACATAACTCGACTATTAAGACAAGAAAATCTTGCAGATAGGGAGGTCGTTAATCTAAAGGGTTTTTGCAGTGTGAAACGCAAATGCTCGGTGACAGGTATGCTGGGATCCCCCGAAGCCTTCTTATTCTGCCATAAAGGGATCTAAGGAAAGGTTTGATTGTTTTGTTAACACAAATAAGAAGCCCTTCTGCCGCTCAGCTCTCTTTGTGGCTCCCTTTCCTTTACCATTTGTTAAGATAAACTTTCCAGCCCCGGGAGGACTGGCTCATCAACACTGTCTTTCCCTGTGTTCCCAACAACAGACCTGGGATTTGGGGTCCGAATTCGCAGAAGGTGAGGGTAAAGGAAAGATGCGTGTGCTCTCTCTCTGGTGTCTCCTCCGTGGGCCTTTGTGACCAGCTCTTTCTCTTGGACTCCCCTCCTTCTGGGGCAGCACACCTGGATTTCCCACACACATTTCTAGGTTGATGGCACCTTTGATCGATTCCGGGAGTCGAGCAGGGTGGACACATGAATGACCCTTGCAGCAGGCCAGGGGTTAGGAGGGTCTGATTCTAACCTAGCTCTGCCACAAAGTAGTTGTGTGACCTTGAGCAATTCAATCCCTAATGCCTCAGTTTCCCCAACTGGGACTAATGATTGCTAAAGCCCTTACAGCTTTAAATATGATCCTACGACCTCTGCTCCACAACATGCAGGCGTGCTCAGTGAGGAATCTCGAAATTAGTTCACTTTACTCGGTGTGTTATGCCTTCTAATGTTTGTTACAACAGCCCCAACCATGGTAGAAAGTAAGTGTGAAAAGGGTGGACTCTGGTGTTGGGCTGCCTACCTCACAGCCTGACTCTGAGTGACCTTAGGCAAATTTTGTAACCTGTCTGGGCCTTATTTCTCTCATCTAATAATAGTACTGACCTCACCAAGAACTTGTGAGATTGAAATAAGTGAATGCTCATAAACTAAACAGAATTCTTGGTGTGCGCTAAATACTAAATGTTAGCTGAATTGTGAATTTTATTATTCTTTACAACTTGGAAAAACTAGGGGTGTACATTTCTATTACAAGTATAACCAGCAAACTACTCACCCCATCCAAAAAAAAAATTAGTCTTTATTTACAGACTTGTATAGACAACTGATGACCCCCTCCCCCCAACCCCTATACTCCAAGTTCTTACAAAAGAGTATTGACCTCACTTGGGAGAATGAAGATGAGGACAGAAACTTTAAAAAAAATTTTTTTTAATGTGTATTTATTTTTTGAGAGAGAGAGAGAGAGAGCAGGGAAGGAAGAGAGAGAAGGAGACACAGAATCCGAAGTAGGCTCCAGGCTTGGAACTGTCAGCACAGAGCCCAACCTGGGGCTCGAACTCACAGACTGTAAGATCATGATCTGAGCAGAAGTCAGAGGCTCAACTGACTGAGCCACCCAGGCACCCTGAGGACAGATATTTTTTAGGTTCTGCAGCAAGCCTTCCTGAGGCTGGCCCATGATCTACTCTAGTCCCACCTTTTTGGAGTTCGCAGATGCCCACTCATGTTCCCCAAGTGCCCCAACTGTGTGTAGCTTCCTGGCTAAACTACTCTCAAAACCTATAGCGCACTTGTAGAATCTTCAATGGTCTTGAGGCAGCAAGGAATCTTTGTGTCTTTCTTTCCCCCCTCACCATTTTCTCTCCCTCCTCCTTGGCTCCCCCTCCCCTATTCCCTACCATTTTCCTCCCCAGGGAGCACCTTCTCGTTCCTCTCTCCATCTTCTCCTCATCCCCAAAGAGTCCTCCACGGGCTCATCCACAATGGTTTCAGCTTCGTGCCTTGCAAAGAAAATTCTGTCCCTCTGCACCTTTCAGGAAAATGATCAGCCCAAAAAGTTTAGGAAAAAAAATTCATTATCTTTAATAGATTTTGTTACCAGCCCCAGCCAGGAGGGACCCGAGTTCCCAGGAAATCTAAATTAATAAATGCCCTACCAAGAGGTGTGGAGGGGGACGGGCAGCGAGGCCAACCGAACCAAGATATAATTTCTTTGTGAGCTTTGCAAGGGTGAGAGTCTGAAACAGAAAACCAAAAGTGCCGTCTAGCTAGGAAAAAGGATTTAAAACATCGCTGAGAAGCCCAGGACTGTTTGGAATCCATTTTGAGTAAAGTGGAAATATTTGGATGAGTGAAACGGCTGCTCTCTTTTAATTGGCATCTAGTTGATCGGGGACTGCTATCTAGGACCGTGAGAGGGTTGTCAGGAAAATCAGCGTATAGAACATTTCACTAACAAATTCCTAATTTCATCTGTGCCAGCCACAAAACTTATTGTGCTCATTTTGGCTCTCGAATGAAAGAGCAACTGGCGGGTACCTCTGGGGTCTCGGAAGAAGATTTAGAGAGGTTTGTTAGTCTATTAGAAGGCGGAGGGAACCGTTCTTCCCTTCAGCTGTAAACTCGAGAGAAGTCTATTAGAAACTCTCCATGTGGGGCTCAAATCCCCTTCCCTTTTGATTCAATCACCCTGACTCATTAGGCTGTGGAATACCACTTTAGACTGTGCACTATAAATAATTAAAGCGTACAAACATGTGCGGTCACCTGATTCAGTCCCGAGAGGAAGTGGTAATGCAGAGGACGTTTGACTTTGTGCCGAGCTCCTTGTTGATGGCCAGGATTTAAAAACTGTATCTCTAGTCCCAGCCCAGTCCTAGGAGCAACAGCCCTGCATCAAACAAGTGCCATCCTGGCATTTGCTGCCGCACCTGACAAACTCCATCGAGCGGATCCTAAAATTAGAACCTACCTCTAGGTCAGCTTTTCCTCCTGATGTGACCTTTCAGGACCATACCTTCCATCTTTAAGCCACCCAGCATGGCAGACGGTATTCTCCAAAAAAGGGCCAGATATTAGTTTCCTAGCGCTGCCCTAACACATTACCTCGCGCGATGGAACTGTATTCTGTCACGGTTCTTTCTGGAGGGAAGAAGTCTGAAATCAAGCTGTTGGCAGGGCCATGCTCCTTCTGAAGCATGCTCCTTCTTTATATCTTCCAGTAGCTTCTTCTGGCTCCTGGCATTCCTTGGCTTGGGCCAGCATAAGCCCAGTCTCTGCCTCCGTCTTCACACGGCCTTCTTCCCTATGTGTCTGTCTCTTCTGTGTCTGTGGATCATCTCCCCTTTCTGTAAGGACAGTGGTCATTGGATTTAGGGCCTACACTAATTTTCTGTGACTTCATCTTCCCTATTTCCAAACAAGGTCACATTCTGATGTCCTAGGTAGATACGAATTTTGGGGTGACGCCACTCAGCCCAATATAGGCCAAACAACCTTTTCCGTTCCATATCTGCTTCCAAAACCTTGTCACTTTCCCAATATGAGGTGAAGTGTCTCCTCCCTCCCCTTGAAATGGGTGGGCCTTGGTGACAGCTTCAACCAGCAGAAAATGATAGAAGTGAGGCTGTGTGGCTTCGGAGGCTAGGCTATAAAAGACAAAGGGCCCCACCTGCCTCTCGCTCAGAATGAACCACCGTGCTGTGAAGAAGCCCAGGCACATGGAGGAGACCACCCCTCAGCCCCAGCTAAGCTGCCAGCAGCTGCAGGCATCAAGGTGCCAGGGGTGTGAGGGAGCCATCTGGGCAGAGGGTCTTCCAGCCCTCAGGCAGCCTCCCCTGCTGACCCTTCATGGAACACAGACAAAGCTTCCCAGCCGAGCCTCGCCCAACTTGCATATTTATAAGTAGAATAAAGATTGTTGTTTTAAACCACTAAGTTTGGGGTGGTTTTGTGTGCAGCATTATGAACCTGGAACACAGAACCTTGTCACTCCTCCTCGGTGCCTTCCTTTCTCCCTCTAACCAGTTAATCTGCATGTTTCTTCCTCCCTCCGGCCCTCCGCTAGCTGTGCCCTTGATTTTTTTTCATTCTGGATTGCATCCTAAGTACCTTAACTGGTCTCTGGACTTTGGTCCCCACTTTCTCCATCCTACTAAGTGACCTCTTCAGCACGTTTTGGTCTTGCCACTATCCTACTCAAAATTCCATGATGGCTCTCCATTGCTTAGAGCCTTTTCCCACATTCCATAACTGAGAGATAAGAATTCTTCAATCTGGTCTCAGTTTACCTTTCCTGCCTTATCTCTTAAACCTTCTGTGTCCTTCTAGGCATTCAACAAACCAAACTATTCACTCTTCCAAACATACCTTGAGCTCACTTTTCTGCCTTGGTAACTCAGTTTACCTTTTCAACATTTAATAATGTTTTTGGGGCACCTATTCATGCCAGGCAGAGTGCAGGAAACAGGAATACTGGAACGCCACCTCCCTCCCCATCTTCTCACTTCATCTAACTGAAATCCTATCCATTTTCCAAAGCTCAGCTCCAAATGTCACCTCCCCCATGAAGCCTCTCCAGTTCCCTTAGCTAAAATGATCTTTGCTTTCTTCTGAATTCTTCCTACATATTCTTCACCCATCAAACTGAATGACTTGTAGCTCTCTGACCACACCAATCTTTCCCAAGCCTCCCAAGCCATGTGCCTGCTGCATGCTTATCCTTCACGTTTCCCAGCTAGCTAACCCCACATACCCTCTTACCTTGACTCAGATATGATTTTCTTTTGAGAAACTTTCTGTAATCCACTTGGTTTGACTTAAGTATCCCAATGTATGATTAACCGTAGGCCTGGAATGGATCCTATGTCTATGTCTGTGGCCCTGGGAGGGTAAGGACTGGATCTTTAACTCCTGTATCCCATGTACCCAGCCCACAGAGGGTGCACCTAAATATTTATTGAATGACTGAATATTGAATACTTGAGGAACTCACTAGAAAGATCTCAAAGACCTTTCAACATAGCTGGATATAGGAAAAGGATTTGGAAATGAGGTTTTGCTTAGCCATTAAGTTGTACATAGCTGAATTTCAGGTTCCTTGAGTTGAGTTTTGAGCTCAGCTCCAGGAAGCTTTGCGCAGTGGCAGTATCGTAGCCAATGAGGTTTATCCGAGGCGCAATTATTGCTAATTGAGCTCAGCTCCAGGTAAAGGAACTCTATGCACACCCCTTCATTGGTCCCCAAGCATACTTTGGTAATGAAGAAACATTTTATTTATTTATTTATTTTTGAAGAAACATTTTAACTGGAAGACATTCAATTTAGAATTTTGCAAATTGTTTTTTGTTCTCATCTCTTTGACAACATTATACATTTTTCAAACATAGGAACTGCATATTGTATTTCTTTCGGTTCTCCCACAGCCTCTATTTTGTACTGGGACCGCATAAACACCTCAATATTTATTCAGCAGGTTTTTGTGGGGAGACATAACTAGACCCCCAAATCACTGATGGTTTCCTTTGAAAATCACTGAGCTTGTGCATACCAATCTACAAAGCAGCTTCTTTGCCTTGAATGGATAATGAGGCTCCCAGATTTCTTAGACTCTTGGAAGAAGCGAATCCTAAAGAGAATTGCATTCTGGGAGGAACCCTCCATCTCACACAATGTAGCTTGTCTTTCCTTTTGGGGATAGGATTGTGAACCCTGAGTTTCCTGGGATGTCATTATACATCCTGGGGTTTAGTCATCCAAGACCTGCCCCACCCTGCAAGTGACTCAGGGGACCATGAAGACATTACTGTGAGAGAGAGGTAGATTCTTTAAAAAAACAAAACAAAACAAAGAGATGACCTCTCTTAAGCTCTGTTATTAAATCTGAGACTCTTGAGAGCATTTGCCAAGGGAATCCATCATTCTTTTATTTTGTATTTCCTGGGTCTCACTCAGTGTTCTGACTCCAGGAGAAGAAAATACCATGACTAGTACTTGAAATGCTGGCACCTATAGTATCTTGAGTTAATGTTACTTGCAGCTTTGTTCACGAACAATTCTGCCATGAAATAGCTGTAAAAGAAACGAGACTACCAAGAAGTATTCCTTTGAGTGTCTCTGGCATGCAGAGAGGCGATGGGGATCTGTGTGTGTACGTGTGGGAAAGTGAGGGGGTATGATAAATAGTGTGCTACCTCTCCTTTAAGAGCACGTCCTTTTATTCCTGACACTTAAAAAGACACTGTCAAAAAGATGTTTTACTGATTTGACTTTCTGTGCAGGAGAACGTGCAACAGTTACCTAGTAAGTGGTTTTATAGGGAGTTTCACCCACACGTTATAATAAACTGAGCCCGAAGATAACATATCTTTTGTGCTTTTACAGTGCTTGGATGATAACTGTGAAAAATTATCTAGTGGAGGTGAGCAAACTGTACCTGTGGTCTTTTTCTCATGACCTCTGTATGATAAAGTTTACTATCTTGGAGCATGTGATGCATTGTCAAATAATAGGTTTGCTTGTCTGGCCAACAAGAAGTAATTGAGGAGTGTTATAGTTTTACAATCCATGTTTCAATGACTCTGCTGCTTTTGAGTTGTTAGACCTGAACAAAATGGGTCAATGTGGAAAGAATAAAGTTTTTTTTTCTCTCTCCCCCCGCCACCATCTCCCACCTTCTTTATGGAGGTGTTTTGAAAGGGAGAGATGGGATAGAGGCCTTGACTGTGATAGTTCTCTGCCTTGGCATCCCTGGTTTCCACTGTAGGGCTTGAGGTGGGATGTCTTCATCCTGGTTTAATGACTGAGAGTGAATTTGGATTTCACTTACCCACAAATGTCTACTGAGCACCCTCATATTCCTTCTGTCCTTAGAGAGAAAATTAGCTAACTAGCTTATTTTGATTTAAAGATTCTTTGGACCTTGGATCTATGTCTTTAAGGAACAATCTTCCCCTCACATTCTTCAGACTTACTGGGAGTAAATCAAAGCTTGGGTGACCTGGCTGAGCTGGGGCAGGTAACACATTAAAGAATGTTTGATTTTACCACTTTTCATTTTCTTTGGGGCTGGGGCTCACCCAGCGTTTCACAGAGTGTGCTCCACAGAACACTGGTTCCAGGAGATGCTTTGTGGTGAAGTGACTTTGGGAAACATAGCATACCTAATCTAAATCCTTATTTTAGTGCCTCCTGATGAAAATTACCATACAAAAGGCTTGAGGAAGTCCAATTGTAGAGAAGTACCCTAGCTCTAGCATTTCCCAAAGATGACCACAGAATCCCACCCCGCCCCCGACATCCTGGAGTTTAATCATCCAGCTAGTGTGCTGCACACTGTATTTGGGGGAATTTAAAACAAACTGAGATTTTGGTGATTTATAAATATAGCCATCATTCTTTCCAGAAAGAAACCATTGGGAGGCCAGTCATTGCTTAGCAACCTTCCCTTGCCCTACCAACATATACACATAAGTACTTGTCTTAGAATTTTTTTTTTCCAATAGGGCTATCAAGATTAAAAACTGAGGGCTTCCTCACATGTTGTTTCGCTGTTATGGGGGTCAGAGAGCTTTTTAGGAAAATAAGTAAGATAAATGACTAGGATTTATGTTTGTGTAAGAATGTTGGATGGACTTATTTGTGTTTGTTGATGATGGTGGTTACTAAAGATGCAAGGAGGGTGTAAAGGACTGGTATCCAAAATATACCAAGAACTCTTAACATTCAACAGTAAGAAAACAACTCAACTAAAAATTGAGCCAAAGACCTTAACAGACTCCTCACCAACAAGGTATACAGATAGCAAATAAGCACATGAAAAGAGGCTCCACATCATATGTATTCAAGGAAATGCAAATTAAAACAACAATGAGATTTCATTACACATCTATCAGAATGGCCCAAATCTGGGACACTGATAACACTAAATTGCTGTTGGGGGTATGGAAAAACAGCAACTCTCATACACTGCTGGTGGGAATACAAACCAGTATAGCCACTTTGGAAGACAGTTTGGCATTTCTTACAAATTAAACATACTCTTACCACACGATCCAGCAATCATGCTCCTTGGTATTTACCCAAAGGAGCTGAAAACTTGTTTCCACACAAAAACTTGCACATGTATGTTGATAGCAGCTTCATTCATAAATGCCCAAACCTAGAAGCAACTATGATGTCCTTCAGTAGATGAATGGATAAACAAACTATGGTGCATCCAAACAGTGAAATATTATTCAACACTAAAATGAAATGAGCTATCAAGCCATGAAAAGCCATGGAAGAACCTTAAATACATGTTACTAAGTGAAAGAAGCCATACCAAAAAGACTACATACGTATGATTCTGTCTATAGAACATTCTGGAAAAACTATGAAGACAGTGAAAAGATCAGTGGTTGCCAGGGGTTTGGTTGGGGGAAGGGATGAATCGGAGAAGCACACAGGATTTTTAGAGCAGTGAAAATACTGTGTAGGACACCATAATGATGGATACCTGTCATTATACATTTGTCCAAACTCAAAGAATATATGGCACCAAGAGCGAACCCTAAGGTGAACTATGGATTTAGAGTGATAATGATGTGTCAATGTAGGTTCATCAGTTGTAATGCTCTGGTGGGCAATGTTGATAAAGAGTAGAGGCTATGCATGTATCAGGGAGGGGGTATTGGGAAATCTCTCTACCTTCCCCTCAATTTTGCTCTGAACCTAAAACTGATATTAAAAAAATAAAGTCTTAGAAAAAAATGCAAGGACGGGCCTGTTGGGTCTGGGGGAAGAATTTACTCTGAAAAACAAGTATTAAATGTGATTAGTCAAATTCAACAGTAGAGTTGTGGGAGTCTTTCTCTGGTGCCCTGGCTGCTCCTGCATGCTGCATCCTACTAGTGGCAGCTTCCCTGCAGACGGATGGCTGAGTGTCAAGTTCAAGTAGCTCTACCACTGCTTTGGGACACCTTTAAGAGATGCTAATGGAGGGGAGGACAGCTGTTAGATAGTCCAGCATACAGGAAAATACCAGGGCCCCAGGGAGTGTGATTCAGTGCCCAAGAGGTGGGCAATGATGGTGGCTTGGGTAATGGTCTGGAGGAGCATGAAGATGGGCCTTGCAGACACACAGTGGCAGCTGTGTGACATGTGGGAAGCAGACAAGATTAAACCAGAAGTGCTGTGGGTTCTCCCCCATCCCTCCAGAGGGTTGGGAATCTTGAAAGTGGGCCATGGCGCTATCAGAAACTAGCTCTACTATATTAGTAGAACTTAATTTTACCTGGATTAAAGGCCATGGACATCCTTCCCATTACTTAGATAATTATGTGCCTGGCCAATCAAGCCCAACTGCCTCTGACACCTTAAGGGAGTGCAGTTGGGACCTCATACAGGAACCCATAAGACAGTTGTATTAGTTACCTATTGCTGTGTAACAAATTATCCCAAATATTAATAAACGATAATAACTATCTCACTTAGTAGGTCACACACTTGGGAGCAGCTTAGCTGAATGATTCTATCTCAAAGACTCTCATGTGGTACGAGTCAAGAAGTTGGCTAATGCTGCAGTCTTCTGAAGCCTTGATGGGCAGGAGGATCCACTTCCAAGACAGCTCCCTCACAAGGTTGTAGGCAACATCCTTAGTTCCTGGCTAGCTATTGGTAGGAGGTCTGAGCTCTTTAACATGTGACTCTCTCCATAGATCTGCCTGAATGGGGTCATAATGGCAGCTGGTTTCCCCAGAGCTAGTGATCCAAGAAGAAGAAGGCCACAGTGTCTTTTATGACACACTACCACTTCACTCTATTCTCTTGGTTAGAAATGTGTCACTAAGTCTAGACCACACTCTGGGAGAGGGGTACTAAGCTCCACCCCTTCTGAATAAAGAAGCGTCGAAGAAATTTTAAACCACCACAATGGTGGTTCACTTGTTAAAAGGGTTAAAAGGGTTAACAAGAGTGTCAGGAAGCATATGAGGGAAGGACTTTATTTGGAGAAAGGTGGGGAATAAATGTGCTGGCCTGCCCAGAGGTGAAATCTATTGTGAGTCATACAAACTCTTTTTTATTTATTTTGAAATCAAAAGATGGGCTCCAGACATGACTACTTGTTAAATTGGATGAAATTAAAAATAGCTTAAACGTTTGGGAAGGGGAGGGGGAGCTGATTAGTTCTCAGGATATATTAAATGTCCTCACATGAGAAGGGAGTCAGCTATTGGGAAGGGCTGCTTTGGAAAACATATGCTGTGTCAAACTCCGCCAGCAGATGCAGAATTTGCTGCTAAAGTTAGCTCCCTGAGAACAGAGCTGGATGGGCTGCCATCACAGATGTCTCTGGAACCAGCACCCGAGACAAATATAATTCTTACCACTGGAAAGCAAGGCCTCACACAAGAGCCTTCTCGCCCTGGTGGAGGGGTTGGAGGGAGGTGCGAAGGCAGATTTACGACCCCAAATGCTGACTCTTCTGTGATTCTTCAGGATAACAGATGATTTTGAAGCCACGAGGTGTCCTAGTATTTTGCATTTCTAAATCTGAGAATCCTTCATAAGGTGAATTCACGTTACTTTAAGCGGAACCCATGCTATATAAAATTCAAGGCCTGATTGGAAAAGTTTTGATATTCGTATTTTGAGATTTTTAGTCTGAAAGATTGGGAGCAGAGGAGATAAGTGTTCCAAATGCCTAAAACAGTAGAGGAGGGAGTTAGAAAACTCCAGTAATGAGAAATGATTTACATTATTTCATTAGCGCAGAAACCAAATGCTTTCCCCAAACAGGGAGGGGACCCAGTTTCATGGCTGGCAGCAGACGGATGATGTCACTTCTGAGCTTCCAATACGTTACGGAGCAGGATTTCTCCAAAGTGAGTTTCACAGAATTTAGTCTCCAGGGATACTTCACAAAAGAAGGATTCTCTGATAAATAATGCTGGGGAATGATGCAGACACACTTCCCCTCTTGGAGGATCATGGGGCACATCGGCATTTTAATGGCTCTGAGAAGCCCTAAAATGAAGAAACCTGTTTCATTTTGTTTAGCTCTTTTGTTCCCAGACATGTAACCATGGATTTTTTTCTCCTATAAATTCAATTAATCTTCAGCTCCTCTTTCTACCTTTTTATTTATTTTTATTTTTGAGGGAGAGAGCACAAGTGGGGGAGAGGGGCAGAGGGAGAGAGAGAGAGAGAGAGAGAGAGAGAATCCCAAGCAGGCTCCATGCCCAGCATGGAGCCCACTGTGGGGCTTGATCCCACGATCCTGGGATCATGACCTGAGCTGAAATCAAGAGACAGACACTCAACCAACTGAGCCACTCAGGTGCCCTGACTCTTACTACCTTTTTAAAATATTAGCTTCACATGAGCAGGTCTTTGTTTTATTTGTGACTATAACCCAGTAGCCTAGAAAGGTTCACAAGGCACCATAAAATAATAGACCTTAAGCTTCAGGATACTCGGTACCTACTCTCGTATTCACAAATTTGCATTCTTTCTCTTAGACGGGACCTCCATGATTGTTAGAAGCTTTGGGCCTCACAAAACCTGGATCTGCCCCTGCCTGGAACACCTGAGGTGCTCAATAAATACTCACAGAATACACGAATAAAGGAATGGATACTACAAAAGCAGCGTTCCTTGGAGTACACATTGGAAAACACTGTCGTGGGGACTCCAGGCAGGAGGACCCAGTGGTGGATGTTCAAATTAGATTAAGGAGGTATGAGACAAGAGTAAAATCTCACCTGGGGAAGAAAACAACTGTACAATATTAGAATTGGAGATGAAGTTCCACTAATTGATGATAAGGGCTTACCAGTGTCTTACATTCTCCCCAGTCAGGATTTATCTGATACAGTGTTAGAGAGTTTCATTATGCGGGTTTAGAGGGCCAGCAAAAATCATAATGCAATACTTAGTCATTTCACTTAGCCACCAAGATTTTTGAGAAGCCAGGGTCTGGTGCTCCTGAACAGAGACCCTCCACAGCTCCCTGGGCTGGCCATTGCTCTGCCAGCCTGGAGCGGAGTCCCTCCTAGACATGGCAAATTGGATTTTGACAGTGTTAGATGATGAACGGAGTTCCATAAAACCCACGATCTGCCCCACTCTGACCCTTCCACTAGATTTCCCCCTTCCAATTCTGAATGGGGGGTTGACCCTTAAGTAATGAGGCAGATTTTTAATAGTTCTACCAGACCTCACATGTCCAGATGAACATTGTCTTTTATTATTAAAAATTTTTTTTAAATTTTATTTAGTTTGAGAGAGAGAGAGAGAGAACAAGTGGGGGAGGAACAGAGAGAGGGGGAAAGAGGGAGCATCCCAAGCAGGCTCCACACTGTCAGTGCAGAGCCTGATACAGGGCTTGAATTCATGAATGAGATCATGACCTGAGCTGAAATCAAGAGTTGGTGGATTAACCAACTGAGCCATCCAGACACCCCAAACATTGTCTTTTAAAGGTGGGACTTTAGGGAGCAGCATATAGGCTCTAATACAGCTGTTACTAATAAAATGTTGGGGCCCTCTTTTGGAATTGCAAAATTGTCAATTTGGAGGTGCATGAGATAAATCCATCCCTTTGGCCATATGTTGTTTTTGACCAAAAATGGTCTTACCCAGTTTATCTTGCAAAATGGCCCCACATATTCAGCTGACTGGATTTTAAAATCACTTTAGGGGTGCCTGGGTGGCTCAGTCGGTTAAGCGGCCGACTTCGGCTCAGGTCATGATCTCGCAGTCCATGAGTTGGAGCCCCACGTCAGGCTCTGTGCTGACAGATCAGAGCCTGGAGCCTGTTTCAGATTTTGTGTCTCCCTCTCTGACCCTCCCCCGTTCATGCTCTGTGTCTCTCTGTCTCAAAAATAAATAAACATAAAAAAAAATTAGAATCACTTCAGGATTTTTATTCAAACTCGAATCCACTGTCAAAAGACAAAAATTTGCCAGTATTGGGATTGTTCCAAAATATATGCCACATGGTCTGAAAGCAACTCCCCGAGACCAGGACAATTTGCAGCAAGGACAGCATGGAGAGCTTCTGGGAGGGCTGCCATCAAGGGCTATAGTCTTTGCTATCATTTGTCAAGTTCTAATAGAGTTTTGGAAATTATGATTCTGAATCCTGGACACTCATCAGAATCACCTGGGGAACTTTAAAAACTCTCCATGCTCAGACCCTCTCCCTGGTTCACCTAGTTTGGTGTGGGGCCCAGGCATTGATTTAGTATGTGTGTGTGTGTGTGTGTGTGATCTCAATATGCAGCCAGGATTAAACTCTATGTTAAAGAATCAATCTTACTAACTTTAGTCATACTTGTTCCTGTTTAATTTTTCTGTTGAGATAAAAATCTGCTGTGACTAGGCCAAGAGGCACCACTGAAGGTTAATCAGATTTGTCATTTGAATTGTCATTAGCAAAACTGGCACTGTGTGCCACAACCACTAGGGGGCAGACTCTGACACCTACTGATTAATGTGCAAAGAAAGTAGCTTACAAGAAAAACAAGACCCAGAAAAAACTCCAGGACACAAAAGGAAGAGTGGTTCGGGGCGCCTGGGTGGCTCAGTCGGTTGAGCGTCCGACTTCAGCTCAGGTCACGATCTCATGGTCCGTGAGTTCGAGCCCCGCGTCAGGCTCTGGGCTGATGGCTCAGAGCCTGGAGCCTGCTTCCGATTCTGTGTCTCCCTCTCTCTCTGCTCCTCCCCCATTCATGCTCTGTCTCTCTCTGTCTCAAAAATAAACATTAAAAAAAAAAAAAAAGGAAGAATGGTTCGTGTTTTTCTTCATGATCAGATCAGCCCCTCAAGTGCCTCATTTTACTAAGTCTCCTAAATGCCATGATTTCTTCAAAGGTACCAATCATGGAATTGCCAGTTCTAACTATGGAAAAGGGAACAGCAGAGAAAGAAAAGCTACTGACGTGTTTTGAGCTCTGTGGTGTGTCAGGCACCGTGTTGAGTGCATTGCATCCATTATCTCATCTAATCCTACATAACCCTATGAAGCAGCATTAGCACCTCCTTTTTATAGATGAGGAAATCTATAGATAGACTGAGGCCAGAGAGGCAAAGTCACTTACACAGCATTCACAATCACAAGGTATTAACAGGAGATCAGTTTCCTGATTCCTAAGGCCATGCTCTTTATTTACTCACACAACCTCTCTGGGAACAGATGGTGTTTAGGTGTGTGAATTTTCGTTTTTGTTTTTGTCATCACAGATCAGATGGTTTAAAGTGAGTGGTTTGGTGCTATTGTCACTCTTGTCAGAATGACTGCAAGTGATGTGTACCACAACTGCAAATGTACTATCTTCTATAGATGAGGGGAGTCAGATTTGTTGTCCAAATACCAGCTGTGAGATTTAGGGGAAAGAACTCTGGGCTGTGGAAATGGTCCACTTATTGCCTATGTGCCCAGAGAGAATAAAAGCTTTGAGGACAGGGTTCTATCTTATTTACCTATTGCTTGGCACATCATAGATGTACAAAAATATCCCAGTTGAGGAATGAATGTGTGCAAACATACATGAAAATTTTAAGATCTAAATTGCATTGTTGGATGTAAAACAGCCATATAATCTTGTGTAAGTCCTGTCTCCTCCCTGGACAACAGCTTCCTTATCAGTTAGTTGAAGTGATGGTTCTAGATGATATGTAAGATTCCTTCCAGATCCAACACTTCTAGGACTCAGCCTTTACGCCTCTCATTAGATAGACAAATACGAGGAGGGGCTCTGGGCTTCTGTTCTGGTGTCAGAGATCTACAGACAGGGAGGTGGTGGGAGAGACCCTCTGAACTTGATGTGGAGAAACCCCCTACTACTTGCTGATGGCGAGGTGGCCTGAATGTGGGAACACGAAGCGACAAGAGAGGAACTGAGAAAGCATACTCACCACTTTACATGAACCTTTGTTGCTTTATTTTTTAAAGTAAAAAAAGAAGAAAAAATAAAGTAAAAAAAGAGATGGTGGGGATCTACTGGTTGAATTCTTTATAAGAATTAAGTTTAATTTTAGAATTTCACCATGATCTGAAGGAGAGGTGATTGGTTTCATTCTTTGCTTTCCATGTTAAGTCATGGTAAGGGAGACTCAATTTCTCCCATTCTTGTCTTCCCTGACTGCCCTCTAGGGCCAAGCCATCCATGTGGGACTGTCAGTGAGGGTGGAGCCTAGAAAGAGGGAAGGCAGGGCATTGCTTATTACACTGGCTTTAAAGAGCTATTTCGACAAGTTCTCTACACGTTCCTCAGCCATCAGAAAGCTGGTCTCAGCAGAGTGTGTAACATATACTGTGCCTTTATCGTGCTTAAAGAATCTGTGTTAACACACACTGATCACCAATAGATACTTTTGAAAGATTGATTTAGTTGTTATGGACTTTCTGATTTGTCTCCAGACACACCAAAAATAACTTCACTTCTCATTCTGCTAATGAGCAAAATCACAAAGGCACGTGGAGCATGGCTTTGCATCATCCCAGGGAGATCCCCCCAAACCCAAGTAGAATACGATTGAGAGGATATATTGGTCATTTTTTTCACCTGTGGAGGAGGAGCTTAATAATTCAAGACCAGCTTTCTGAATTCAGCCCTTGTTTTCTGACACAACCGGTTCAACTTTCATTCATTCAAAATATAGGAGTACTAGGTAAAAGTCACTAGTTCCTGGCTATGTGTCAACATGTTCTAAGCACTTTATGACTATTAATTAATTTAATTATCACAACAACTTTATGAAGTAGGTACCATTATCATCTCTATTTTATGGATAAGGAAACAGGGAAAAGAGAGGTCAAGTAACCTACACAAAGGCACACAGTAAGTGGTGGAACCATTGGCCCCAGGGTTTGTACTTTGAACCTGTATACTATAGCCCCTCTCAAAAAACATTCAGTAATACTTGTACAATGGACCAGGACCCTGACGGGAAGACGGCCTTCAGAGTGTCAGGCCAGACAGACTGGAGTATAGGTCAGTATCCCAAGTCTGCTGGGAACTAGGGGACAAACCAAGAGTGGAAGCAGAAGACCAATCTTGTGGACGAGGCATAGGAGGTTGGAAATAGGTCATGACTCTGTGGACATGCAGGTTTTTAGAGGCTCTGTCATGAGTAAGGCATAGACTGTCCCAGCTCTTGTAGATAAAGATGGGGATAAAGCCCCTACCTCTGCTGCTAACCACCGCCTCATTGGCTCAGGCCTTGAGGAGGAGCCTGTGAGGTGAAGGTCTTGGTAAGGTCAGCTTGTCATGCTGGGATAGGTGGAGACAGTTTTCTGCCTGTGAGAAATTAGGGTTGCCCAGAGTTCTTGGGCCTCCATGCCTTCCTGATCTTGTGGAGCCCATGTCGTTCTTATAGCTCTGGGAGATCATGAGTAGGAGGAAGAGTCGGCATCACTCCTTTCCCTGCTGCTTTGTGTGAAGGCAGAAGTTTCCAGGGACTTAGAGTTCCTTTTAGAAGCCATTGATGTGGCTGGGCTACATCTTCTTCTTCTTCTTTTTTTAAACCAAATTAGCGCTGGTTTTATTTAAATTGAAAAGGGAAAAAAACATATTTTGTAAACAAATATATTAAATATGACATACCAGACACTGTCTAGTTTGGTGACAAAATATATTTTAATGTAGTTTGAAATGTATTTATCTGGGGGCACCTGAGTGGCTCAGTTAGTTAAGCATCTGACTTCAGCTCGGTCATGATCTCACATTTCATGATTTTGAGTCCCCCATCAGGCTCTCTGCTATCAGCACAAAGCCTGCTTCAGGTCTCTGTCCTCCTCTCTCTGCCCCTCCCCCATTTGCTCTCTGTCTCTTTCAAAAATAAATAAACATTAAAAAGAAATTATTTATCTGTTATGGCTTGCAAACACACACACACTTTCTCATCTGATGTTAGAGACTCTATACATTGCATGTGAAAATAAACCTTAAAAGATTCCAGTGTAGTTAATACAGAGTGTTATATTCATTTCAGGTGTATATTATGGTGATTCAACAGTTCCATATATTACTCAGTGCTTACCAAAATAAATGTACTCTTAATCCCCTTCACCTATTTCATCCCCCCACCCCGGGCTAGCTATTCAGTTCGTCCCTCCAGATCTTTGCCTTTTTTTTTTTTTTTTAATTTTTTTTTTTCAACGTTTATTTATTTTTGGGACAGAGAGAGACAGAGCATGAACGGGGGAGGGGCAGAGAGACAGGCAGACACAGAATCGGAAACAGGCTCCAGGCTCTGAGCCATCAGCCCAGAGCCTGACACGGGGCTCGAACTCACGGACCGCGAGATCGTGACCTGGTTGAAGTCGGACGCTTAACCGACTGCGCCACCCAGGCGCCCCGAGATCTTTGCCTTTATCTGTGTCCTTGGAAGGCGACCTTGGCAGATCGATCACCCTGGTTCCTTTGTGCTCTGGGTTTGCCAAGAGGAGTCACCCCCCAGCAGGCAGTCAGAAAGCCAGAGGAGAGAGTTCTGGTTCTGGTGGGGGTTGTATCCCTCTGCTAAGTCAGTTCTGCAGGGGGGGGAAGGGGAGGCCCTCCTTATGCGGGGGCCCCAGTTCTCACTGGCTTTCAGCAATTCCTCCCCTGGCCCCTCGAGGTGAGGGATGGAAGCTGCTGCCCTCTCTTGCATCTGGGGCCTTCACATTCCTTAGGGTTCACTTAACTTTGACTACACCTCCCTAAATAGGCCCTTCATTAAACTCTTCAGTCAAACCCTTCTGAATGGGTTCTGATTTCTTCCAGGGCACTACCTGATATCTGGTCCTTGCCCCTTCTACCATGGTGATCTCTAAGAGATGAAAAAAAACAAGCTTCAGTTGCTTCTGCCTGACCAATATAATTTCCGCTTTTCAGCTAGTAGCACTCAGAGTTTCCTTTGGGAAACCACTCCTCCCTGCTCTCAGCCCTTGTGACTCAGATGATGCCAACCCCACCCATCTCCCTGGCCAGTTAGAGACACCGTGATTGGCTTAGACATGTGAAAATCACCTATGCTGGACGAATCAGAGTTAACTCTAGGTTTTCATTAGGATAATCAGAAAAAGGGCTCTCCTTCTGGAGTTGATAAATGGAGACTGTAAGCCCTGGTGGTGAACTTGCTGCACCTGATGGGAGAACCTAAGAGAGGAAATGAATTTGACAGAATCAAAGACTGAGATATAGCCATGTGGTTGCATGTGGTCATTCTTTTGTTTTTTTTTTAAGTTTATTTTTATTTATTTTTGAGAGAGAGATGGAGAACAAGCAGGGTAGGGGCAGAGGGAGAGGGAGACAGAATCCTAAGCAGGCTCTGTGCTGACAGCAGAGAGCCTGATGAGGGGCTCCCTCTCATGAACTGTGAGATCATGACCTGAGCCAAAGTCAAGAGTCGGCCACTTAACCAACTGAGCCACCCAGGCACCCAAACGTGGTTATTCTTGAAGCTAGTCGACATCTTAAACTTCTGGATTGGGACAGGGCAGTAAATTCCATTTGCAATTTAAGTTGAGTTTCCATCATTTGTGACCATAAGTATGTAACCTTAATATCACACATCTGGTAACTGGTGGAGTGGGAGTTGAACTGAGGTTTGCCTGAAGAACTTGAGCTGAGTTCTTCAAGGGTCTGAGGATACTAATGGCTGTGAAAGCTGCACATGTTCAACATTCCTCCCCAGTGTTTTTCATTAGGACTTGAAGCAGGTTGCATGAAATGGACCGTTTCTTCCCTGGGTGCAATCTTGCTTCCAAGTCATAGAGTAATTATCATAATGTCCATTTTTAGTAACCTTACTAGGAGCTCCACAGTCTTCCTCAAAGGAACTTGAGTTCTGTGGCTAGTTGATTCTTAATATACACTTACCCTCTTTCCTTAGTAATAGAACCCTTCACATTTAGCTGTTTGCATGGTAATCCAGAATAAAAGCTGTAGTTCCTGGTGTGGCCACGTGACTAAATTCTAACAAATGGGATGCAAGCATAATAGGTATGTGCAACAACTAGGCACTATCCTTAAAGAGAAAAATATGCATGTCCTCCAGCACTTTATTCTTTATGTTGACTGGAATGTAGCTGATTGCTGGACCCAAGCAGCCATCTTGGACCATCAGGTGGAAGCCTTGTGTTAAGGATGATGGAGCAACAAGAAGGAAGGAGCTTGGGTTCTGGATGATTATTAAGTTGCCATGTAAACCCCAAGCTGTTCTTATTTATATGAGGAGAGATCACCTTTTCTTTCATTTATGCCACTGGTTTGGTGGCAGTATTGTTGGCATTACCGGCAGCTGAACCAAATCCTAACTAATTTAGGTTCTAAAAGACCTAACAGGTCTTTTCTATAAATCAGATCCTGAGGAGGACAGGAGCCTTTCACAGTTTTGGAGACAGATCAGCAGATGGTCCCCGAAAAGAGTCTGGGGCCTTATGAACGTCAGTGACCAACCAGAGGTGGGCTTATGTGATGCTAAAGATTTTTAGGGGCCTATCCCAGGGCACCTGGGAGATTTTTGTATTTGTAATTTGTATTGCTTTCCTTCCATGTTACAAGCTTCAGACCCCACGAAACCTGGGATCTAGCAATGGCACAGACTGTTGTTTTTGTCTTGACTTGCAAGGGCAGGATTCAGGGACACTTCAGGTCATCTCACAGAGGAAGGTCTGACCTTATGTGTAAGACCCCCTCTTCCCTGTGTCTTACTCCCATCCATCCTGTAGGTTCCCCCTAATCTTGTCTCCTTCAGGATGCCTTCCCTGAATGTCAGAACCAGCTTGTGTCTTTTTCTCCCCACACTAAACGTCTTGAGGATTTGCCTCACTTCTTTTCCTGTTCTCAGCTGCATGTTGCAGAAGGCGTACTGACCTTGGAATCAGAAGACCTGAACTTGAGACCTGGCTCACCTTATACCTATACCTAAGACTTTGACCAAGTAGTGGGCTCTCTGGGCCTCAGGTTTTTAATCTTTACTGAGAGGATGATAACACTTGCTTCAACTAGTTAGCCAGAGGATTAAATTAGATAAAATATGTGTAATTGCTTGATTGATGATGAAGTGTGATAAAATCAAACATATTATGATTACTAGTATCATAATACTAATCCCCAAGGGTTGTGTTCTTCTTTTCGCTTTAATGGTATCTGATGAGCCATACAGGTACTCAATCACTTGCTATTGTATATTGTTCTCTAATTGTTTTGTGTGTCCAATTTAATTTTTCCAAGTATAGTGGCAGGTCCTAGAAGGCAAGGACAATGTTTTATAACCTCTGAGTACCTAGACTAGGGCTGGGCATGTGGAAAGCATTTTAGGTACAAAAGGGGACATAAGAGGGAATCAGAGTTGCTATCCAACCAAAAGATAGTTTGTTGGTAAATGTACTGTTGTCTTGGGTGTGGCTCTTTGCTATATTCTCATCAGGAGCTGATTGGACTAGGGAGGCAGATTCACATCGGAAAAGCTCACAGGAGGGGTTCCTGGGTGGCTCAGTCAGTTAAGCAACCGACTCTTGATTTCGGCTCAGGTCATGATCCCAGGGTCATGGAATCTAGACCTGCATAGGGTTCACTGGTGAGCATGGAAACTGCTTAAGATTCTCTCTGTCTCTCTCTGTCTGTCTCTCTCTCTCTCCTTCTGCCCCTCTCCCCCACTTTCACTTTCTCTCTCTCAAAAAAAAAAAATTTAAAAAGAAGTCTTATTAAAAAATAACAAAATAGGGGCGCCTGGGTGGCTCAGTCAGTTAAGTGGCCGACTTCGGCTCAGGTCATGATCTCGCGGTCCGTGAGTTCAAGCCCCATGTCGGGCTCTGTGCTGACAGCTCAGAGCCTGGAGCCTGTTTCAGATTCTGTGTCTCCCTCTCTCTGACGTTCCCCCATTCATGCTCTGTCTCTCTCTGTCTCAAAAATAAATAAACGTTAAAAAAATTTTTTTAAAAATAACAAAATAAAGAACTGCTTTTTAATCACTGAAACACTCAAGCTTCCTGCCAAGCTCCTTCCTGGCATCTGTATGCTTGGGAGGCCAGATTTGTATTGAAAAGGTTGTTTGGTGCACCTGGAATGATGGTGTGGAGAGGTGGACTGTTTGGGGGAATATTCAGTTTTGTCCACTGTGTGGATTCAAGTCACCTCGGCCCTGCAACAGAGTCTACTTCTCCAGGGAACAGAAATTTCACATTCACTTAGTGCCTTGAACTACCTGAACACCAATGAATAAACAGGGCCAATTTCCCACTCCAAAGACTTCTCTTTCTATGTTTCAGGATTTCTCCTAACTAGGTACAATATAATTGATTTTGTATCTGCTTATTAAGTCACGATCGTATTCAATTCTGCTTCCCCAAGTGTCTTAGTCAACTTGGGCTGCTACAACAAAATATAGACTGAGTGGCTTAACAGAAATATATTTCTCATAGCTCTTGAGCCTGGGAGTTCAAAATCAAGGCACCAGTTCGGTTCCTGGTGACAGTGCTCTCCCAGGTTGCTGATAGTCTCCCTGCTGTATCCTCACACGGTAGAGAGGGAGAGAACTCTGGGGTTTCTTTCTCCTCTTATAAGGACACTATCCCACCAAGGGGGCTCCCCTCTCAGGACCTCATCTAAACCTAATTACCTCCCAAAGACTCCACCTTCTAATACCATCACACTGAGGAGTTAGGGCTTTAATATATGAATTCGGCAGCGGAGAGGGGCACAAACATTCAGTCCATATCAGCAATCGGCTGCGGTTTGAGACTCCCAAACTTCTCAATCTCTTGGCTTTCTCCCAGAGATGGATGATCATACCCAATATGTGCAACTTAAAAAAATGTTTTTAACTGTTTTAACTCTTGCAGACAAACCTGATTTAAGCTCTTAAGGACACCTCACTGCTGTCCCTTCTGGAATCAGGATTCCAGATGACCTGTACATGGAATAACTGAATAATATTCACAGTGTTGATCGCTGGACTCTGTCCTGTGTCTTCCAGCCTTATTGGCAGGGACTGACTTGTTGATTTTTATTGCCACCTGTTTTCAGCCCACCTGAAGTGGATCATCTAAAAATTCACCCAGTCCTCAGCCATAATCCAATGCAGTTAAAAGGCACTTTTTCTCCTACTGAGAAATTAACACCTTCTCTTTTGTCCCAACTTTCTGGGATCATTTCCAATATGTCCTGGCTGGGAGTTAATTAAATCTGTGTTGACACATACTCAATTTCAAGTGGCTTTGCACATACAGGAAACCTGTTGAGATTTTCCCTTTGGAGTCCAAACCCACTGATTCATCCCTTTATCCCAGTTTCAGGGTAAGTTTTCCACTTGCCAGGAAAAGATGGAATTTAAAGTGGGAAATTAATGGGATTTCCCCACCTTTAGAAAATCATGGTTTCCCACTTTCCTATAAAGCTTCCCAAATTTCGAGATGTGTCTTCCTCATGACGCTTGCTATTTTCTATTAAAACAACTGGATTTATGGTTACAGAAAGCTCTCAGAGGCAGGACAGAAGCAAATAACAAGCAAGGTTGGAATCCTCAACTCCACAGCAGCTGTTTCAAGAACACAGTACTCAAAACTGGAGTCAGAAGATCTAAATGTAGGTCAAGTAATTTTAAATTCCGATTGGATATTGCATATGCACAGCCGGGAGCTTTTTTTTTTTTTTCCCCCATCAAGAGTTAGAGATTTGGGTGGGTTACAGGAAAAGTTATTAGCAGCAACATCTAGAGTCTTTGGTTCATGCCAAGAGGCACATGTTAGTCTCATCTGATGCTATGTGCTTATTTTAGTGTCCAGAGTGTGGTTGGGGAACATCCAGGGAGAGCATCTTTGCACGCTGAGTTGTGGCCACTGTGCTAAAATTCCTACATATGTTGGTCCTCACATAGCTGGTCTGTCGATGCTGCTGTGTTACTTTGGGGGCGAGGTTGCAAACTAGCAGCTGTGGGCTGTATTTGGTCGGCAGGTATGTCTTATTTCACCTGCACGGTATTCATTCTTTTCAAAAAAATGAGCTAACTTTAAACGATTAGAGTGTTTCGTACAAAAATTAGTATGTGTGTTTTTCTTGAAAACTTGGGTGCTCTGGCCACACTGGCATCCCTGCTTGGTAACAATGGGCTGTTGCTGAGTGGTGCTGTCCCCTTTGAATGCGATGTGTATCTCTGGTTTGCCAATTCCCGTAGGGCTAACTTCATTCATTTACATTTTCTGCTGCATTAAAGAATTTGCACTCCACCATCAAGCAAAATGTCCCTACACAAATGGCCTGATACTCTTCAACAGTATAAGATAGATGCTCATAGCCCCTGTTGGAGTGGGAGACGCACGTTATCCTCAGTTATTTACATGTAAGTCCAAAAGGAGTGTGTCAGAACAGATGGCCTTGAGAAAATGAGTCGAGAATTATAGGATGGGTTTCTTGGTGAAGTGATAGGGAAGGAAGATTGGGGTCTGGAGTAAGGGTGGGAACAAAAAGGGGTGGCCCTGAGACCTGCGGAGGCTGATAACAGAAGGAAGAAGGGAGACTGATGCTTTTGCAGAGAGGACTCTGAAAAAGTGTTGGGTTGTCTGGGATTATGCCAGGGAAGAGGTTATGACCATGGGATGCTGTGCATCATTATTTGAAACAGTCCCTTCTCCTCAGGAGACTGTGTATTCCCCAAGTACAGAGCCATGGGCAGAGGCCCTGTTATATTCAGTTCTGTGCTATGGTGTCCACACTAGGGGCTCAGTAAATGGCCTTCAAATGGGACTGAAGTGTATGCTGGTGCATGTGTGCACGTACATGTGTGTGCATGTTGTGTGCATGCACCTGCACATATCTGAGTGCAGGAAGGGTGGACATTAACAGAGACAGAGAGGAAAAGCATCCTGGGAATATATAATACATGCCAAGAAGTACAGGGCTTTGTCATCCAGATGACAAAGGTTCATTGAGAAATATTTCCCCTCCCTTCCTAAAGACAAGGAGTGGTGATGGCTAGTGGATTGCATTCTTGCCCCTAAGGCCCAGGAATCCACAGCGACAGCTCTGAGTAATGAAGGCTGGGGTGAGGGGCCTCATTTAGTGAATTGCTGGATATTTACCAGCCTTCCTCTGACATTCATTGTCTTTAAATCTGCCCCTGTTTCTCCCTCAGAATACGCTCAGCCCATTGTGTGAAACGGATTGGGGGGTGAGAGGCAATGTGGCAAAGTGGTAAGAACACTGGATGTGAAATTAACAGACCTGGGTTCAAGTCTGCCCCACACTACCCCTCCCCACCACCCCTTAGCTATGCGGTCATAGGCAAGTCGCTTAATAGCTCTGCTTGGGCTTCTTTGCTGAAAGTGGGGAGAATCACACTATGTACCTCTGAGAGTTGATGTGAAGAGGAAACAGTGCCTGCCATTTGGTAGTGCTCAAAAAAATATTCCCTATCATTATTCTAAAGTTCAAAGCTGTGGAGCACCTGGGTGGCTCAGCCGGTTGAGCGTCCGACTTGGGCTTGGGTCATGATCTCACAGCTCGTGAGTTGGAGCCCCATGTCAGGCTCTGTGCTGACAGCTCAGAGCCTGGAGCCTGTGTCAGATTCTGCATCTCCCTCTCTCTCTCTCTCTCTGCCCCTCCCCCACTCTCTCTCTCTCTCTCAAAAATAAATGAACATTAAAAATTTTTTTTTAAAGTTCAAAACTGGGGCGCCTGGGTGGCTCAGTCGGTTGAACATCCGACTTCGGCTCAGATCACGGTCTCATGGTTTGTGAGTTTGAGCCCTGCGTCGGGCTCTGTACTGACAGCTCAGAGCCTAGAGCCTGCTTCAGATTCTGTGTCTCCTCTCTTCCCCTCCCCCAATCACACTCAGTCTCTCTTTCTTAAAAATAAAATAAACATTAAAAAAAAATTAAGTTCAAAGCTAAGTGGCTTTTCTAGTCTATGACTTTCCTCTAAGATGATTTCTTTCTCTTTAATAACCCTTTTTGAAAGTTTATTTACTTAGAAAGAGAGAAAGAGAGCATGCATAGGAGCAAGCAGGGGAGGGGCAGAGAAAGAGAGGCAGAGAGAGAACCTAAGTAGGCTCCATGCCGGGCCATCAGCACAGAGCCAGATTCAGGGCTTGAACTCATGAACTGTGAGATCATGACCTGAGCTGAAATCAAAAGCCGATGCTCAACCAACTGAGCCACCTGGACACCCCCACTCTAAGATGATTTCTTAACACTGTGTTCTACACAATCAGAAGTCAACTTGCTCGGATGTTTTCAGATGAAGTGCAGAAGTTGGTTCCCCAATACCGTAATTACTTTCCATGTTTTGGGGTGTGGATATACTGTGGTGACCCATGGGGATAAAACAGAACAGACTTCTATTTGTGTGCTGTGACCCTCTTTACCTCCAAGTAAGGAGTTGGCTCTGGTCCCTGCTGTGTCACACCAACTCTCAGATCACTTACCCTTGTTAAAAAGTGCCATCTGCCTTAGTCCTCTTTGCAGAAAGCCTCCCTGACTCCCATCAGGGTGTCCCAGGGAGTTTCCTGACCACACTGCTCAAACCTCACAGTGCTGGCTGCCCACATCACAGCAGGAGGGTTGGCTCAAAACCTCACACCAATTTTCCCCTCCTCCTTCTTTAGAAACTTGGAACTTCTCCCAAGTGTAGACAGATACCCACTTTGGATCTGAACTAGAGAAAATTCCTTATAGCCCAACATATGAAATTGAAGACTTTCATGCTTCGCCCATCTCCTCCCCTCTCCCTCCCCTTCCCCGGGCTAGAAAGGGAAGATGAGATAGAGTATTAGCCCTGTTCCTACAGCCCAGTTCCTCGGATGAGCACGTCGAGCTGGATACTGTAGCTAAACATAAATGAGCGGTTATTAATGATGGGCATAATGTTTTCTAGCAGTTAGCTGGCTGTGATTCTAGGATTTTTTTTTCCACTGTGTTTTGAAGGGTTAGGTTATTTAAACTTACCATCAAATAGAATCAAATCAAAGTGAGCTAATTTTTCTTAAACACTAATCATTTTAAGGCTATTGAACTAAATATAGAGGCAGTTCATTAAATCATTAAAACAGCCTGCAATAATGCTCACAAAGTCATTATGGAGCTATTCCCTAGCCAGAGAGGTAGTGTTGCCTTAAGCACAGTTTAATCAAATTAGATGGTGGGCTATGTCATGGGGTTTCTCCTATTGATATTCATTAAAAATACATGATTTATCACTAATCTCTGTGAGGTAGATCCCACTCTTCCAAATGAATTTTGTAAATGTCAAGGGGAAGAAAACAGAATGGCGTATTGTTATAATAATTTAAGAGTGGTGTGGTCACATTTACATTTTATATACTATGCAGTTTAGGAACAGAGAATAGCTTTAACAAGGCTAAACTTCTCTTAGTTAAAGTTAGAACAGAAAGGCTGAACCCTGAGGATTAGCCATTACATTTTAACATAGAATGGGCCCCAACACTTGAATTATCTCTTAGTAGAAGGGTAGCTTGTCCCATTGTTGAGCTAATGCTGTTCTCAGATTCTTTGGTGGAGGGAATTCCACACAAATGTGTGCTGTCCTGTTTTCAGATCCTGTCCTGATTGGGCAGCTGGGAGAAGGCGGTTTGTTTTCTGCCCCTGGGAGCCCTCCTTCTGTGCTCACACTTCATTTCCTCCAGAGTTCTCTGGCCTCCAGACCTCTCCTCACAACCCTAGTGAAATTCGCCCAGCTCTTTCCTTCTCAGTGGACTGGAAAGGGCTGATAACAGTTTAAAAGTGCTACCCCACCCAGAGGTATTTGCATTTTAACTGGGATCAAAGCTGAAACTAAAGGGATTAAGTCCTAATAGTAGAATTTTAAGCATCAACCAGTGGGTAGAAGAGGATTTTCTGCTGCTGGAAGAACCCTCCCTCTGGCCTTGATGGGAGAGCAGGGTGGTCCACAGTGGGCAAGGTCAGACCAGAGATGGGTGGAGGGAAGTTTGGTGGTAGGTAGACTAATACTGCTTTTTCCTTTTCCTCGTTGGGCCTTTTTTTTATTTTGTTTTTTGTTTTTTGGTGTGTTTTTTTTGGTTTTTTTTTTTTTGTTTTTTTTTTTTTGTTGTTTTTTTTTTAGCTGGGAAATGAGCCTTCTCTGTTTCAAGAATTTCCTTCCTAAACAGGTATCTTTAGAGGAAGTACACTTTGAAATATTGATATTCTGGTTTGTCCTCTAAACATTTTTCCTCCCCAAACTGGGGACTGATATTCAAAACTCAGAGTTACAGTTTAGTTTAAAACTCTCAGTCTTGCCTTGAAAATACCCCTGAAGGAAGAAAGACACTTACAGAAGGAGCAGTAGTACCTTTTCGATATGGAAATGTGCTCGTTCTTAGCAAGACACATGAGATGTCTCCCTACACTTAAGACACTTATCAAAAGCTTTTCAGAATATGACTTACAGCCAGAATGGTCAGAATCAGCAGACAGAGGCACTCGATTTCTGGACGATAGGAAGCTTTTAGCATCTTGGCCATTTAACCTAATCTAAGAGAGAAACACAGCTTAAATGAAATCCTACTTATTTTACTCTGCTATATTGCAGAATAATGGAATGCCCACCCCTTTTCTGCACAGGAGATCTCTAACTTGACTCTTGGCTCAGTGGGAGGCTCTCAGAACCCTTTCCAATGCCAAACTCAAGATACAATAGGGTCTGGCTATTAGCCCTGGAATCTCCTGGCTGTGAAATAATGGAGATGTGAACAGAACGGTACTGAATTATTGGCAGGAACTGACTTAATGTCTCGATGTAATAAACGAGGGTCCCAGCAAAGCCTCTTGTTAAGTAGCTAAATGTCTAATTCACCTGGGATATTGTTTCAAAATTCATTTCATCTTCGGTAATTTGATGAAATGAAGCTCTGTACTGGTGCTTTCTCTCATGCAAGGCTGCATGCACCTAAGGGCAGGGCACATTTATTTTGATGATTAATACCTGCAAGTTTCGTGGCTTAATGGGAAAATGCTAGATATATTTGAAATGGTACTGCCTTCTCCCCCCTCTTCATTCATCAGGTAAACACCTTGATTACTTTCCTTCCAAGTTTGAGCTCAGTAGAACTTATGTTATCCACTGACACTCTGGAAACATTATTCTTGCATATTTGTGGTTGGAGAAGCCTGGGTGTCACATGGTGACTGATTTCAGGTGGGCAGTGTTGGGTGTGTATTGTTTAACTCACAGCTCTTTTCAAAGATGGATAACAGAAGGCTGGGAGAATAAATGGAATGCAATAGAATATTTTTCCTTCTGCTCTCATGGCACCCCTAAAATTTCACCAAGAACCACAGGGATAGCTTCGCGTCCAGTCATTTGAAGGATATTGCACTTAGGGGCACTTGGGTAGCTCAGTCGGCTAAGCATCGCACCTTGGCTCAGGTCATGATCTCACGGTCCGTGGGTTCAAGACCCCGCATCAGGCTCTCTGCTGACAGCAGAACCTGGAACCTGCTTCGGGTTCTGTGTCTCCTCTCTTTGCATCTCCCCACTCATGCTCTGTCTCAACTCTGTCTCTCAAAAATAAATAAATGTTTAAAAAAATTTTTTAAAAGGATATTGCACTAATTTTCATACGTTTATTGAAACTGTTAGAAATGAGAGGACTAAATTAGAGGTCACGGATGAAGAGGGTTTGACAAGGCAGGATGAACAACTTTCCAGGCTTTGGCACTGAAAGTCCTGTGTCTGGGGAAATCCCTCAGTCCTAGGCAAACCAGCATGAAAGGTGACCCTAAAAACTCTTCTGCTTTTTGTCCTCCTTAACCTCCCTTTAAACAACCTGGATGAGCTGAGTCACCTGCATTTTAAATATTATGTACCCAGACTGAGAACATCTCCTTTTCAAGCAGTCCGCTCTTACCCTTAGTAAGTTGAAACATTTAAACAGAGAGCTAACCTTTTAATAAAAATTGTTGTTTACATCTGTGTCCCCTTTTATAATTGAAAAATATTTTCACAGCTGTTGTCCCAGGTAATCCTCAAAATTAAGGCTATAGCTCCACCTCAGAGAAAAGAAGACTGAGACTACAATGGTTGGTTTCCTGTCTCCACTCTCATCCTGCCTTTGGGCAATGTAGGGCAACCTTGCCCATTTTTCTTAGATTTGAAGTCTTCCTTAGCAAGTATTCACAGAGCCCGCACTCCACACCCCAGACATAGTGAGGCGGACACAGGTTTCAAACCTTGACTTCTTGCCAAGCCTTCCCCAGGTCTGATGCAGAAACTATTATCTGGCTTTAAAATCCCGCTGGAAGAGAATCCTAAAACCTCTCCACGCTAGGCTTCAGCATTTTGGTATCTTCCAATAGATTTCACCCAACAATAAAAATTTAAGTTGTCCCGATTTTAAATGATGCCACAGTCATCTGAAAATCCAAAGACAGTGGAATGAGTCTCCTTGGCAAAGTGCTTTGGGTGTGCACATATGCACGGGTGTAGCTGTGTATATGGCTTCTAGTGACCCCTATTCACTTCTGTATCTCAGTGCACCCAAGGAGCAGTTATGGTCAGTTATGTCATTGTTAGAAAAAAAAGTCTATCTCTTTATTGATACAGTATAGACTTTTCCAATATATCATAGTGCCATTAACCTTCATGTGGTCACCAGCCAGCCCCTCCCCACAATGTCTCTGAGCGTAAGCTCTTTGGGATGTAATTAACCTCAGACCCGCATCTGCCTCTTTTTCACACACTGAAGCTTCATCCAAGGCCCTGACCCCACACTCACTATGGGCCTTCGAGCTGCAGTTTTCTGTTAAGTTTGGTGTGTGCCAAGGTCCTGCAGGGAGAAGAGACACACACATGTTATTAGCAAGAGCATCTAACACAAGGCTATGTACAGGTGGCAGCTTAATAAGTACTCTTGGGTGACAGAATTGAGTTGTCAGGCCCTCTGTTCTCCTGGCTATTAATCCTTTTCTGTCATGGTTTAAAAGACAGGATGAGACAGCCAGAAAAATAAGAAACCAAAAGCTCTTAAATCCTGGCCTTCAATTGACCAGAAGAGAAAAGACTATTTCAAAAAGATGAGTAAGGTTAGAGTTATTTGCATAGAATGAATGACCACGGGACTCCCAAAGCCTGGGCCTGGTCTCAGAAGGCTAGTTTTTAAACAGAAAGACAGTGAGGGGTTTCCTTTCCAAAATTTACCTCTTCCTTTTTTTCTTACACGTAATAACTAGCTTTCATGGTCAATAGCTTATATCCCTCCAGGATAGCAGGGATTTGTCTGTCTTTTTAGTGCTAATTCTTAGTGCTCAGCAGTGCCCAGCACATAGCGTGCTCACTACATATTTGTTGAGTGAATGAGTATCATAAGCTCTGGCAGAAACGGAAGGGGGTAAAGGTAGTATCTGTTGCGTAACTGCCTCTGCAATCCTATGCTCACTAATGCTAGGTAGTAGTCTTAATTATAGACTACCGTACTCCATAGCAGATAACAAAGCTGCATTTGTATGAAGCGTGTTGAATGAAATCTTGACTGTTGGATGGTCACCTTAGCCACTGTTCACACTTCTTTAACTGCTCTAATTAAGCCTTGAAATTTCTTCCTCTACCGAACAAGTACTACAGCTGCTGAACAAATATACTCTGGGGAGTGGCATACAGATCCTGTTTAGCTTTTGACCTATAATGCAAATACTTAATGACGAAAACTACATGGTATATGTTCCTAGAATGTTGAGGGGTAGAGAAAGTCAGGTCGGTGAGTAACCCTAGGATCAGACTTGATGAGGCAGGCCAAGAAATACTTAGCCAGGTGAGTGCCAGCTTCCTGGAATAAGGCATGAACCCAAGCTTCCTACATAGGTCTATCAAAAATAAAGACTGTTTTTGCTTAGTGTGGGGTATGTTTATAACCTCCTGAGCTCTTTTGACTTCCAGATCAGAATCAGTGTATCACAGATGGAAGCCTCACCAGAGGCAACTGTACTTGTTCCATTGGGAGGGGCGTGGGAGAGTCCCTAGGGACAATGGCTTTTCACCATCAAGTCTAAGAGATGTTTTCTATCCCTGGCCTGAGTCCTTTTGGACACGGTCTCTCGTGTTCCTGGTTTTCCTTTAGATGGAGGCAAAAGATGCAGTGAAGAGGACGTACAATGCTAAATACTCGAAAGAAAGAGTAGCTGTTAAAGGAAGATGGAAAGAGGAATTGAATTTAGCTTAAATGACAGAGGGAGGAGAACCCAACCCAGAGGGTTCCACTTCTATAAAACTGGATATAGAAACTACAGCTGACCTGAAACAGACAAGGCATACTTGGAGCTGTCTTCAACTACAGTGTGTGTGTGAATGATGTTCTAAATCGCATCCTTTCTTATCACCAACATCCCCATGCAGGTTCCAGAGTCTACAACTGTGTTTGAGGCTGGGTGAGATCTGCCTACAAAGAAAGGTCACTTTTGTCTTCCAACTAATGTGACAGCAATGTCAGGGGATGTGACAATGAATTCCTTTACCCAAAGGCACGGAAGCAAAACAGAATCATGGCACCCCTTCAGGGCTCTCTGAAGGATGGATAATTTCTTGATCATCACAAGTGATGAGCAGCTGAGACAGTGAATTTTCATGTCAGTTGGGAGAGAAGTTTCATACTAGATGTGTTTCTTGCCATTCATAGAATGAGGAAATTTACCATCATTTGAAAATCTGAACTATGTATGTTTACTCAGTGAAAGCTTATGGCCTGATGAGAACAAATTTCTTTATATCCTTAATTCAAAAGGTTGGGAACAATATATCAGTGTGATGGAACTTCTTCATGGCATGTGAAAAGATCACTCTTAGGAAAAAAGAGATACAGTTTTCATAATCATTAAATATCTTACTTCATAAATCTTTTTTCCTCCTAACCCTCAAAGCTGAACAAGAATAAATGCAACAAGGTCCATGATTCTTGGAACTTTGACACTAAAAACAAATGCATACATTATAGCCTTTCCATATTAAATGTCTTCTTGGTTTCTAAATACATTTGCTTGAAGATGAGAGCAAACGTGTCATCCATTGAAATAGACTCTTGTTTGCTTTACAACATTGCTCATTGAGAGTAATTAAAATACACTAACATAGAAAATTCAACATATGAGAACTATTTTTTATTAGTGTGTCTAAAATATAGGTTTTGTCTTTTTACATAGGAAAAGTATTAGAACAACAAGAATAGTATAGTCCCACTTGTATAAATTGAAGCAGGTACATGTGTGTTTAAAATGAGAGGAATGGTCTACACCAAAAAAGGTATTGACAGTGGCTGCCTAGGTGCACGGGATCATGAGCGTGTTCTGATTTCTTCTTTCCTTGTCTCCTTTTTCATAACGAATATGAATTGTTCTTGCAATAAAAATTAATCACAATTTAAAAAAATAAAAAAATGATACTCAAAACAACACTCAGAGATAATACTCATAATACCCATAACAAATTAAGAAACAATGTCATAGATTTGATTTGTATGGATTTTCTCCACTTTCCTCCTGACACTGAGTATCGCCAGCCGTTCCTTCTGCCTCATTTTCTGGTGGTAGCAGACTGTGATGCTCAAATGCTTCTCCAGTAGATGAGGAGGAGGGTCCCTAGGAATGGGACACAGGAGCTGGCCTGGGATGTGGTACAGCAGTTTACCTTGTGCCCGCCTTCTAGTGGTATTGATGCAGAAAGATCAAAAACAAAAAAAACCCCCAAAAACAAAAAGACCCTAAATCTAGTCTCCCCTTCAAAGCTTCACTACCCGGCTTTTTTCTTTCCTTCTTCTCTTTCTCTATTTACCAACCTCCCCCCCCCCCCCGCCTTTCTTTATTTTTCTCCTACTAAACTTCTCTTACCTTGCTGTCATGATGCTTCATACAAGATAGATACTCATTAAGTGTCTGTGGAATAAAGGCCCAGAGATGTTAAGTGATTTATCCAAGGTCACACAGCTGGTTAACAGCAAGGTAAGGACTAGAACTCAGGTGAAATCAGGAAGTCCACTGGCTACAGAAAGCATACTGTGCCAAAACAAAAAGGATGTTGGTGTTGCAGGCAGTCAGGCTACGTTAGTAAACTGACAAGGACCTGGGTGACACGTAACATATGTCATCAGGCTAAGGACAGAAATAAAGGAGTAAAGGCAGAAATCAAGTTGATACACTTTGGTACATGTTTGCTAAAACTCCGGTTATTAATACAATTGTGCCTTCACGGAATAACTACAATTAACTATTGTTTTCAACTTCTCGTGGGTAAGAAGGTATATGGCTTTGTAAAACGTGCAGGTAGAACGAGCATTATATTTTTGCTGAAACCATTCATGATAAATTTATTCAGCAAAGGGAAAAAAATAAATCCATCTCCATTGAAATCACAATGAACCTGTTTCCATTAAAGGCCCCCAAGAGACAAAGCACCAAGTGCAAAAGCAACAAGAGTGTAGATGAGAGATTTCTCCCCACCGAACTGTCTACCCCAGGAGGCAGCTGGGGTAGCCTTCAGACCCAGGAGGTGAGAAAGAAAATCATTTTGTTGGGTAAAAGTATTCCGAGTTACTGCCTTCTTTGGAAATGGAAGAGTTTCATTTTTCCATCTGACAAATGGAGAAGAACCTGTTTGCAGCGAAGACAGTGGAGTTAATCGTCCCAGGATAATGGCTACCTTTGACCAAAGACACAGCCCCAGGAGTTGTGGCTTCATTCCCTTCAAGTGTTGATCAAGTCTCAATCTTCGGGATGGTTGTGACATATTCTATTTCTGTAACTCCCTTTGAGAAAAGCATCCTATAATTTTTCTCTACTTCTTGTAGCTGCTGCTGATGGTGATTTGTATCTCCACCAGAACCATGCTGGGCGGAATTGACCCTTTGTGAGCATCACTTCATGACACGATGAATAGGAAAATAGAGGGGTGGAAAGAGGAGAAAGCAAGCAAGCAAAGCAGGAGGTGAGAGAGCCCTGGGATGACAGAGCCAGGAAGAAATCAGGGTCTGTCAGCAACCTGACCCTCACATGCCTCTGCACCCACATCCAACTTGTTCTATTAAAGACATGTTGTTTTGAAGCCTCTAAGTACCTACAGAGCTGGATTTAGGGTCATGAAAGCACCCCAGGCATGCCAGTAGCTTGACTTCCCTTTAAAATAATAGTTAAAAAAATTGCTTACTTTGAATTTAATAGGATGTGGAAGATACTGCTTTTCCAGGAATCAAAATTGTAGTCACAGGCCAATTTCTTACTAATTCACTTCTACTGGCTGAAATAGGATCAATGTTCGGAAAGAAATCCAGCATAATGTTTTCTAACCTTTCTGTTCTTGTCCTTCTTCCTGGTTTCTTTTGTAGTGATTTTGTGAACTTGACCACCACTTTCTGGAGGAGTATTAAAGTGTTTTAAATTTAGATAAAATATATTGCTTGTTCCTGATAGTAGCACCGTGCTACCATGTGCTATTATGTAGTTTTAGAATTTTGCTGAACGTGACCGTCAGCTGGCTGACCTTGGTGGGTGTCTCTGTGGGTGTGCAGCTTATATGGGAGCCGTGCAAAAATACTCAATATCAAGAGAACAACATTGGTAAGAAATGTCATTTGTATTAATTTTTTTCTAAATCTTTTATTTTGAAACAATTACAGACTCACAAGAATTCACAAAAAACGGTAAGTGTCCTACGTACCCTTCACCCAGCTTCCCCCAAAGATGGCATCTTAATGCTGCTACAGTATAATATCAAAACCAGAAATTATAACAGGTATATTTCTGTTAACTAGACTACATACTTTATTCAGTTTTCACCATTTTAAAAACCTAAATTCATTTGAATGTGTGTGTGTGTGTGTGTGTGTGTGTGTGGTTCTAGGCGATGTTATTCCACATACAGATTTGTGTAACCACCTCTACAATCAAGATCTGAACTTGTCCCATCCATCCCTCCCAAACAACTCCACATGCTACTGGGGATTTCTTTCTGAGTTTCCTTTCCAGACAGCTACCTGTTTCTGGGAGAATTGGACTGTATGAGTTTGTTGGGGCTACCTTGACAAGGTACCACAAACAGCATGGCTTAAACAACAGAAATGTATTGTCTCAGTTGTGGAGACTGGAAATAAAGGTCCAGATGTCAGCCGTGCTGGTTTCTCCTGAGGCTCTGAGAGAAAATCTGTTCCACGCTTCTCTCCTAGCTTCTGGTGGTTTGCCAGAAACCTTTGGCCTCCCTTGGCTTGTAGATGCATCTTCCCAATCCCTGCTTTCATCTTCATGTGGTGTTCTTCCTTTGTGCGTATCTGTGTTCAAATTTCCTTTTTTTTTATAAGAACATCAGCCATAATGGATTGGAGTTCACCCTAATGATTTTGTTTTAGTTTGACAACCTCTTTAAAGACCCTATCTCCAAATAAATTAGGACTTCATATGAATTTGGGGAGGTACAACACCCTACCACAGGACTAATTTATATTATCTCAAGCTGTATTGAGTCCTGGGTGAAATCTGAGTTAATTGACATCATATTTCCAGATTATTCTGCGACGTTGAAATGCCTGATGCCTAGAATACCAATTTTTTTATACTTCACCAGAACTTGATTTTGTGGGAAGATTGATAGTGTCATAAAAACACCAAAATAAGAAAACCAGATAAGCTTCTAAACCTCTTTCTCAGTATCTTTCCCAGGACGGATCTCCTATCCATTTCAAAGGGCATCTTTCCTGCACATGTAACCCATCAATGTATGTATGGATCAATGAATTCAATGAAAGAATTCTCTGGGATCTAAGAAAATTCCAATGCCTAAATAAATAAAAAGAACATAGAGAAAATGATGGGTTAATTTGGGAGCGCAATAGTAAGTGGAAACTTTCCATACTAGATTGCTGGTTCTCACCAAGCATGAGGCAGCCTGAGGTCATTTCTATATTGTATGTTTCCAAGCCACCTTTTTACAAAAGAAGGCACTTTTTTTTTTAAGTTTACTTACTTATTTATTTATTTATTTATTTATTTATTTATTTATTTTTAGTAGTCCCTACACTCAACATGGGGCTTGAACTCACAACCCTGAGATTAAGCATCACATGCTCTTTCGACTGAGCCAGCCAGGTGCCCCAAGAAGGCGCTTTCAACAACAACCAAACAACAACAACAACAGCAACAACAACAGCAAAACCCAATCTAATTCAAAAATAGGCAAAGGGTTTGAATAGACATTTCTCCAAAGAAGATATACAAATGACCAACAAACACATGAAAGGATGTTCAACATCATTGGTCATTAGAGGAATGCAAATGGAAACCACAATGACATCCTAGTTCACACCTTCTAGGGTGGCTGTAATTTTTTTAAAAAAGGAAAATAACGAGTGTTGGTGAGATGTGGATAACCCTTGTGGAACCCTTGTGCATTGCTGATGAGAATGTAAAATGGTGTAACCGCTGTGGAAAGCAGTTTGGCAGATCCTCAAAAAGTTAAACGTAGAAATACTTATAACCCAGAAATTCCACTCCTGGATACATATCCAAAAGAATTGAAAGCAGGGACTCAAGGAGATACTTGCACACCAATGTTAATAGCAGCGTTATTCACAATAGCCAGAAGGTGGAGAGTATCAACAGATAAATGGATATACAAAATGTGGTATATACACACGACGGAATATACTCTTCAGACAGAAAAACGAATGAGATTTTGACACATGCTACAACATAGATGGACTTGAAAACATTATGCTTGGTGAAGTAAACCAGACACAGAAGGACAAATATTGTAGGATTCCACTTATATGAGATACCTAGAACAGGCAAGTTCATAGAAACAGAAAACAGAATAAAAGTTACAGAGGGTGTTGGGAGGGGGAAAGAGGACGTTATTGTTCAATGGGTACAGAGTTTATGTTGGGAATGATAATAAAAGCTTTGAGTATCGACAGTGGTGATGGGTACATGTTATTGTGAATATATTTCATGGCATTGAATTGTATACTTACAAATGGTTGAAGTAATGAATTTTATGTTACGTATATTCTACCACAATTAAAAAATGTAGCATGTGCATTAAAAAGAAGGCTCTAGGGGCGCCCGGGTGTCTAAGCAGTCAGTGTGACTATGGATGAGGGTATACTGAGGGAGAGTGAGGAGCCGAGGCTGTAAAGATAAGATGGGGATCTATCGTACAGAGAAAGCCTAGTCATTGGGCTGGGGACATGGTTACAACATTTGGTAGCCAATTCTGAGGAGATGAAACGATTGGAGCTATACTCTGCAAGATTCGTCTGTGGAGTTTGGCAGGTTTAATGTGGTAGTTTAGGCAAGGACCTCAAATAGGGCCTCAAATAGGTGATGGCAGCAGACACAGAACAGCCCAGAGAGAGATGAGTAACATTCCTCAGAGGAGAATGTCCTTGGGTGGAGAGTGGAGAAAAGGAAAGGAAAGTCTGAAGAAGAAGGCATTTGAGGAGCAGAGTCAAAAGAGTTTGATTTCCCAGCAGATGCATTGTGAGGGGCTTCATATACTGGAAGCACTCCACATTCATCCTGGTCAACCCTAACAAGGCCTTCAACAAGCAGTGCTCTCTCTCATTCTTTGCAGCAGCTATTTCAGGCTTTCCTCACCTTCTTCAGATTTCCTCCTGTCCCACCATCTTCCTCCTCACCACCTCTGACTTTGCCTTTGAAATTCTACCTTGAAATCATCAAATCAGAATTCCTTCAGCCTTTTGCCATCCTGGCAACAAACTGACCTGCATCTGAACCCACCCTCTCTCTCTTCCCTCCTCATGCCTCATGCATGTGAGCCCTGCCCACCTCCTTCAGAACCTGAAATGATCAATTATCCCCAATGTCATGTGAACATTGATCAGTTCTATTCTTTCCTGACTACCCTGGGTTTGTTTTTTAACAGATTTATTGAGCTGTAATTTACATACTGTACAATATATCCATTTAAAAGGTGCAATTAGTATAATTACATTTTATTATATTCAGAGTTGTGTAACTATCACCACCATCATTTTTTTTTCAGCTATTGCTTTATGTATTTTTTTTATTGTGGTAAAATACACAAAACAAAGTTTACCATCTTAGCTATTTTTATTTAATTAATTAATTTATTTATTTATTTAGAGAGAGAGGGAATGAGGGAGGGGCAGAGAGAGAGAGGAAGAGAGAGAATCCCTAGCAGGCTCTGCATCATCAGTGCAGTAGCCCGATGGGGCTTGATCTCATGAATCATGAGATCATTACTTGAGCTGAAATCGAGAGTTGGGTACTCAACTGACTGAGCCACCCAGATGCCCCTACCATCTTAGCTATGTTTAAAAAAATATTATTATTTTTAAAGTAATCTCTACCCCCAAAATAGAGCTTGAACTCATGACCTCAATATCAAGAGTCACATGCTCCACCAGCTGAGCCAGCCAAGTGCCCCATCATCTTAGCCACTTTTAAATGTACACTTCAGCATGCCATCATCCATCTCCAGAATTCTTCCCACCTTGTAAAGCTGAAACTCTGTACCCATTCAACAATAACTGCCCACTCCCTTTTCTCCCTAGTCCTTGGCAACTACAATTCTATTTTCTGTCTTTACAAATTTGACTACTCAAGATACCTCACGTAAGTGGAATCATGTAGTTTTGTCGTTTTGCAATTGGCTTATTTTATTTAGCGTGATGTCCTCAAACATCATCCATGTTTAGCATGTATCAGGGTTTCCTTCCTTTGATAGGCTGAATAATATTCCATTGCAGCTATCTATCTTATTTTGTTCAACCATCCATTCTTTGTTGGGCTCTTGGGTTGTTTCTACCTTTTGGCGATTGTGACCAATGCTGCTGAGAACATTAGTGTATAAGCATCTCTTTGAGTTTTGGCTTTCAATTCTTTTGGGTATACACAAAGAAGTAAAATTGCTGAATCGTATGGTAATTTTATTTTTAATATTGTGAGGCATGGCCATACTGTGTTTCCCACAGTGGCTGCACCATTTAACGTTCCATCCAACAGTGCACAAGCTTTCAGTCTCTCCAGATCTTTACCAACACTTCTTTTTTTCTTTTTTTATAGTAACCATCCTAGTGGGTGTGAGGTGGTATCTCACTGTGATTTTGATTTGCACTTTCCTAATGATGAATGAGGTTCAACATCTCATGTGCTTATTGGTCATTTGTATAGCTTCTTTCGAGAATTGTCTATTCAAGTCCTTTGCCTATTTGAATTAGGTTGTTTGTTTATTTTGTTGTTGAGATGTAGGAGTTCTTTACCTATTCTGGATATCAATCACCCCAATTAATTTTAGAACATTTTCTTCACCTCAAAAAGAAAAGTCACACCACTTGTCTGCCACCCTAAATCCTTATCCCTTATTCTTGTTTTTTTTTTATTTTTATTTTTATTTTTTTTTTTATTCTTGGGTTTTTGACACCAACGTTATTCCTTTCTTGAAGAACTCTCTTGCACTGGCTTCTAGAAAATTACTCTCTTCTGGTTTCTTCCTACTTCACAGTTGTCCCTTTGCTCCATTTCCTCTGTCATCAGTTAAACTTTGACATTTTTCAGGATTTCATCTTTGACCCTTTTTCATCACACTCTATACTCTCTCTGGATGGTCTCCCTTTTTTTTTTTCATGATTTCTATGGTGATTTTCAAATCTCTTTTTCCAGTCCCAAATGCTTAAGACCACATCCAATTTGTTTCCACTTCCCCACCAGCTCTCACTCTTTTATTCTAAATCTACTGGCTTCTCTCCATCTCCATTGCACTCTCTGATTTGCAACCACCACTACCCGTCATCTCTTGCTTGGATTACCTCACAGCCTCCTAATTGGTATCCCTACTTCCAGCCTTGCCTTTCTCAAATATACATCATTCCCAGAGGGATTTTCTACAGTGTAAATCCGATCATGGTGTTCCTCACTGAGCAACTGGTTCTCCAGTCACTTCAGTGAGTCTTCTCTTGCCTTAAGGTCACTACGCAGGCTCTTCCTTCTGTTTGGATGCTCTTCTAATGCCCCTTACACACCTGATTGGTTTGTCCCAACTACACTGGAGTAGAACTCACTTTCTCCAGAAGGCTTTGTCCTACTTCCCAGGGGAAAGTGGCTCTGCTCACACCCTAGTCACCCACTTATCCTTCTGCATCCCCCACCAGAATGCATGCTCCCTGTGCTTGCCTGGCACATTTGAGGTCCTCTGTATATATTTGCTTCATGAATTTGTTGTAACTGTTTTCTAGCACAAGCACAGAGTTGGGACTATTGCTCTGGGACTTGATGGAGAAGACTAGGTTGAAGATTTAAATGGGAATCTGAGAATTAACTGCATGCAGGAGACAGCTGAAGCATTGACTTATATTCAGTGTTTACTGAATATGAATATATATCTTATTAAACATAAGTACATCAATATACTATTAGTATATATTACTAGCTTATAAAGTATATACTATAGGCATGTATTAAATAAGTATATGTGTAGTTATTAGGAATCTGAATATCTACTTTACTATATAAACTTTGCTACATTCAGATTTCAAGGCAATTGCAAAGAATTCTCAAGTCTCTGTTTTCGAAATGTCTATATTTGTGTTTTAAGCCCAGAGTCATTAATAAGTACTTGGGCAGCCCCAGATATTCCATTTTTGACTTGAAATGCACAGATGTGTTCAGTGCTGAGACTTAAGGAGTCCATTCCTGTGTGCTGCATGCTCACAAAAATCACCTCTCCCTGTTGTCCTATCTCTCATAAGGAACCTCTGGCTTTCAGAGCGAAATGGGTAATTCCCAAGTTAAATACTACCTGAATTTTTTGGATAACATAATCAGGAAACAGTTGAAAGTTTTGGTTTCCAATATTTCAGAAGTACTTATGGGTGAGCTACTTAAACACAGTCAGGAACCAGAGGAATAAACTTGGGACCTAATAATGACTGAGTATAAAGTCCATAAAAAGAGTATCTCCATAAAAGCCTAGCCCCAAAACGTACGATGATGGCATTACTAAGCCCTCACTGAGTATACTCAGTTCCTCCATGCCTCATGTTGGCCTCACAACAGCCCAAAGAGATAGATATAATTATGTCCATTTCACAGATGCAGCTGCTGAGAGTTAGAGAAGTTATGTAGTTTGCCCAAGGTCTCTTAGCTTAGAAATGATGAAGCCAGGATTCAAGCTTCAGGCTAGTCGGAGTCAATGCCCAGGCTCACAATCCCTGCATCGAACAGCTTCCCAGTGTGCCCCGAAGCAAAGCCAGGCTGCCTAGTGTCAGATGGCAGCGTGGATAAAACCATGCGATGGCAAACACATGGCGAATGTACCGTGCTCCTAATTCATGATGGGCTTCTACTTCCATCACTGCTTTTCGTCTTTACAAGAACCCCAAGCGTGTGAGGACAGAGCCATTATCCCCATTTTAGAGATGAAGGAACTGAGACACAGGCAGGTTAAGCAACTTGCCCACTGTCTCACAGTGAGACAGCGCCACAGCTGATATTGGAACCCAGGTCTCCCGGCTTTTAGTTAAAAAGCTTTTTTCCATTACAGCACAACCTCGTGGCCTTCAGCTTGCAGACTCTGATTGAACAGCAGCATATGAATTAACTGAGGTTACTGTATTATCCCCTAAAATGACGGCTTCCCATTAAAAAAAAAAAAAAGAACAGCAAAAATTCACCAATGGAACATGTGAAAAATACATTTTCACAAGGTCATTCTTACCCAGAGCTGTTTTAAAAAATTATTATTCTCCATTTGGGCTTTTGGTCTATGATCCCATGGTATGTGCAGTTAAATGGTAATTTAAAATTTTAAACAAACAATGTTGCAGAATTGATTTCTGGTTAACAGGACTGATTTGGAAGGACGGTGGGTTTGGAAGATGTATGTTAAAAGAACTTGAGGGCCACCTGGGTGGCTTAGTCGGTTAAGTGTCTGACTTCGGCTCAGGCCATGATCTCACAGTTCGTGGGTTTGAGCCCCATGTCAGGCTCTGTGCCGACAGCTCAGGCCCTGGAGCCTGCTTTGGGTTCTGTGTTTCCCTCTCTCTCTGCCCCTCCCCGGCTCACGCTCTGTCTCTCTCTCCAAAATAGGTAAACATTAAAAAAAGTTTTAAAAGGACTTGGAATATCGGTTGACCTACACAAAGAAAGAATTTAGAGATGTTAATTTGGAAAGAAGGAGGTGTAGCAGCAGTTGGGTTTGCAGGACCTGCATCACAGCACGATAAACACTGTGTGTTGGTAACATGTATTTCACAGGACCTGCATCCATGACGGCCCGCCATGGGGACAGCAACAGTTACGTGGTTACCAAGTACTGTATATGATATGCACCCTTAGCACACTTGTTGGGATTTGTGTTGTTTTTACCGAAAAATATTTTTCTTTGTGGAAAGTATGATGCCTTTAAAACACCTACAGATTTACCCCTCAGACTGTAAGTCAACAGATACTAGTTGGGGCCCTATTCTGTTCAAGAGGAGGTGCCAGGTCTTGAATCAGGATTTTTGATGTTAGTAGGAGTCAGAGCTTCAGGCAGGATGCAGGGGCTGCCCCCGGGACAGCCTGTGCCCCATCTCCTGCCCTCTGCTCTTTGGCAGGAGCCTAAATCCTCACCTCATCCATAAAGGTGCTTGGGGGATTCCCAGTTTCTGAGCTCCCAGCAATCCAAGAAGCAGATGTTGGAGAGGAAGCCCCACCTACCCTTCAGCTTTGTTCCCAGGCCAAACAAAACCAGAGAAGTCTTTCTATTTTGAGAAAAGCAATTTATTCTGGACTCATGTTTTCTCCCACACTTGGGCAGGTGAGATAATCTTAATGCAGTTTTATCAGCCTTAACTCTTGAATTCTTGGCTGCTAAACTTAAAAAAAAAAAAAAACAACTCAAAGAAGCATAAACCCTCCATTTCCATACCAAAGAGCACTAGGCTGTTCTTGGAAACCTTTATCTCTTTCATGGCGGTGCATGTCTCATATTCTGTCACAGAATGGTGAGAAAATCAGCCATAAGAAGAGAAAATAGTGCGACAGAAACTTAAAACTAACTCGCTGATAACAATGAAGCAATAAGCATATGTTCTTTCTCCCCTCTTTCTTCAGCAAATATATTGAGAAGAAAACATGTCTTACATAAAGCAATCTTTCACATATCCATGTTCATGAAGACTCAGAAAGGTAGATATAGCCTTGACTTCACACCGTATGGATTCAGCACCGCTTTTGTTTTCTGTGGTTGCTCAAGTTCTTAGGAAATGCCTCTCCAGATGGATTAAAATACAAAACAGGACAAATTAAAAGGTGCGTCTGAGGAAGTGAAACACAAATCAGGGTTCGTCTCCAAGCAGAAATACGTGGGTTTTTGCGTGTGGAGGAAGTTTTATGGATGCTCCGAAGGTCACCCAGATGTTAAGGGAAGTCTGCAGTTACAATTTCACGTCTGTGCTTATGTGCTATATGATAAATCACGTTTATCTCTCTAAACATTTCAGCCACTTGTTATCATTTTTCAATTATTTTTACTCTGTTCTAGGGGGCTTTCTCAGGGATAATTTGTCTCTTAAATCTCCTGTTTTTTATTTGCCCCCAGTGAGAGAAGCAGGAAGTACACAGCAGATCTTGGAAATGAAGGAGTTGGCTGTTCCCCACGAAATGCTGAGCCGCTCTTAACCCCTTTCCCCCCACGAGGTTTTTTTTAACCTGATGAGAGAATGGCTAGCAATTGAATGAATCAAAGGATGGGAATATGAGTTCAAAAACTGGGGAACTTTCCCAAAGAAAAGAGTTTATAGTTGGGGAAGCATCAAATATGCCCCCCTCAGACCCCAAAGTACAATAAAACTAAAAATACATAAGAGCTTATGTGAAATTCATATTTATGATTTTGTATAGATTCACAGGATTTAATTTCTATTTTTAAATATTTAAAGGAAACTCTTTCCCTCTGATTTGTGAATATCAATATTGTCCCACTTAATATGTAGATTAGTCAACTGTATTGAAAATGGTAAAGTAAGGATAAAAATAGGACCTCCATGGGGCTGTTGTAAGGATTAAAATATATAAAATGCTTATAAGAGGGTAGCACAATGCATTCAATATTTATTCTTATTATTGTTATTTTTATTACTTCTAAATGTATTCCCATGTTTATTTTACACACAATGGGGATCAAGTTATACGTACTCTTTTGCCACCTACTTCTTTTTAACATTATAGCTTTTAGACAGCTTTCTCTGTTAACTATAAATATATATATATATTATTTATTGTTATATTATATATATATTATTTTTTTTAAAGAAAGAAAGAACAAAAAAGAAAGCAGACTATACCAGATATTTGTTGGACTCAACCAGTCTTAAAAATGAATGCCACAGGGGTGCCTGGGTGGTTCAGTTGTTGTGTCCAACTTTGGCTCAGGTCATGATCTCACGGTTGGTGGGTTCTAGTTCCACGTTGGGCTCTGTGCTGACAGCTCAGAGCCTAGCCTGCTTCAGATTCTGTGTATCCCCCTCTCTATCTGCCCCTTCCCCACTTACTCTCTCAAAAATAAACATTAGAAAAAATTAAAATAAAATGAATGCAACAAATTCACCAGGTCATTCTCCTCTAGATTTCTATCATATGATTCAGTGTTGCCAAAGAGAGCAAAATAAATAACATTCAGGCTCTGTGAGCTGACTCGGCAACCAGACACTGAGCAGGCAGAAAGCAGTTAGTCTGGGGCACCTGGGTGGCTCTGTTGGTTGGGCGTCTGACTTTGGCTCAGGTCATGATCTCGCGTCATGAGTTCCAGCCCCACGTAGGGCGCTGTGCTGACAACTCAGAGCCTGGAGCCTGCTTCAGATTCTGTGTCTCCCTCTCTCTCTGCCCCTCCCCCACTTGTGCAATATCACTGTCTCTCAAAAGTCAATAAATGTTAAAAAAATAAAAAGAGAGAAAGAAAGCAGTTGGTCTGTAGGAGCATCTAAGTGGCTCATATACACTGTGGCAGGCACAAGCATCCCCTAAAATTTTGTGATATCCTAGGGTGACAACATGGTGGAGAATTAACACTCCATTATTGTTTGGGGACTTGAACTTTCAACTCAGGTCCCATCCCCATGTATAAGCTGATTTGGAGTTGTGGAAGTAGAATAATCTGGAAGCCAGCTGGTCTTGCTGCTTGTCCTGTCCTAGACACTGTTTTGATCTGAGAGGTTTCTAGAAGGAGCCCATGGCAGGGAGCAAGTGGACTGACTACATGCTTGATGGTAGTCACCCTCTGCCCTGGGTTGAATAGTGTCCCCCCAAACTTAGTTCATGTCCACCTGGAACCTGTGAATGTGATCTTATTTGGAAATAGAATCTTTACAGATGTAATCAAGTTAAGATGAGATCACATCAGAGTAGTTTGGGCCCTAAGTCCAATATGACTGGTGTCTTTATAGGAAGTGGGAAATCTGGACACAGGGTGACAGTGAAGGCAGAGACGGAAGTTATGCTGCTTCAAACCAAGGAAAGCTGGCAAGGGATTGCTGGAAACCACCTGAAGTTAAGAGAGAGACTTTGAACAAATTCTCCGAGTGAGACCCCAGGAAGGAACCAGCCATGCTGACACCTTGATTGAGAACATCTGGTCTCCAGAACTGCAAGAGCATACATTTCTATTGTTCTAAGCCACCAAATTTTTGCTAATTTGTTATGGCAGCCCTTGGAACCTAAAACAGCTTCTTATGAATGTATGCATATTAGAGTGGAAATATGCAAAGGATATATGCTGATCAGATAGACAAGGAAGGAAGGAAGGGAGGGAGGGTAGAGAAAGAACAAGTGTCAAGTTGGCCGACACTGTTTAATCAGAGGATATCAGATACTGCTTTGTTAAGATGCTAAGGCCCAATTAACTCCCCTAAGAATCTGGCTCTGAATCCACAGCTGATGGAACATATACTCTGATGGAAACACCAGCCAGTGATAGTGATAGTCAATATGTTTGATTAGCAGGGGATTTATCTGTAAGCAGCACACTACTTAGATGCCATATGGAAGTCACTCTTACATGGTTCACCCACAGCCCCCTCTCTTGAAGACCTAGACCCAAGTCCGGTGGCCAGGAGGCCTAAGTGTCCCTCAAGGTGCTGACTCTAAAATTACACGGAGGTGTCTTCTTTATGAGGACCTAGGGGGGCTTGACCTTGCTGGCGCCTGTGTTCTGGAAACATCAGCAGGCTTCCACTCAACCTCAGTGGAATCCCGGGCTTGCTCTGAGCCCTGCTACTGCTGCACAGAATCTGGATGGGTACTACTCACCCTTGCAAAAAAATATTTTAACCCTTTTTAGTCCAGACTCTGCAGACCTAGGATTTAAGAGTGTTTGAATGAATCCCAGGCAGGTAAATGATCACATTGAAAGGGAAACCAAGAAGTTTCGTTGAAGCAATTTTAGAGTGTCTTTGCTTTACAATGAGGATCAGTGACTGTTATTTTACTAGGGCTTCTGAGACAAAGTACCACACAGTGGAAGGTTTTGGCAACAGAAATGTATTATCTTGCATTCTGGAGGCCAGAAGTCTAAAATTAAAGTGTTGACAGAGTTGGTTCCTCCTGAGGGCTGTGAGGAGGAGTCTGTCTCAAGCTACTTTCCTTGGCTTGTAGGTGGCTGTCTCGTCCCCTGTGCCTCTTCATATTATCTTCTCTCTGTGTATGTCTGTCTCTGTGTCCAAATTTCCCCTTCTTATAAGGACGCCCGTCATACTGTATTAGGACCTACCCCAGTGACCTCACTTTAACTTGGTTACCTACATAAAGACTTTATCTCTAAAGAAGGACATATTCTGAGATACCGAGGGTGGACTCCAACATATCTTTTTGGTGGTGGGGGTAGGGGGCGATGGGGAGGGGCAAAATTCAGCCCATAACACTAATCAAGCTGAGCTAAGAGCCTGGGCACTGTCCAAGTTCACATCCTGATTGCTCTTTACTCACTTTTACGTTTAGACAAGTTATTTAAGCTCACTGGGTCTCAGTTTCCTCATTATACCTGGGGGTGGTAATAATAGAACCTACCCTAAAAGGGATAGTTGTGAAGAGTACCTGTAATAGCACTTGTCACATGCTCAGTGCAGGGCAGGTAGCTGGTAAACATTCAATAAATAGATATCATATTAGCATAAGGGAGGTGACAAACTGGACTGAAGAATGAGACATTAGTATGATGATATCGGGCCAATCCAATGCAAACTGACTTACTATGTGACTGTTTTCTAAGAGGGTGAGAAGTGTAGGATCATCCCAGAGTTCTTATGGCCCCAAGTCCCTTGATGCTGTCTGTGTTTCTGGAAGATTCCAGCAGGTAATCAATACTTCCCTGAGGGTTTGACCTGAATCCTAGTTTTACCATCCTGAGTCTATGTTTGGGTTTTAGGGAGCCATTGGCTGTCTTAAATAAATAAAATCCCCACCAAAATCCAAAGCAAAAGAGGTTATGTGTGTGTTTGTTCCTCTTCCTTCCCCAGAAGATGGCAGAGTGCCCTGTGTTGATATTAGAAGAGACTCTTCCACACTCCAGCACACAAGGCACTCACTCGACATTCCACGCCTCCATTTCTTTAATATATATATAAACAGACAACACTTTAGATGCTAGGAAATGATGTGACCTAGAAAGTGAGATGACAGATAAAACGAGAGAAGGATCTCCAGGAACACAATCTTGTCGAGGTAGATCTTGTCAGAGCGGATTTTCTGTGACCATAATAAAGGGCTTTTAACACGAGCTGGGTTGCCTCATTTCTGAAGAGTAGAGGCTAGAGAGATTCTTAAAAAGGAAAAATAAATATTGCTCTAATTGGAGCCAGAGGTGAGGCAGGGTGGGACAATGAGCGAGCAAGGACTATTTATGTTGGAAAAGGGAAGCGTTAGAAACGATGTAGCTGAGGAATTCAGGAAGATGAAGGGCTTGGTCAAAACCAAAGCAGTCCCTCTTGTTTGAGAAGAAAGGACGGGGTCCAGGAATGAAGAGGAAGAATCAAATTACAGGGCAGCGAATGTAAGCTAAATGAAAAGAGAAACCACTGCTTTCTGCAGGTATTGAGGCCAGGAAATTCAGTGTTAGGACACGGTATGCTGGCTGAATCTCAAAAGCTTTGGGAAAATTTCATGCTAATGAAAAATGTTCGTGGTTAGTCAAGATTAGGTAATAGTCACCTGCGTGGAGGCCAGGGATATTTTAAAAGATCATTGTAGACAATAGTGTGCCCCACCAGACTGGAAATTTCTAGAAAGTTGATCCAATGTCCTATATTTTTCTTTTGTATTTCCCCATTAGTGCATGACACATTGGTCATTGCTACCTTTTTTTTTTTTAAAGCAGTTATTTTACATGTTTTGTTCCTAATTATTACCAACGACCCCCTTTTACATTTAGGGAAAATGAACAAAGCTCACAAAACCAAAATGAGTTATTCAGGGTCATTGGGAGGCAGATATGAGATTCAAACTCAGTTCTGTCCTTCGTCTAAATGAGCACAATTTCTTAGTGCATTTCATAGGACTTAAAGAACTTGAGACATGAAGTAGAAATTAGAAGTCATACAATCTGACCACCTTCCCTCCTATTTTACAAGTGAAGACATTAAGTCTAAAGGTAAGAAAGGGATTGGCTGGGTTGCTCAGTGGGTTAAGCATCTGACTCTTGATCTGAGCTCAGGTCTTGATCTCAGGGTCATGAGTTCAAGCCCATGTTAGGCTCTGCACTGGGTGTGGAACATACTTTAAAAAAATAAAAATGAAAATAAATAAAGGTGAGAAGGGATTGGTCCAAGCTCCCATAGGAAATGGCAGAGCAAAGTCACTTGCTAAATAAATTAGCTCACGAATCTGTGGAATTTCTAACAATTAGAAGAAAGATATTTGTGTATCTCACAATTCCAACTTCTCTCAAAATGTCTATGTATTTTTACATTTCTTATGTTTCAAACAATCCATGTCTGGGCAGATAAAAAAGAAATCATATTCTTTTACTTTTAATAAATCTCAAATAATAGCACTGGAGGAAGTAAAATTTTTCTGTTTCTTTTTTTTTAAGCTTATTTATTTAAGTAATCTCTACACCCAACATAGGGCTTGGATTCATGACCCAGGATCAAGTAGTCACATCCTCTTCTGACTGAGCCAGCCAGCCACCCTGGAAATAAAAACGTTCTTAATCTTTCTGCCTCTGCTAGTCTCAGTTTACCAGGATTCAATTTATATCAGAAGTTCTCTTGGGAGTATCTCTAGATTATAGATGGAATATTTGAAGCCAACAAAAGTGTGAATTGTAGAGATTTTGAAAATATTCAGTAACTGGAATCTTATTCAACTAACACACTTGGGTCACCAGTGACTCTACATGTCACGTTAAGTGTTAGGGATACTAAGTTAAATGGAAGAAGATTTTTGTCTGCAAAGATCTTGTAGTTTAATACAGATCTTTAATACAAAGAGATAAGTCATCACATGGTTTGAAAAGTGTTATAAGAAAAGGAGAGAATATACACAAATAAGAATTCAACCTAGTAAAGTTTCTTAGGGAATCTGTCAAATGAATACATAAATATAGTTCATAATTAGCAAAGGTACGTTTGTAAATTAGTGCTCCAGAAGTTCTTCAAAAATATTTGAAATTTTTCTTCTCTTTTTCCTTGTGAATATAACCCTATCTTGCTTATTGCATTGGTTGGCTATTGCTGTGCTCCAAATCACCATAAAACATAGCTCACAGTCTCTGTGGGTCAGAAATCTGGGTGCGGCTTGGGTCTTCTGGCTCTGGCCTCTCACAAGACTGCAAGGTTTTGGCTAGGGCTATAGTCATCTTAAGGCTTAATTGGGGTGGGTCCACTTGCAAGCCCACTAAAATGGTTGTTGGCAGGATTCAGTTGCTATCCAGTCTTTCGCCATGTGGGCTCTCCACAGAGCAGCTTACAATATGGTAGTGACTTCCCTCAGAGTGAGTGAGTGAAAAGGCGAGAAAGAGACAGTGAATGATAACAAGACAAGAGTCACATGGTCTTTTATAACCTAATCTTGGAAGTGACATCCTATAACTATCGCCATATTCTATTCATTACAAACAAGTCACTAAATCCAGTCCACACTCAAGACAGGGGTGTTACACTAAGGCATCAGTGCCAGGAGATGATCATTGGGGACCATCTCAAAAAACTGCCTGTACACTTATCCTGTGAATTTATTTTCTCTATGAACAGTGCTTGCAACACCACCTGCCCATTGGACCAAACCAGAAATACAAGACTTGCCCTTTACTGCTATACCTCATCCCTCACCCCAGTGAATCCATCATCATGCCTTGCCATTTCTATTCCACCTCCTAAATCTCTCTTAAGGTCATACAGTTGGGAGGCTCCTTCTCTCCATTCCTATTGCCAACCACCTTGGTTCAGGCTCTTTGTCATCTCTTGCCTGGAGGGATCTAGGATGGAGACAAAAACCTCAGTGTTTTGCCTGGCTCCAGCCTGGGTCCCTACAGTCATTCTGCATATAGGGCAGATACCCTCATTCTAAGGCACAAATCTGAGTAGGTCACTCCAGCTTAAAGTCCCTCTGTGGCTCCCACAGTCTCCAGGATAAAGCCTGAACTCCTCAGCCTAGAGAATGAGGCCCTTGGTCATCCAGTCCTGCTGACCTCTCTACTCTCCCCTGCCTTGTACTCTAGCTTCTTGGAACAATTGGTAGCTTCCAAACTGGCCATGTATTCCCTACATCCTTGAGATAGCAGCTCCCTTTTCTTCCTCTAAATAATCCTCACTCAGAACACTGCTCAGAGAGGGTGTTCTCCGAGAAGCCTCCCCCGTCCTCCCAGAGGCAGGTGGATGCCCCTCCCAGGGCTCTCATCATCCCTGGGCTGACTTCTCATGATATTTCCACATTGCACAGCAGCGACCTGCTTTCACATATGCCCACTCAGCCCTCACCAGTCTCAAAGCTCACTGAAATCCAGAACTGTCATGTCTCTTTAGTAATTTATCCCTAGGGTCTGCTAGGTGCTTGATGACTATTAGTTGGAGAAAAATGATGAAAACTCTGGGAAACTCCGCTTCTCCGACCTCTCAGCTTCTTTTGTTCCAGTCATCAGGGACAGCTGCATGATTTGTGGGCCCAGTGCACAGTGAAAATGAAGGGCCCCTTGTTGAAAAACCACGAAAAAGCCATTTCCTTTCTTCTTCTCTCTCTCTCTTGATCCATTGAGGTATTTTTTATTTGCTATTAAACATTGCACACTCATGCATAGGGATAATCGCAGGGAGAGTGCAGACCCTCCCAGGCACCTGGGAGTGTATATCCAGACCCCTTTTCTCTGCCCATGCTCTCTCATTCACTCCCTCTGGGTAGGGCAGCACTTTCTGGGTGGGGGTGAAAGAGAGGGGTCAAGAACCCATCCTGGGGAGGCAGTGGGAGACAGGACAACATTTGAGCAAAGGCTCCAAGCCTTCAATGCCTTCTCTACTGTCCAATCAAACTTCACTTACAAAACATCAAGCCAAAGGTAAAAGTACTGACAATTTTAAGATTATGACCACAGAGCATTAAGCCATGAAGCTTCTGAGCACAGTGAGTTGTGTGACTGTATGGGTCGCACACGCATGAAGCCAGCCTGGCCAGTTATTCATATGCTATTGTACCCCTTCCTACAGAATTTGGTTCATTTCCACTCTTTTTGTTTCTGCATACATCAGCCTTTGTAGGACCAGGCTTTTGAAACTTCCTAAGGCAGATCTACATGCTTGGGAGGAAGTGGCAGTAGCTTTTCAGGGAATAACAGAGGAAACCGGAAGCCTTCCTGTGCTGGTGCTCCCATCATATCCCTGAACACATCCAGGAGGCCCAGAGTTCTCCACCACATTAATGAATTATTAGAAAATATGATTCTCAAAGTATAAGATAAGATTAAGGCAGAATAAAATGGAAAAACCTATTCCCTCTGAAAGTCACTTTCCATTAATTTCTTCTGCCTTCCTCCTCGTGTCTCAGCTAATCCCCCTCACCCTGGGCTCTGACCATGTCCCCTGCTCCCTTCTCAGTAATGTTCCCCTCATGTTACCCTGGACCTTCAATCTCAACCCTCTGTGGGCTCCTCTCGATGCTCAAGTCCCTTCCATCTTAAACTCCCAATCCCCTGCCCACCCAAAGTCTCCCTACAGCTATCCATGTGTTTCTTTCTTCCTCTCCTCAGCCAATGTCTTATAAGGGTTTCTGCTCTAGCCTCCTCAGCAGTCTGCCTCTGCCCCCCAACCCCAGCTGCTCCAAGTACTCTCAGTTCTCCTCTTTCCTCTCCAGTGTCTCCCTCCCTCTTTGTCTGCCCTGCAGGCTTCTTTTCCTCTATTATTACCATCTAAATTTTTTTTTAAGTAGGTTTCATGCCCGGTGCGGAGCCCAATGCAGGGCTTGAACTTGCAACCCTGAGATCAAGACCTGAGCCAAGATCAAGTGTAGGACACTTAACCCACTGAGCCACCCAGGTGTCCTCGTCTGCCTATATTTTAGAACATGATTTCCCCAGGGTTCTTCTGGGCCAAATCTCTTCTTGCTCATTCTCTGGGCCAAGAGCCTGGATCCTGGTTCCAGTTTTGCCCTAACGTTCTTAGCAATCTTGTGAGTCACTTCAACTCTCTGGCCTTCCATTTCTGTATCTTTAAAAGAGGATTTTTGAGTCTTGGCAACATTGACACTTTGAGCTAGATAATTCTTCGTTATGGAAGACTATTCTGTGTATTGCAGGATGTTTAACAGCATTCCTGGCCTCTATCCACTAGATGCCAGTGGTATCTCCCAGCTGTGACAACCCAAAATGTCTTCAGACATTGTGAAACTCTTCCTGGTAGGGGGCAAAATTCCCCCATCGAGAATTACTGCTCTAAAATGAAGAATTGAACCAGGCCATCTATATTCATTTGCTAGGGTTCCCATAGCAAAGTGACACAAACTGAGGGGCTTAAATGACAGAAATTTATTGCCTCACAGTTTTGGAGGCTAGACATCCAAGATCAAGGTGTCAGCAGTGCTGGCTCTTTAGCGCTTTGAGGGAAAATCCCTGATTTTCTTCTACTTTCTGGTGGTTTGTCGGCTATCTTTGACACTCCTTGGCTGATCTCTGACTGCATGTTCATGTGGTGTTCTCTCTGGGTGCACATCTATGTTCAGATCTCCTCTTTGTATCAAAACACTAGTCATATTGGATTAGGGGCCCACTCTATTTCAGGGTGACCTCAATTTAATGAATTACATTTGCAATGACTCTATTTCCAAATAAAGCCACAATCTGAAATTCTGGGGCCTGGCGGTTAGGACTTCAAATTAATTTTGGAGGCACACAATTTAGCCCATAACACCATCTTTTATGCTAGTTGTGAGCTCTACTATTTTATAATCTAATGAAAAGAAAGGAAATATTGGTCCTTGTGGACCGTAGTGTACATTCAGATGCTTCCTGCTGAGTTTCTTCTTGCACCAACCACATCTCTGGAAACTTCTCTTTGGGCAGCCCATTCCTTTTGACTTCAGATAAATTTCAAAGGTATTGATGAGAAAATGGGAATTTCAACTGCAGCTAGTCTACACAGTCTCTGGTAGGGAAGACTGACAAAGACCTCAAAGAATGTGATGGGCTACCATTACAAGGTTCATTTCCTATCTTTGTGTTGCTGTAAACACACATCATGGAACTAATGATATGAATTAGTCTGCATAGTTACAGAAACAATGTTATTTTGGAATTACTCAATGACCTCCCTCCACCCCCCTAACCTCCATCCTCTCTCTCATCACAAAAAGGATGAAGTTACAGATCCTCCCAGCCTTTCCAAAGAGACACTCTTCCTAAAGTACAATGATGAGTAAATTGGTTGAGGCATCAGCATTTTGGGGGCTGGTTATGTACTAATCGCTCCTCTCTGTTTCATCTGTGAGGGACTGACCCCAGGAGGTCAGGACTTTTGGGTGAGGGGTGATAGCCCTTAAGTCTTCATGAGCCTCAGATAGACCACAAGTAGTTATTGTGGAAGGAAGCACAACATCCCAAACCAGGAGGCCTTTTCAAATGGATCTTCAGTGTGATAGGGCTCCAGCAGTTCTTACTCGGTTGTCAAAGGCACCAGGACATCAGATCCACAGTCATGTCTCAGACACCGATTCTCTGTGAAAGCAGGATTTCCCAAAATAGAATAGTAGCTCTTTACCTCCTTGCTAGTCTGCTCAGCTTGCCACCCCTATTTGGCAAATAGTAAGTATTTTGAAGGACTTTGAGCCATTATGATCTCATAGTCACGTCTTGAAGGCTGTAAGACAAACTATTTTTACATTTACATTCCAAAGTATGCAGGTGAGCAATTATTTGAATGGTTAAAGTCAGAAATCTTCCCTCTCGGTAATGGTACTTTTGGGCTGCATTGTCTGGAGAGTGCCCCAGGCCTCTGCTCTCTACTCTCTGTTGTTGTCTTATAAACCAGAACACAACTAGCGTTACAGGGAGGTAGAGAAGCAGGTGTCCAAAAGGGTGGCCTGGGTATCAGGTGCTGGCACTGTTCATAAAAGTAGGCATCAACTGGGGCGCTTGGGTGGCTCAGTCGGTTAAGCGTCTGACTTCGGTTCAGGTCGTGATCTTACAATTTGTGAGTTTAAGCCTCGTGTTGGGCTCTCTGCTGTCAGCACGGAGCCCACTTCAGATCCTCTCTCTCCCTCGCTTTCTGCCCCTCCCCTGCTCACTCACTCTCTTTCAAAAAAAAAAAAAACATTAAAAGAAAAAGTAAGCATCGACTAAGGGTCCAATAGTTCCCAAGAATGTGAGGACAGAAGAAGGGCTTGCAGAATCTTGCTGGAGGAGATAGCTGAACTAAGAAATGGCAAAAGGGCTCTGTCCAGTGCAGGTCAGAAGAAGAGAAGGAAATATAGGCCTGAATGGTTGTGAAAGATCCTATAAAGGAAGTTAGGCATACTGGCAGTCTCCAGAGTCCATAGGTCTTCTCGACCTCTCCATTCCTTGTTGACTTATGGCAGGCCTCTCTCACATCTGCATACCTGGAAAGGCCCCTACCCACTCTAGAGTTATAGGAACAGAGGTCCACAAAAGGTCACTAGCCCAGAGTTAGACAGCTAGTTAGCAATAGAGCTCAGCCTAGAATCCTGCCTGTCTGGCCCAGAAGTCTTAGGTACATCTTCAAAAGCAAGGAGGGCAAAGCCAAGAGAAAAAAAAGAACTCCATGGAGGCATGGGGTAGATAGGGCCACCAACAACTATTTCTGTTATTACCCCCCACTCTTGTCCATGGTGAGGTTTATTGAGAACCTGTGACCCATGTTCCCAGCCCTATGCTAGGCACTGTAGAGGACACCGAAGATGATTTTGATTCCCAAGGTGCATACACTATAACTGAGGATATAAAAAGATTGAACCAGTTAAGGAATAACATAAAAAACAGTCGATCAACAGGTCCTACCATATGTAAGGATCATTTCTAGCTCTGAGTGCAGCAGTGAAACAGAGAGAATGCGGCCCTTAAAGACCTTACATGCCAGAGGGGGGCGATGTCCCAGAAGCATATTAACAGTGTACATCAACCAGACAACTTCACACAGAGAGAAGTCCTGTGAGGAGGACAAACTAGGGTAATGTGGTAGGACATAACTGGGGGAGTGGGGTTGGAGGAGATCGCTCAGTGAAGGTGACGTCCAGTTGAGGCCCGAACAGTAAGAAGGAGGGAGCCATGTGAGGCTCTGGGAAAAGGGCATTGCAAGCAGGAGGAAGAGCAGGTACCAAGGCTCTGGGGTGTGTACAGGCAGAGAGAGTGGTACGTATCTAAAGATAGAGAATGAGTGGGTGAGCACAGAGACAGGGAGCATCGGGGGCCAAAGTACATAGGATTTTGTAGGATTTTGGATTTGTATTTTGATTGCAGTGGGAAGCTAGGGGAGACTTGAAGAAGGGGGGAAGGAAGTGTTGTGATTTAAGCTCTAAGAAGATTCTCTGGTGTGGAGGAGGGACTGCAATGAATGGAGAGAGAAGGGAGCTGGGAGTGAGGCTGAGAGACTGTTGCAGTCATCCAAGTGAGAGATGGAGGCGGCTGGGCCTGGGGCTGTAGCAATGAATGTGGGGAGAAGCAGTCAGGAGGGCAATGCAGTTTGGAGATAGAGCTAGGACCAATTGATGGATTCATTTTGTGGTTTCCTTTGTGTTGCCTGGGATGCAGAGGACTGTGGGGAGCAGGCTGAGGAGGGACATGGAACAATTCTGCTTGGGCTACATGATGTGCCTTTTGTACATGTGTATCACTCAGGGTTTAACCAGAGAAGTAGGTCCCCTAGAATACGTATATCCTAGCGTAGGTATCCCGCAGAACTTGGGGCCCTTTGTCATGGAGCTAAACAGACACCTGGCGCAGGATGCAGAGAGGCTGGAGGAGGGTCCAGAGAAAGGCAGAGCGTTTGCAGGCCTCACTGCTGCTTCATGCCTAAAAGTGAGCCAGCAGGTCAACAGCAATCCCTGGGAGCTATGGCGGGGCTGGTGCTTTCCTTACACCCTCCAAGATCTTCCAAGAATCTCCTTTGTGGCCCAGCCTACCTGGAAACATACAGGAAAGAGAATCCCAGGAAATTTAGCTTGGTTTAGTCGATATGACACAGGGTCACCACAATACCCACATGGAGTTGTTGAGCGAGTGGTTGGAAATATGGGTCTGGAACTCAGGGAAGAGGTCCAGGCTAGAGGCAGACATTCGGCAGTCATCAGAAAGCCACGGTTCATGGAGCCATGGAAGGGAGAGAAGGTGGACAGGGAATAAACAGAAGACAGAGCCCTGGGTGGCTCAATCAGTTAAGCATCCAACTCTCAGTTTCCACTCAAGTCATGATCTCACTGTTTCATGAGATGGAGCCCCGTGTCAGGCTCTGTGCTGGCAGCACAGAGCCTGATTGGGATTCTCTCTCTCTCTCTCTCTCTCTCTCTCTCTGCCCCTCCCCTGCTCACGCTGTCTCTGTCTCTCTCAAATAAATAAACAAACTTTAAAAAAATTTAAAAAGAACAGAAGACAGAGCCCTGAGGTACTTCAACATTTAGAGGTTTGTTAGAAACAGAGGAATCATCAAAGGAGAATGAAAAGAAGCCAGTGAGGTGTGCAGAAAACTAGGCAAGTAAGGTGACACAGAGGTCTAGGGAAGAGAGGAGGAGTGGTTGACCACATCACACACTCTGAAAACTGAAGTAGGACGAAGACTGTGTCACGATGACTCTGCAAAGGTAACATCCAAGTGCTGATTAGAATGTCATCTGCTATGGTCTGTATGTCTGTGCCCCCCCCCCCCAACCCACCAGCATATATGGTGAAATCCTAACCCCAAAGATGATGGTATTAGGAGGTAGGACCTTTAGGAGGTGCTTGAGTCAGGAGGTAGAGCCCTCATAAATGGAATTAGTGCCTTATAAATGAGGTTCCAGAAAGATCCTTAGCCCCCTTCCATGTGAGGACACAGCAAAGAGGCCCAAGCTATGAACCAGGAAGAAGGCTTTTACCAAAATGTGACCATGCTGGCACCTTGATCTTGACTCCTTGGCCTCCTGATCTGTGAGAAGTAGATTTCTGTTGTTTATGAATTACCCAGTCTGTGGTATTTTGTTATAGCAGCCCAGTGGCCCAAGACCTCATCCAAATACAAATACAGTACTGAATAAAGGGATCGTGGGTGGTCAGCCGTGGGAAGGATCAATCTGCATTGACCTCTGAGTTACGGGTGAAGACCTCAGAAATGAGTTGATATTTAAGAAGGGCTCTGAAGGTCAGGTGGAATTAGAGCATCTGTGACAAGTAGGATCTGCAGGGGCTTGTTCATCTCCAAACATTTTCAAGAGCCACTTAAAAGTCACAAATCCCTAACCATTTTCCAACAACCCACACAGAGACCTCTCAGCCTCCTATGCACATCTAAGAATAGCCTACTTGGCTGCAGTTGGCCTGAAATTCTTGCTTTTTGCGTCAAAACACTTGGCCACTATTTTCAGGCTGACGCTCCCGTCTACAAATGAGAAGAGGTGCCATTGCTCGTTGGAAGTGTTCTCACTTATTTGTTGTTGGCAGAGGAATGTGTCAGAACCTGGACAGTAAGTCAAAGAGTTTGCTGAAAGGAATCACTTTGGTTCTCTGCCTGGGGGAGAATCTTGATTTCAGTAGCTCAAGAACAGGCAGAAGCAGGATTAAAAGATTAAAAAAACCCAAAAACAACAAAACCAACATTTAGTTTATTTAGCTTCCAAATATTCCAGAAATCTCCAACAGGACTTTTCAAACAAAAAAGCATCCTCACTTATAAATGTGCCATTTTTCGGGAAGCCCACTTCTGCACAATGGAAGACTGGATGAGAAAGAAGGAGGCAGACCCAGTCTCCCTTATTATAAATAAATCACTTGGATGTGTTTTGGTGAATAAATTTAGCACACTTTAAAATTCTATTTAAAAATATTAGTTTTTGAAGGATTTACAATAAGCAGCCAGAATGGCTGTTTCAAGATTGGTGATCAAATGGATGGTTTAGTTCTGCATCAGATTGTGCTTTCTTATAATCACTAAAGGACAGGGTGGGGGTGGGGGTCCTCGTGATCAGTGCTACTAGAATCAAGGTCGCTTGTGACTTTTGTAGGCCCTGGCACTTTTGCCTTTGTGGACCCCTTCCTCCATTAAAAAAAAAAAAATCTATTTTATAACTGCATTGGTATAAAGACAACTATGTTAAGATTATATGTTAAAATATTTTCTTTAACCTAAAGAATTCATTTTTTTCTTCTGAAAAGAAATTAAAACTTTTTTGGGGGGCGGCATGTTAGTTTCTTATCGCTGCTGTTGCAAATTACCACCAATTTAGCAGCTTAAAACAACACAAGTTTATCATCTTACAGTTCTCGTCAGAAGCCCAAAATCCATCTCATCACTGGGCTGAAACATCTCTTTCAGGTGTTCGAAGGTCTGGTTGCTCCTGGAGACAATCGGGGAGAATCCGCATCTGCTGTGCTGAGCTTCTAGCGGCTGTCCACATCCCTTTGCTTGCGGCCTCTTCTTCCATCTTCCAGGCCAGCAGAATTAATATCGTGAAACCTCTGTCTGACGCTGAACTCTGTTCCCATCCTCACATCTCCTTCTCTGACCCCTCCCCTCCTACCTCCTGCTTATAAGGACCTTTTCGATTATTTTGGGCCTACCCAGATAATCCAGGATAATTTCCCCATCCCCAAACCCTTAATGTAATCACAACTGCAAAGTTTCTTTCACTATGTCGTCCCTACGAGTTCTGGAGTTAGGATGTGAATATCTGGGTAGGGGGGACATTACTCAGCCTACCTCTGTCCCTAACATTATGGTGGGGCTGAGGCAGTGTGCCTGCTGTGACTCACGGACAGATTGGTCCTGACCTAACACGCCAATCCACAAACTGTTTGCAGCAGAACGTAAAATGCGCTGCTTCCTTCACTGAGAAAGTCTTGCTGTGAACAAACCACTTAGCGACTCAGTGTCTTTACAGTTTGGTTCAAACTCCTCATCTCCTCGCAGACCAGTAACTGGTAATTAGGGGGCTGATAGACTGACTCAGGTGGATGAGGTCTGTGTTAAGTAGCTGTAGGAGCCTTCCCATTATTGTACTCGTTCTCTCTTTTTATACTGGTTTGGGCTATCCTCTGGTACACCTGTGGGCACACTGTGTTTTCTCCCACGCAGACTGCATGGGCCATAATTTAGAATGATGCCGAGTAGGCCTGATCGCTGGTCGGTGCTGGACGCTAATGGAGGGTTTCCACTGAGGCCTGTGGAATGAATGAATGAATGAATATGTTCAAATTAATGGAATTCAAGTATCCAGTGACTCTGGGCCCACCAAGTAAGTGGTCTATTTACAAGTTGGTCCACAGTGGTCTCTGTGCAAATGCCTTAGAGGCCATACGCTGTGGGACAGGGTGACCTTCTTTGTCGCCTGGAGCAGAGGCTTCACTGTGGTGGTGCAAGGGCCCTGGGAGCCGCTGCCTCCCGGGTTCTGTCTCTGCGCGTGGAAAGGGGCCTCCGGATCCGCGAGGCGGGGGAGGAGAGTGGTGAGTGGCGGCGGACTGCAGTGCAGGGGGTGGGAGCCCGGAGGAGTGGGCGCGGTGGCAGCGGCGGTGGCCGCGGAGGCCTAACGACACGTAATTTTCTTCTCACTTCACGCGTCCCTCTCCATCTGACGTGGCAGGTGCGCTGAGAAGGAACGGTGTGTGAATCGATTCGGAGAGGGTCAGGGACACGGCAGCGAGCCCGGGCCGCGCCCCAAGCCATCGATCGCCTCCAAATCAATTTGCACACCGCTCCCACTTAGGTCACCTGCCATTTCAGACAGGGACGCAACCGTGAAGTGAGAAGGAAATTATGCCGGGGAGTCCGGGGACCCTCTCTCAAGAACGTGGGGGTCAGCCTTTAGCTGCCCTGGCATCAGCAGCCTTTGGAGGAGACAGAGCTCCCCAGCCCAGGCCCCTCGCTGTCACTCAACCCCGCCGTGAAGGGAGGAGAAGCTGGAAGGCTGCAGCAAAACGGGGCCACTCCGAAAATCTATCAGCCTTGAGCTCACCTCTGGGGTTTGGGCTGCCACAGTCATAATCCTAAGAGCTATTTCAGAAAACCCAAATTGCCAACAGTAATAATCTCTCCGCCGCGGGACTGGTTTTCATTTGTGCCTCTCAATGCACTTTACAATTAATTCTCACCAACCTCTGCCTCCCACGAGCCAGGAGCCCAAGGGGAGCCCAAGGCAAGGATTGGAAGCTTCATGGCTCCCCCATTGAGAGGGCAAAGGACTTTCCCACTGGGAGACAGGCACCAAGGCCCAAGCCTTCCTCAAGGACCCAATGACAGCAATCTTTTTGGAGAGGAGAGAAGGGAAGGCAGTGTGGGGGTTGGATAAGGAGCTAGAGGATGTCTCTGGCTCCTGGTGTGTCCAATCAGCCTCCAATCAGTTGAGGCAAGAGGGATCTTAACCACTTACCAAGGTAGAAGACTTGATCGGTAAGCAATTTTCAAGGATGCTGTCCATCCAAACCCTGACTCTGCTGTGGAAATGCTGTCTTCTCCAGAGCTGTGGAGAGAATGGGGTCACTGCCACCCTTGTTAGGTGGCAGGAATCCCAACAAACACAATGGAAGATGATTCCCTGCCTGCAAGTGGTCAGCACAGTGGAGGACACGGAGTGGTACTCAAGAAATGGACCCTGAATCTGAATCTGCTTCCTGTTGACTTGGTCCCCTTTCCCAAGTGGATGGTTTAGATTATAAATACAATCCAGTTGGCTAGGCAGATTTTCCAGGCAGTGGGCTCCTTACTGTTACTAATTCCTTTTGTCCACTCCATAAGAAGCAGGACCAAGGCAGGTCCATGAGAGGTCTTATGGCAGGAGCAGAGAACGTAGAAGGATGCATCCATCTTGAGTTTTAAGAAGAAAACAGGAAAACCAACTAAGCCACCTCATGCCTCATGAAGTGCTCAGGTACACCTGTAGTGCTTTCCCTCGCTGGGAAGGAAATGCTGATCATGTTCTTGCCTTCCTGCCAAGCCCCTCCTGCCTGTGCTTCAGATCTGTCAGAGCTCCAGGAGAGGGATGAGGTTAGGTTTTTCATTTTTGGAACTTGTATCCTGGGAATGGCAATAAAGCAGTAGAGACAGTGGCTCAGGAAGGTCTCACTCGCCTGCTCCCCAGATCAGACCATCTGTTCCAAGCAGGTTGGTGAAGCAGGGTCTCTGAGTGCTTACTACCCAGATCCAGCCACACTGGCACATGCACGCATGTGTGCGTGCGCGTGCACACACACACACACACACACACACATACACCCTCTCCTCAGCCCAAGGTCATGCCTTTCCAGCCCAGCTTGAGTTTTCTCCTGGGTGAGGCCTTCTGTCTGCAATCCTTGCTCTGTTTCCACTTTGTATGCAGATTTAATCTTCTTTAAAATCAGGAGAGACTCTTTCAGACCCTGCTGCCCACCATACTCCCTCCCCCCCCCCCAACTGCTGGGAAGCTGGTCTTCCTGTCCCATCATTTTCTTTGACCCCAGGGAGCATTTCCAGAGAAAATATAGAAAAAGTTTAGAGTTTAGTTCAATGAAATTAGACTGGGCCTTGGGGTCACCAAGAGGCTGATGGTGTGGTCCCTGCCTGGAAGAGCTTTTACTGGTCTAGTGCATATGCCTTGACTCCTTGGCCAGATTTAACACTCTTGGGGGCCAGGCTTGTCTGCATCCATGCCACCAGGCCCAATTCAGTAAATATATGACAGAATCAAGGTTTTGGGGATGGGAAGCTTAACTGTAACCAATTCTAACTTGGTAAATGACCTCATAGGTTAAATTTGTTGGCCTCCATCTTGGGAGATGGAGTTGGATGTTGAGGAGAGAAGACTGAGTTGAAAGAAGATAGAGCATCATTTTTAAGAGCTTCAACTCTATTCCTGCCTTCTAAAGTAAGTGAGGGGGCAAATGCTCCTTTTCTGCTTATCTTCCCCAGTGAACATTTTCTGAGGGAAAAACCATGTAAGAGGAGTTTGGTCAGGAAAGTGAAGACAACAGATACATTTTGCATCCCCACCAGGTACGACTGCAAGACTTTCACCTGCTGAACAGGGTCATTCAACCCAAGAAAACCTCTACTTGACCAAGGATCATGGGAAGTGTGGGTTAATTCCCTTTCTGTGACTTGTTGGTTTGTCTGTATAGACTCAGGGTCCCCAGAGGGCAGGAGCCTGGCATACTTAACTATTTACTTAATCTTTGGTTCCAGCAACATTTGCACATGGTATATACCACAGAAGTATTTTATTAAACATATCTTTATATTATTAAATGCTTTAGTTTTGAACAGGAAATATGTGCATCTGGCACAAATGTCCAAAGAATCAGGAGCCTCCCTTTCACATTTGTTCCCTAGACACACTGATCTCTTAGGTCACTGGGCAAGTACTGTAACCAGTTTCTTTTCTTTAAAAAAATTGTTTTTAATGTGTATTTAATTTTTGAGACAGAGAAATAGAGAGACAGAGCACGAGCCAGGAGGGGCAGAGAGAGGGAGACACAGAATCCCAAGCAGGCTCCAGGCTGTGAGCTGTCAGCACAGAGCCCCAGCCCTGGCTGAACTCACACACCTGACTCATATGACCTGAGCCAAAGTGGGCACTTAACCGACTGAGTTACCCAGATGCCCCGTAACCAGTTTCTTTTGTGACGTTTCAGAGATATTCCACACATATGCAAGCAACTGTATTAACAAATATTCTTGATCTGTCTAGATTATTTTAATTCATTATACATAAACAAGTATGTCCACTTCCTTCTACTTTTTCTGACATTACCTCCAATGCCTTTATTAGAAGTGTAATCTGTTCACCTAACGCATAGTATACCTAACAACGCAGTGGAAGCAGTCGCCATCGCGATGACACCGCGGTCCCCATGAGGATTCCCGCCACGCTTGTCGGTTCAGGCCGCGCGAAGGTCGCGCCGCGCCTCCGGGGGTGTAGTGCCAGGCTCCGGTCGCACGATGGCGCGCGCTTCCTGCGGACCCGGCCCTCGGCGGCGGCGCAGACAAAGGCGGGCGCCCGGCCTCCCCCGCCGGGCAGCGGAGGCGGCGGGCGCTCCGGGTGGCCGCGGTCGCCCCTGCGCGCCGATCCGGGCAGCTGCCGCCTGAGCCTTTGTCCTGCCCTGCCCGCCCTTGTGCTAAAGGATAGGCGAGAGGACGCTGAGCGCAGGCGGCGCCAGCGGGCATCCACCCGAGTCCCGACCCGGCTCCCACGCTCGGAAGCTCGGCCCCACTAGAGCTCGGGTTAAGGGCAAGAAGCTGGAAGCGCCTGAGTGGGACCCAAACGCCTGCTCAGGAAGCTTCGAAGCCTCCCCTTCCACCCCTCTGCAAAGAATTTGCCCCAGAATTCCACCCTGTGGAGGATTTTCACCACTGACTCTCCAGTTGAAATGCTCTAGGGCCTGGGTGTCACAAATTCAGAGAAGGTACTGGCATTTAGATTTACCAGGAAACTAGTGAGCGCCTGGGTCTGGCTCCCAAGCTCCTGTCTGCAGGACCCAGCAAAACTTCTCTCCACTCTTGCCCTCTAGTCCGGCAGTCCGATTGAACTTTCTGTGTGATGGAAATGTTCTGTATCTTCAGGGTCCATAATTTGGTAGCCATTAGCCACCTGTAACTATTGAATGCTTGGCGTGTGGCTGAAGAACTGAATTTTTAATTGCATTTAGCTTTAATGAACTTGAAGTAGCCACATGTGCTTGCATGTGTGTAGAGGTCCACGGCTACCCCCTTTGGACCATGCAGCTTTAAGGGCTCAAGTTCATCTGGGCGGTTGAATATGTAGTTATGTTGTTAACAGTAACATTTTATAAAGATTCACATAAGGATAGAGCATGTGGCTGTTGCATCTGAAAAGGTGCCTGGAAGTAGGTGGCCTGGGAAAAGAAGAAGTGGGGAGTTTATTTTGGCTGTTGGGGGAGATGAGTAGGGGGTGAGCTCCATGCAGGGTGAGGTGGCATGGGAAAAAAGGTGAAGAGGAAAGGAGTCTTTAAAATCCCCTGTTTCTATTGCAAGTGGGACTGGCCCAACTTTGATCTGTATTTAGAGAAAACTGGGGGGCATAATCACCATCATGAGGCTGAATATACAACTCCCACATGCTGGGCTTCCTGGGACAAGGTTTAATCAAACCCAGAAACAACTTGGACAGAACTTGGGTTCTTCTTCAGTCCTATGTGCGTGTTACCAGGCTTGGAGGATGGCCTGGGTCTGCATCACTGGCCAGTGCAGGTTGGGGTTCTTCTGCTGCTGTTTTCCCTGGATATGTAATAAATATTAAACAGAGACAGTATTGCTGTGGGTTAGGAGAGTGTGTGAATGGGGTGGGAGACAATCCCCGATAGGGAAACCAGAGGATTAGAAGTGTTTCTTCATGGGCAGAATGTCTCAGGTGGCAAGTTGACTTCTCACTCTTCATCATCCTTTTACATTCAAGGAGGTATTTAAACATAAAATTCACAAGTTACTTGCAGCAGCAATCATCAGGGCCTCTGGTACCTGAAGACTGCTTAGTCACCTGTCTCCTCCAAGAGTAAACCAATTGACAACTTCCATTTATTTTGATTGAAAATAAACATGTACACCTGTATGGTTTCCCTGGTCTACTTATTGAACATTTCTGATAGCATTCCAATGATGTGACCATTTTCTAAAATCCGAGGCGGATGCTCCCTTTTGATCTTCTAAATGACATTGGTGTGTGTGTGTGTGTGTGTGTGTGTGTGTGTGTGTGATGGAGGTAAATGGAGGGAAGGGCAAAAGTGGACCAAGAAATCTTGTATTATCTTTGTGGATTCGATGTGCCCTTTAACCTGTTCTAAAGTACTCAGAAACCTACCTGTGGACACTGACATCCTGGAGGAGTGGAAGCTGGCTGAAGTGTTCTGGCCGGGGCTCCTTCCCATAGTCAGCATTCAGTAGATATTTGGTGAATTTTTATGAGAATGGACAATGGGCCATGATACCATATCCAAACTATCTGTGTGAATTGTCCATCCCTTTTTTGTTTTGTTTTATTTTTCCCCTGGAGATGTTCCCGACCACAAATAAAGGACAAGGGGGAAAATAGTTAAGCACACCTAGAGCTGCGTCCAAACAAAAGAGGCAAGAGACTAAACAAACCCAAGGTTTTCTATTTCTCCCTGAGCCACGTAATCCCTTTGATTACATCTAATACCTGCCAAAACCCAGATGGTGTGCCCACCCATCTCCCGTGTGATAATGCCACATTGTGAAATCTACCCATTAATATTAATTGTCAGCTAGAGAATCTGTCTGAACTACTAAAGCTTGAGATTGCCTTGAGAAAGCAGGCCCTGCTTTAGCAGGGATTTTAAGATAATTCTCATTCTTTCATTCTGTATCTCACATATGTAGAATGTTAAATAATAGTCAGAGAATGCTTTTCTAATTTTGGCACATGTCTGCCTCTCACAATCCAGGTCTTAAACCACTGTTCATTTGGGGTCTACACCTGCTGACCAAAATATTACCTTAAACTGCTGTGGGCTTGCCAGCGACATGTAGGCACCCACTGTTCTCCATGTAGAGAGAATTTTAACTCCCTGGGAGCTGTTTGAATTGAATGTGCCCTAGCATGCGATGCTCAACTATTTCCCCTTTATTTTTCTCCCTCTCAGTAATTGACTTGGTAATCCTTGAAAAGTATTACAAAATCTCAGTTTTTTTTCAATTTGTGCTTGGGCCTTCCTGAGGAAGGAAGGCAGGGGCAGAGGAGAAGGCCTAGGAAGAGAATTGAAGGTCCACGTACCTTTGGGGTGCCTCTCCTGCCTGATGATCCCACTGTAGTGCATTTTGGACTATGACCCCAAATGTGCCCAGGTCACCTCCATGATCTGATCTGAACTTCCAGCTCTAGCATTGCAGTTTCTGCTGCGTTCACTGAAGTTGTTTTTTTTCCCCCTCAAGCCACAAAATTTTAGAATCCATTTATGCCCGAAATAGATATGAAAATTTAGTAGGTGTGAGATTGAGTTTTTCCTCTGGAGTCTCCCCCCCACCCCCACACCCCCGCCTTAATTCTCATGGGTTATGGTACAAACGCCTTTTGACAGTCGTTCTTATAGCCAGCACCTTAAACTTTATGAGTAAATGCAGAATCCGGCCCACACACTGTCTTTGTTTTTTGCCAGGAGCACACAGGGCTGGTAAAATGAATTAATTCAATATTCTGTGTCCCCTGTTCAAGGAGGGAACTTCCTGTTGCCTTGAACTTGATGTTAGCTCTGGTCAGAGAGGCAGCCATCCTCATTGCTGACTGACTGGGACAGAGGGACAGTGCACAGGTGAAAACTGGCAGTGTTCTGTTCTTTTGGGTACATAAATGAATGTTGACTTCAAAGTCCTGACAGTTCTTTTATTAGCAAATATTAATTTCAACTGAAAAAAAAAACAAACAAAACCAGAAGACCTTCCTGGAGCAGCATGTCTAAATAGACATTGAGATAATTTTAAAAACACCTATTGGTATGTAAAGCAACCTTCCTCATGAAAAGAAGTCCCTGCACAAGTGGCAGAAGCCAGTTTACACAGCTAAATATTTTGATTATTTAATTTATTGCCACTATTTTACAAAATGTAAAAAAGCCATTGAATTGCAATTTTGTTCCCATTCCTGGCCAGCTTTGTGATTCTATTTTATGAGAATGCTGCTTTTGGAAGGAGATGAGGAATGAGAGAGCAAATGGCTTTCTGTAGAGAGAGGTGAGTCCTCTTGGCTACTTAGGCTTCTGTTGATACAGGACTGGTAGAGGTGAGTTAGGGTCCTAGTGTCCTAGACTCGGTCGCTGGGTGTTCATCAGAAGGCATTGCGAAATAGCGGTGGTCCTCTGCTTCTGTCCTGCCTGTGGCGATTCTGCAGATAGTTCTCTACTTCATGGACAGTATTAGATGGGAGGCATGTGGGCAGGGAGAGGGGGATGGGTCTCTCTCTGTTTCCTCCCCTCACTGATGCCAAAGATTGGGACAAGTTGTTCTAATGACACTCAGAAGGCAGAAATCAGCGCTTTTAAAACTGAAGTTGAATCAGAAGGCCTATTTCTGCCTCAAGTGTTTCTGTTCAACCATTTAAAACAACCAAAATTAACTTCTGAACACACCCATTCTTTGCACAAATAATAGTGGGAGGTAGACCAAATCAGTGTGCAAAAGAGAAACCCCCCCGGAGAGTTTGTTTCCAGTGTATATGTTTTCAAATGATCAGAATTCAGGTTATTATGGTGTTTGAAAGAATTCACCTGCAGGATCAGACCCCAACATTTCAAGTTTAGCTTTGAGCAAATTTTTATGACTGGCTTAGAGACCTTTGAAAAATACACTTAATTATAACAAGGCAGCATTGTGCAAACATGCTAGGGTGATGTTTACACTACTCCATTCTTATCAGTTAGAAGAAACACAACAAAAAATATTAAAGAGCAAATAAGCCAAAATCAATGTGAGAAGAGATGAAAGTGTACTTAATTGAAAAAGAGAGTATATGTGAAAATACCATAAAAATTGTAAAGTATCACCACACATAAGGTAATATCCTATTATAATTATCTCTAAGCCTTAAGAGAGAGCACAGTGTCGGCACAATGTGTTTCCTCGTGTGCTGGGGCTGTCTGCTGTTTTGTGTATTTATGTATTTAAGCTGCAAGGGCAGTGAGCCATTTTAAACCCCTTTGTAAACCAGTTTGGACCTTCGTTTTATGCTGTGCCTTCTCAAAGGACTTTCCTGAAGCCTGTAAGCAAGTCAGATGCCCCTCATGAGAATTCTGGATGGGAAAGCCCAAACAGAACCATGAGTGGTTCTAACGAAATATTCCTTTTTAGGGATATGCAGCGTGTCTTGAGATGAGAGGGTCAATTTGAAAAGCATTATGAAGATTTACTAAAGGTGCATTATGTCTGATGTCATTCAACACCCTCCCTCACCCCCAGGCCAGTTTATTTGATTTCCTCTGTAGAGGTCACCTACAGAGGTACAGTGCTAACCCTTAACCATAGCATACCCAACATCCTGAAGCCAAAGCTGAAGATGCAAAATTCAAATGTCCCGGAAGCCTCAGGTTTTCAACATATTTGCTTGTAGTTCCAACCCTGGTTGGAACAGAACCCAACCAAGGGCCTCTGAACTGACACCCTAGGGATTCCAGGGGCTCCCCCCTCTGGCACGGAGCTGCTGGTATGTTCTTATAAACACAAATGAAAAGAAATCTCTTTGGTGTCTAATCTAACAGCATCTGAAACCAAGTTTTCTTTTGCATGAATAAATTGAGGGGTAAAAACTTTGAAAAAAACCTACTTCCTCCCAAATCAGAAAAACAGACATGAAACAGATTTCTTCTATTCTTCATTGCCTAGGACCCGGACATTTTTAATTGGCTAGCAGAAAGTTATTTAAATATAATGGGCAGGGCAAAACAAATACATAATTTGATGGTCTGTTAGCAGCTCCTTTTACTTATCACATGCAGAAGAACACTTTCTAATTTTCCCTTTGATTGTAACTAGAATCTAGTTTATTAAGCAGAAACATAGATTATTAATAAATAAACCACTTGATGCCTGTAAAGCACTTTGAGGGTGAAAAACCCCTACTAAATGGCAAATATTATTATTTTCATTGCAAGCTAACGGGAGGAAACTAAGCTAATGAATGCTTACAGAGCCCAAAAGTAGTCATCACACGTAAATTGCCACATACTGTAAACTATTAAACTTGTTTCTTAGATAGAGATGCATTTAGATTTTAAGTTGATACTTTTAAATTTTTGCCAAGGATGAAAAGCAACCCTTATGGGCCTGTAACTTAAATAAGAATAACTCAAGGGATTAATCAGTTTTCACATTTAAACAGAAGTTGCCTAAAACATATAACACTTTTGAAAGTACAGTTAGCAGAAAAAGAAAAAAGAAAAGACCACGGTTAATTTTCTGAGTTAAATTGTTACTGGGGGATATAGCTTTTTATAAGTATCATTTCTTTTGAATAATATCATATCCATACACCAACCTGCGTTAAAATAATACCCTAAACAGATAAAGTGAAACCTGATGTTTTAGGGTTCAGGCTCAATGGTTTCTCATGCTATACTCTTTTGCATTTGGCCTTGACACTATGGTATATATGATATGTAAGATGAATGAAATCTTTTACTATCTGATATTTGAAGTAGGGAACCATATAAAAATAATACCAAGTCACAACGGAATAGTATAAAATGGAATTATGGATGTAAGTCTGATCTTCCTCTTAGCATTTTTCAAAAGTCAGATCATAATTATTCACTTTTGATGTTAGTGAAAGTGGACATACTGTATGTTTTAGTGTATTATGTTAAATTTGCTAATACATACATGAATATGTGTTTACATAAATGGAATCCACACTTTTTGCTCATTCCTCTTGACAGTAGATTTAATTTAAACCAAAACACATAATTTAACAGAGAAACCGATAATAATTGTAAAGTTTCCAATAGAAACGACTTTGTTTAAATCTCATATAAATATATATTTTGGCTAAATCCTGCAGGAGAAATCCATATGGGTTACTTGAGATTTTCCTCACTGAAAATGTCAAAGCAAGTCTTCATTCTCAAGAGAACTAGGTTCTGATCTGGGATCACAGCGAAGGTGCGCTGAAAGGAAAGCATTTAAAGACAATTTTCTTGTCTCTCCCCCACCTCCACACACACACACACATTCCAGGCATTTTAAAAATGACACCATTATGCTCCATGTCCAGGACTGGAAAACAAAGTCTCCTCCTGTTTGACAAGATTCAGCCTGCAGTGATTTTAGCAGCCAAGATACAAGATTTTTAAATTAGGGCCTTCAGAATGGAATATTAGCAGACCCATATTAAAACAATGCTGGCAGCCCTTATGATGAGACAGGGTAATTTTCTAATTAGCAGAAGGCTATTTGAAATGCAGCATGGTGTCCCATTTTTCATACTGTTATTTTCTACTGGGTAGAGCTAGAGAAGTAAAACAAAAGCCACAAAACCTCACAGTCAAAGTTCTATAAATTGGTCTCTCCAGCCCTGTAAAGACAGAATCTAATTTTAAAGGGTTTTTAATTCACAGAACTTAGCTTTGCTGCACTAGGAGTGTTGCGCTACTCAGAGCACTATCCAAACGGTTAACAGATCACAATAGCTACTCATCGGTTGTTTGATTTTATGGTTTAAAAAGACGTATAATGGCCTGTCTTATTCATCCTTGTTACCTTATTATCTGTGTTTGGGTTCATTTTTTTTAAGAGGGTTTAGCAAAGGGTGTGTGTACAGTGAATGCCAAATAAATATGATTGGGTGGTTAGAAGGCTTAGATACTTTCCGGCATTTATTCTTCAGAGGTAGAAAAGAAGGGTTTCCTCCATGAGTTTGGGTCGTACTTTTTGGCAAACTGGGTCAGGGGAAGGAGTGAGGGTTGGAGGTAAAAACTTTCGGGACTCACACGGGAAAAGGCAAATTAGATTCTTGACATTAAGATTTCAAATATAGAAGCATTCAAAGAACAGATTTTTATATGTGAAGATTTCGAAAGTCAGTCATCCTGTGCATGTAAATAGAAATCACTGTGGAGAGCATCATCTTCAATTATGAAGGAGAAAGCAACGGTAATGTTCCATCCAAGTTGTATCATTTGCATATGGACCTCTTCTGCAGATTGGCGAACAGGAAAATAGGTTCAATGGCAGAGAACAACTTGCTTCAAGCCATCCTCCAAATTGCCTCCAGGTTTTATTTTTCCAAAGAACATGTCACCCCCACCCTTCTCAAAAGCCTTAAATGGTTTTCCACTGCTTATAGAATTTGCTCAAGATTGTGAAGCCTGACATTCGAGGCCCCTCCCAAACTTGCCCCAACATCTCTTTCCGGACATCTTGCTGCCATGCCAGTCTATGCTGTAGCTACACCAGGTGAACTGCAGCCCCAAACTCATCACCCCTGTTGGCTCAGGCCAATGCTTCCACTCTGAATGCTCTTCCTGTGTCTTCCCACCAACCAAAGCCTTACTCATCCTTCCTCAGCAGCTGAGAAATCCCCTGCTTTGGGGTGTTTCCTTGATCTCTTCTTTATTTCCTATCCTCAGCCTGACTGGTTTTGTAGCCAGATGGGTGTAAATTTCTCCCCCAGACTATGAACCACTTGAGGACATGGGGACATGAAACTGTTTTTTTCTTAACTTGTCTTCAGCCCCCTCCACACCTGGTACAGGAGCCTGGGTGTGATAGACAAAACACCTGGTATTCCATTAACCCTAAAGAAGGGGCCTGCCTACTTCACATTATACATAGCGTTCGATATTCTATACATTAGAGAGATCAGTTATGAATTAAAAGCAAAACAAAACAAAAGCAACAGCTGCTGTATTCCGGGAATCACACTTGAAGCAGAGAGAGAGAGAGAGAGAAAGTGAGAGAGACAGAGACAGAGACAGAGACAGAGAGAGATTGAGAAAGCAGCTGATGTTTAGGGTTCTCTGGAGCCATTTCTTCATTCCCTTCTACCTCATTCCAACGTGATGAAAGCAACTTCCACATCCTTCCCAGGGCCCGGGGATTCATGGCCTGGCTTTTACCTGCATTGAAACTGGACAGTTTTGGCCCACTCTCCCCTCTTCCTGGGACAGCCTGATAAATGCAGACACACCTTATAAAGTTTTGGCTTTTTGATCATGGTGCAAATGTTTCTCTACATTTGGGGGCACTTCCCCTCCCACCCCCTGCCCCAGAACAGTCAAGGTTTAAAAAAGAAAACACAAAGGAAAAAAAAATATTGTTCTATGATTAACTGAATAGAATTGGAAGTCTTTATTTTTAGGGTGATTAAAAATCAATGTGCTTCTCTGTCATGTCTGAGACTGGGATATGGTTTAAAAAGCAGTATGTTCAACTCTGTATCAGATCTCCTGTTCCAACTCCTTGCCCTGATGATTCCTGCTTGTCTTGTTCCTTGCCTGAATGCCAACAACTTGGTCCATCCTAGATGATTTTTCACTGTTGCTGCTGGTGGAATCGTAAATTCCATTGGCTCCTGTTTGCTGGGCCATCAACGATTTTCAATAGCCTCAGATGGCAGATGTCTCTACCTGCTTTGTTTCCCACAAGTAATCAGCTAAATTGTTTATCATACTTGTTTGCGTGTCTATCTCTACTCAATGGGTTATGCTTTTTCCTCTGGGTCTGGGTTCATGGAATTAAAAAAAAATTTCTCTGTACCCTCAGAGGATACTGTCAGTGTTCTCACAGGTCTCTGACATGGTTGACATCTCTGACCACGGTGGGGTCACTGACTGCACTGCATGTTGCAGTCTACCATATCCACCCAGAGGCTTGCTTAGAATCTCCTAGATAGGGCTAAACAGATTTTCACAATATGCAGGAAAAGCACTAGAACCTGCATCTTCTGATAGAACATATGTAAGTAATTAAGAAAAAAAATAATTGCACGTTTGAGAAGGTGGACTCACCAAGCAGTTGTTGAACTATAAAAATGCATTAAGTGTAGTCAGTTTCTTTTTTTAATTATTCAGGAATGTTGTTTATGTTATCATGAAAAAAAGAGGTGAGAAAGTATATTCGGCAATTTTTGGTTTTCCCCCATTTGAGCAGATGGCGATTTGTAGTTCAAAATTTGTAACTCAAATTATTTCACATTTTTATTAATCAGTACAATATGTTTTTAAAACAACAAACTGCACTTAGAAATATCAGTGTAAGTTCCCCAATTTGCCTAGTTCCAACAGAGAGCAGTTTAAGAATTTGAGATTTTGTTAGCAATATTGGGAAACAGGACATTCTAGTTCAGTATTTCAATTGTAATTATTTGTATTCCAGTGTTCAGAGTATCTCATATGGGGGAGGGGGCAGTTGAAAATAGTACAGAAAATTGCAATGGGGAGCTGTAAAAAGCTGGGAGAATCTGTTTCAAGATGTTTGCTGTTTTGGTAGAACAAAAAGTGCATTTTGTTAGAGACAAATATTTTTGTGATAAAAAAACATTTTATGTGAAGTGTAGATTGGACTTTTAATATAAAAAAGAAATGTTAAGCCATTCTATTTTAGGAAGGTTTGCCATCTTAGAATGAAAGCTGTTAGAACCGCATAGATTGGAATGTTCTCACAACTGTTGTCATCCTATGTTCCTCTGCAAACCTGTTAAATTACATGAGTGTAGGAATAAGGGATCTTTTTTATTATTATTAATTGACACTCATTTTTAGTTGGCATGTGCTGGCAGGTCTTTCCAGACAAACCTCAGACCGTATAAGACAGAGCTTCAATCTGAAAGTTTGGGAGTATTCTAAAGCTCTGTAATATGGAAGCTAGGAAGTGTAATATTAAAGTGATAAACATCTTATATTCAGTGTAATTCACAGTTTCTTTCATTCTTTTTACTATCTATAGATCTAAATCAAAACAAATTCCATAAAAGAGGGGGTTATTTTCAAGCACATTTTCCTTCAGAGAGCTCTTGAATATTTTATCATATCTATTTCTATACATATGCTATACATTTCTAGATCCCTGTTGAACAAAATCCAAGGTGATGATTAAAAAAAAAAAAACTATGACATTAGAATTCCCAGGAGACATAAAGTTAGCCTTTGTAAATGAAATAAACTTTTGTTTGGGCAATTAAGGAATACACAGGGATATTAAGTCAAAGAACAATATGTCTGAACTATTAAATTGTGTTTTTTTCCAGGAGGTTATTAAAAATGTATTTCAAATTACCAGAGTGGCAGGAAAAAATAAAAAATAACAACTTAAAACGGTTACATTTTCCTTTGCTGTTGAGAAGGCATATTGGATTTCATACGATTTGATTTCCAAGTACAATATTTCCAAATATCCACTTTAGGACGCGGTGAGAGGTTCACCCCCCACATTCCCAACAGTGAGACCTTTTGAGCTGTCACTGCAGCGAACTGTGAATGGGTGGGCACTTCAACTGTCATCTGGCAATGGGAATATATGGATTTTCTGGGCGTCCCTGGAATTGTGCAGAATCCCGGGATTTAGACAAGCTCTTCACAAGGTCAGACAAAAAACCAGACCCGGATCACGGTGCCGCCCAGCATCAAATGGGGCAGGAAGTATAAGCTTATGATGTGAGAAGGGAATCTGTGGTGTCTGAACAGCGTCTGCGTCCTCAAATGGTTAATTCCCCCAGGCTGTCATATTGCATAAACAGATCCTCCTTTAATAAAATTAATTAGGTTCTGAGCTTTATAGGGTGATGCCCACTGACCCTTTACATGCCTATTGTTCCCAGATCCAAGCGAAAGAAAAAACAGAGGCTGCCCAGTCGACAAGAGAGAGTCCCAAATTGAAAGATTAGAAATCTCAAGTAGGAGCTGCGAGAGGGGGTGGAAGAAGCTAGGTAATGTTTGCTTCTGCACCGAACTTAAAAAAACAAAACAAAACAACGCAAAACCCAGCGCTGTGATGGGGTTTTGTTAATTTCGGTTTTTTGCAAGCGCCACGAAATTCAGGCTGTGTTGAGCTCCTGAGAAACATCCAGAGTCATTGCAGATTGCCGGGATGCGCAGCTTTAGTTCAAAAAAGACCCGAGGCATAGGGGCCGGGTTAGGTGGAGGGCACCACAGGATCTGCAAAAGAAAAGCAGTAACCTGCAAACCCACTTAGATTCCCACTACATCCCTCCCTTTTCTTCTGGCTACCCCCCAGCGCTATCCCGGGCATTTCACCGCACAAGTTGCTTCTGATATTCTTTTAAGTTTGCTAAGGGAACTCCTCGAGGGTGGGAGCGGGCGCTGGGATGGGGAAAGGTGAAATGTGGACCGTGGTCTTTTCTTTTCTTCTTCATCACAAGGGGCTTGAGGTCCCCGTCCTGAGGATTAAGTGAGCGCATCCCGGGCGCCTGTGGTCGAAGAAAATCTGAGGCACGACAGCAAACACTGCCCGATGTTGTTAGAAAAAAAAAAAAATTTTTTTTAAGGGAGGGAAAACAATCGCCGTCGACCGGATGTTTCCAATTACAAGGGAGCCAGAGAACAGAAAGTGTTTGGGGGAGGGGGGGGACGTTTAGAGAGGATGGGCCAATATTTGGAGAGGATGGGGGAGGGTTAGAGGTGAGAAGAGACGCAGCGGGGTAAAATCCAAGCAATGAGGCTTCTGCGAGAAGAAGAGGAAAATAGGAAAATGAAGCAGAACTAGAAAAATGACAAAGTGTTGAGTGCTGATTTATTGCAGAAGCCTCTGGTCATTTCCATATATTGAAATGCGCCCAAGCGGCCAGTCAGTCAATTTCTTTTGAGCTGCAGCCGCCGCTGCCCACGGGCTGCCCACGTGACTCCCCCTCAGTCAGCCTCTTTACCACCCAGCCCCTGAAACAGACAGAAGAAGAGGAAAGAAAGAGAGTGTGAGGCAGAGGAAGCATCTGTGTACTGTAGTGGGTGATTTGAGAAGGAGCCATTTGGGTGGGTTTGGGGAAAGGAGGAATGTGGCCTGGGGAGGGGAGAGGTAGGTTTCAAGCTCCATTCAGGTGTTACATCCAGTGACTTCTCTGTTTGGCATCTTTCCATCTCTCTCTCTCTCTTTACTCTCCTCTTTTTTCCTCAGTCTCTTCTTTTCCTCTTATGTCTACCCTCCTAAGCAGTTAAAGGGGACAGAATACACCGATAGAAAAAAAATCTATCTACAAATACATAATGGGGATGGGTGTGGGTGGGGATGTAGGATATTCAAGTCAGATTTGATTTTGGTGTCTTTGATACTGTCCGTTGCTTTCGTAGATTTTCCTTAAGGAAAGGCGTGCACGCGCGCGCGCGTGCGCGCGTGTACACACACACGCACGCACATACACACACGCACATACACACACAAATCCTAGATAAAAGCCAGTGAGTTGTTAAAAATGAATTTGCAGCATTAGAGCTGTTAGCATCATTCAGCAAGCAGCAAGCTTGATAATTTCCAGGTGTTGGGGAACGCCGTTGTCCGGGAGCTCTTACAGAGCTTATAAATCCCTGTTGGGAGGGAGAAAAAAAATCTTTAGAGGTGAATGAAATATCAAATCACAAGACTCCTATGTAGATTTATGATTGCATAAGAAGCTTGATCATTTCCATATACTGAAATGTGCTGTCCTCCTGAGCCTGCCCAGCCCTTCCAGGAGACGAGGCGCTCCGTTCTGCCTTGATCAATGTTGACTATGAAGCAAGAAAGGAAGGGGGGGTGGTGGAAAGCAGGCTGGCACCAGATGGAGCGGGGTCTCGGGAAAGGTCAAGGTTAGCCCAGGCTGCTATTGAGTCGGTAGCAGCCTCACAGATAGATCTCTGCCTCGAAGGCACCCACTGGGGCTTCTCAAAATCAAATCTAATAGAAAAGGCAGTCACAGAATGAAATCGCTTCATCTGAATGCTAAAATTGTTATTAGGCTACATTAGAGAGATATCAGGCACGTGGTTACCAAAAAAGGGAGCATGCCTAGCAGTTTGTGTCTGAAAGAAAAGCTATGAATATGTTGATAACATCAGTAATGGGCAAGTAGAAGAGATGGTTATCTTTTTTTTTTTTTTTTTTTTGGTCTGAAGACCAGATTAACATATTAAATGAACATTTTTTCCCCCTCTTTTCTGCAGAACTGCCTTATATTTTGAATTGCTTGGAATTCTTCTTTGGGAGGGGAGTTGTGGAAAAAAGTCATTCAATCCAGAAATAGGTGATCCTTACTGACCAAAAAGTTTGGCTCACTTAAGGAATTTTGTTAGCATCTTTCACCAGGTGTGTGCCTTTGGAAATTTATTCCTCAGGCATTACATCAGGGGTTGACACTACCATGGAAATAAGTCTTTCTGGTTTTGGACTACTGGAAATCTGTCAGAGGCCTTCCTCCTCTCCCACTTCTTCCCCACCCTCTTTTTCTGTTTGTATTCTTTTTAGAGACAGAACTGCTTCTGGAGAAAATTTCATCTCCCAGGCAAACCCAGCCTAGGAGAGTGCTTGAGACCAGACACACATAGCCTGTTAGGGTAGCCGCACTAGCATTTTTCAGTCTCTCCCCCCAATTATCATAATGAAACCCACATTAGCTGTTTTTAACCTACAGCACAGCCATATCTTAAAGAAGGATTTAGTCTTGTAAAATAAATGTGGGCTACACTAGATTAAACACGATGACTGCACTCCAAGGGTTAATAAATTTAGAATTAACAGATCATCCCAGCTTGATACAGCTACTATAGATGATTTAATATGCAGCCTAAGTAGGTTGACAGTCAGCTCACAGATGCAGATAAGATCAAACAGTCTCTTGATTCAATAGATTGAATGGTTGTACTGAGTGTCTAGAAGGTGAGTGACAGAACATATATGGCAGGGGTTCTGGTAAAGAGGAGCTTCGATTCCCAACTGCTGTTTTGTGCACTGGTTTTCTTTCTTTCTTTCTTTCTTTCTTTCTTTCTTTCTTTCTTTCTTTCTTTCTTTCTTCCTCTCTTTCACAGTTAACCTGTAGCAATAAAACCCAGAGCAGGGAACAGGGGTTTAAAAATTCTCCTCCTCATATAGAATAATGGGAGCTTGTTTAAGTTTTGAGTAAAGAAAAGATGGATACCTTTAATATCAAGATCTATTTCTAATTAGTTCTTCCTGGTAACTAATATCCACTGGTTCCTGTCCTTCTCTCTCCTTACAGGCTCTCAGGTCAGGGCTCCACAGACAGGATGCAGGATTCCTGGATGATGCAGATAAAGGCAGGCTCATTGCTAAAATTATATAGGTAATTTCCTCAGCCCTCTACTGTGCTCTAGCTGTGAAGATCTGAATATGGAAATGAAGTGCAAAGCTAAGGTGAAATTCAAACTCCAGTACATAGCCACTGCAAGATGTTTACACTAGGAGAAAGCTTCCCTGTCTGAAATTGGTGGTAAAAAATAGCAAAACTGGGGGGTGGGGGGCTGGGGAAGCTTGGGGAGTGTCCAACAGAAAAAGTTACGAGTATCTGTGCATCAAGGCTTGCCTTGGTGGCTCTATCTAGAGTTTCTAATACCTAACTGAGCTTTTTTTTTTTCCAGTTTAATTTCCTTTATGTATTCTGACTGTACTAAACAGTTTTAAAAGAAGTGTGTGTGACCTGATGTGATAGACAAGTTTATAACAGTTTTATGATTTGATCAAGAGCAAGGGCTTCTCCTAAACCCATTAGATTCTGTCATGTGAATATATATTCAGGCAATTTAAAAATGCATATTATGTATTCAATAGACCGGCACAGGTCTGAATTGTATCATGTTATTTTGTTCTATGCGCCCCCCCTCAAGTCTTAATATGAAAATCTCTAATAGAGTGACTATAGAGCTATGGCAATCAGTTTTCCAATGTTCCTAACTTGCTTGTTTCATTTATTTATTTTATTTCATTTTATTTTTGAATATCAAAATGTCCAGTCCACCACTATGAGGTAATGGCCCACAAGTTTTTCTTCAATAAATAAAGCCATTTGAAACTGAATAATAGCTCTACACACAGTTAACACCTTAACTTTTCCCTCTCTACTCAAATGTCCTAGTGGGTAGCATGATATTCTTCTAATTCAGAATTTATTATCATTAGGTAACCTCTAGGAAATTCTTAAAATACTTCATTCTTTAAAAAATGCAGTTTCAGGTCTTGGTGTGGTTTTTTTGTTTGTTTTGTTTTTTGGGTTGTTTTTTTTTTTTTTTTTTTTTTTTTGAGAAATAAAACCTATTTCAATGTAACCTGCGTATTTAAAGGTTTTGAGATAAAAGCAGATCTTCCCATTTTAGGCCAGGGAAAGTGTTTAAAGTGTATTTGTGATGGGCAGAAGGAACTCTGAACGTGGGAATGGCTGTTTCTGGAGCAGGGATGGTAGGCATTTATTTCACATATTAACCAGATCTAAATGCCTCCGAATTTTATTTTCCCTTTCTTGGACAACCTGTGATTGCAGCAGGGGGCACTACCAACATACGAATTACTTGGAAGTAGGGAACTCCAGCTCTCCTGTTTCCCCGACTACTTAGAGGCATAGCCACTGAAAACAGTTATCTCTCAGAAATTTGCATATTTATGGTGCCTCCTGCAGGTTCCTGTGATTGCTTTACAGTCAGGAAAGGTAACAGAAAAATATATATCCTCCTTTAAAACATGAAAAAGGATCATATAGGAACAGCGACTCTAATAGGAGACTAATCCTTGCAAAGCCTGTAGCATGAAATTTGTTTCTGGAACATTTTTGTTTTGGTTTTGTTTTAGGATTTGAAGGGAATATTTTGGAAGTTATTGGACGAAGTCCCTGATTCCTTGAAAATAGATATAGGAAAATACTTAACATCTTGAGAAAAAAATTAGCATAGACTTACTTATTCATTGAATGAATACCTCTAAAGAACAGAAAATTCCTTACAGACACAGAAAAGCCACCCAATAGATCATTTAAAAGCCTGGTTCCATGGCATATCTATTTTTTTAGTCCTAGTCATAAGCAACGAACAAATGTGCAGCACAGCTTTGGATATAAAAGTTAATTAGGTCTCAGAAGAGAATAGTTTCATTTTTATTGGCTCTGAGTTCCAAGGATACCTTTGATACACCTTTTCTTTCAGCCCTTTTTGACCTTCTTTGTGGAAACTGTACATGGGCCACTCAGGCGTGTTTCGTTCTGGATGCCAGATTTCGGTGACTCCGCTCACCTCTGAAAAGCACTCCACCAATGTAAGCAACACAACTGAAATTACACCCAGAAAAATCTAATGTTATGTTCACCTCAGGACCAAGACGCAGTTCACGTGATCTTTCAGTAGGGGTTTTAGTTCAGGAAGAGATTTCCTGCACTCCTCAGCTGGCAATACCTGAACACAGGAATATGGAGGCTGAGACTTTAATTCTGAGTTGTTCAGTTTCCATGTATCTTCATCAGGGCCTCATCCTTATTTTATCATGAGTGTATTCTGCTTAATTTCCTTCCCTCTTAAAAGGCCAGTGTACAGGGCTCCTAAACCATTACTGCAGTCCTTAGCAAACCTCCTTAGTGATGGCAGAACTCCACCATCCACAGCCTCCTCTGTAGCCCGTCTTTTCCTATGGAAGTGCCTAACAAAATCTAGGGGATGAAAATAATTTTTCCTGCAATTAGACTTTACATAATAAAGACACCATGTAGTAAAAATAATATGTGCTATCAATAATACGTGGTGACATAAATGTCCAAACTGTGAGCAGAAGGATTCTCTTATCACACATTAGTCACCACAGCAGTATGTCTACTTATGTACTACCTTTCAGTGCCACATTAGGCGATATATCTGTTTGTTATTCTGGGTAGGGAAATTCTCATTAAAATAATTACCGCCATCATCTTATTATTTCAGTGCAAGTGTATCCACAATGTTTAAGCATTTGGTATTATGCTGAAAAAAATATAGATCTCAGGATTCATATTTATTTACTTGCTGCTGGTCAATCCCTTGTCTCTAAAAAATGAAGAAAAGCTACCACCTGAAAATCATGGCTCTTTTGCCCCTCTCGGCTCCCACAGTGGTAAGTGTCTTCCTTCTACAATGTTTAAAAATTGGAAGTAATGAATCACAACTTCTTAGTGTTGTCAGAAGTGTATTCACTTTGAACGTTTCTATGAATGAGATATCATGTCAGTCTTACTGAGGGTACACTAGCTGAAAACACAAGCCTGGACTCAGCTTAAAAGTGTTCTCTTTGTCACGTTAATTTTAAAGAGATTGAAACACTTCAATGTGAAGACCAGTGGAAGTAAAACAATCCAGCTTGGAATTCTAAAGATGTTAGTAAAACTAAAGTTATACCAATTTTTAAAAAAAGTAGTTCCTCTTTGGTTTGCGGCTGCTTTTCAGTTTGATTTATTTATGCTAAAATAAAAGAAAAAATTGAAACTTGCAAGTTCCCATGAAGAAGAGTTGACTTCCTGCAAAACATATGCTTTAAAATGAGCATATTTTAAATGTTCTAGAATCTTTAAATCAACACATGCAAAAGAGCTATAATCTTTAGCAAACTCATTTATGGGCTTAATATCCAAATAATTAATATTCAAATAATTAATAATATAATATATATGCTTTCCCCCCCTCGTGCTCAGAGTCCGAGAGGGCGTTTATTTTGAAAATCCACTAATCTTGTGTTTTCTCCTACTAATTAAGCTTGGAGTTCAAGATTCAATATGTCGAGGAGAGGGCCGTGATTCTTTTTCCATCTTCTTTTAAGAGCACATGCTGATATTTCTGAGCAAGGCCACAGAAATCACTGTTTGTAAGAAGTAGTAGGGCGGATGCCAGTATAAGTCTCTATGAGCCTTGCCTCCTTCAAATAAGAACCAGCTAGAACAGGTCTTGATATTTGAAGAAGGTAGTATTTGAGAATCAGGCTCCAGAATTAATCTCTCAGAGTTACTCTGTGTTATAAAGCACTTGGATTTGAGCTGTTTGAATATTTTATTGCATTTCAAAATCTGAGAACTGAGAATGATAAAGAAGACATTTGAATTTATGGTAGAAGAGATTTTGAAGTTCCTGAAAATCTAAGCGGTCTACTTTGTAAGTCTTTGTTCCTGGACCAGACATTTTCCTAAGGTCCTACTCTGTGCTAAGGGCCGGGGGGTGGGGGGGTGGGGAGAGGGGGAATGATGAAAATGGCAGAAGTTCTGCCCTCTAAGCACTGACAACCCAGGACTTGAGTCAGGTAGTGGTGGTGGTTTTTATGACATAAGTTATTAAATGAAATATACACGGAGAGACATGCAATTGTTTCCACCTGATACAAATGGGCTCGCGGTTTATAATGTGTCAGATAGTAGTGCAAATGGCCTGTACTTCTTAACTATTTAATAGGTGAAATAATATGATTTTCCACTGTATGCATATTTATTAGTGAGCAGACCCAAATACTTGAATCTTTTTCATCTGCAGCAGCAACTGAAAGTGCATCTGTGGAATTCACTCCTTGGTTCAACAAATGTATTAAATGTCCACTATGCATTAAGGAAGTGAAATAGCATCATTTTAAAAAGGCTACATTCACAAATGCATGCTAGAAATAGTCTATAATATTGCCTACAAAACAAATGTAGTACAGAAAACTCACTTCTCAAAAGTAACTATTTAATAACATCATAAAACTGAAAACAATAGATTATCACAGATGTTCAGGACCAAACCTTATTATTTACCATTCTTATTTATGGGAAACCAAGTTTCTTTTTCTAGAAAGTAAAAATTCTTGTGTCAGAAGTGACCAGAGCAATGTTCCCTGAAACCAGGTCCTTGCTAAAGGCTTAGAATTATTCAAATCAGAATAGTGAAGCCAGGGCTATAGAAAGCAAGGAAAATAGTGTGCATCAGGATGGCTCTGGCACGTGTGACTTGTGAACTTTATGTGATATGCTTGTGCCTGTGGACGTGCATCCTAGTGCCTTAAAAATAAAAGCCATATAAGAGCAGGAATCATGTCTCATGACTGCTCAGTGCGGTGCTCCATAAACAAAGAAAGAATAACAATTCTTGGGACCAGATTCTTCCTTTTATAGGAACCTGGAGGTTTAGATAACTGACCTTGTGCAAAGGATTTTTTTTTTAAGAGAAAGAGAGAGAAAACAGGCAAACTGTGTACAAGCAGGAATGGAAGACTAGAGAGATTTGTTTATCCTCCACCAAGCTGCCAAAGAAAGATGAAATAAGAATAGGCATTTTCTACCAGAAAAGTTCCCTTTGCTGAATTTGGCAGCAAAAACAAATACTTATGATTAACTATCAGAAGAAGAAGGTGTCTTCGTTTCTGGAAAAAGGACCAGAATAGTCCCAGCTATTTGGTGATCTCTGGGAATGGTTGGCACACATCTGGAGAGGTCGTGGGGCTAGGCGTTTGTGGGGTTTATGAGAGATTGGCAAAAAAGGAACTTGAGCCTGGTGACATGTCTTGATGACTACTTCTCTTTTGTCACCCAACTAATGCCAGAGAAGACCAAGTAAAACTATTGTGAAATGAGAATTGTCAAGGCCATAATGGTATATGATGGGCTGGTTTGGTGATCTGATTTCCGTAAGAGAGAACAGAGAAAATGAACTGCTGCTCTTCTTCTGGAAGAGAAAAGGTTTCTAAATGGAGATATGGTGGCTGCACAGTGCTTCGTGGGTCTTCCTGTATGAAGTCAGTGATCTTCCTGTCTCCAACAACACCCAGCCATGGCCACATCTTGGTGTGTGTGTGGCAAGGGCACAGGGGAGCACGTATTTGAAAACTCCACTTGAACTCATCTACCACCTGTCTCTTATGGAATGGCTAAAACAAGAAGGATTGGAGAAGCAAGGGTTTGAGCTTTCCACTTTCATCTTTCGTCCTGTTTTTACTGCCCTCTCATGGACATATTCACCCCTATATCCCACTCCTGTGTTTATCACTGCCATCTCAACCCCCCTAACCTCCACCCCACTACCATTGCCTCTATTACCGCCACCGTCCTTGTTTTCCTTATCAGCCACATCCTCACCAACAAACATTAATGACATATTATATTGGTGGCATATCAGGTTAATAAAACATATTGCAAAACTCTGGTCCATTAGATAATCCAAGGTACATTCTTCATCTATCTGTGAACAACGTCAGGCAGAGAAATATTTAGTGATTTGTGTGTATGTAGTCCTTGGGTAGTTCAATGCTGACTGTACCATGCTTGCTGTGACTTTCTGAGCAAACCAAGCGATAGCAGGAAGACTACAACTTTCTGAAATAAGATGTTAATACCTCTTTTATTTTTTACCACGGAGTAGATAGACTAGGTAAAGATAGAGGTGCTTTATTTCCTTTTGGTAAATTTATACTTTTTATCAGAATGTGACTTAGAATATATATATATCTGTGTATGTATATGAGGCTGCAACATTCCTTGACATATAGTCTGAATTTTGTTTCTTTCCATTTCTCTCTTCCTCCCTCCCCCTCTCTCTTTGTATGCATATTCTAGGATAATAAAATAATAACTTATTAGAACAACAAAGACTACTTGTCCAAATAAAGGACTAACTACCTATAAAATTTCCTTTTAGATAGTGAACTCATAGCTAGAAGTTGGCAATAAGACCATCTGAAACCACTAAAAATCATTTCTGTGATGTTCTGTAAGGAAGACAGGGAGGATAAGAGGAAAGGAGTGGGGATGGGGGGAAGGAAGGGGAGGGAAGAGAGAGAGAGAGAGAGAGAGAGAGAGAGAGAGAGTTTGTTCTCCAAAAGCTTTCTCAGCTGAGTTATTCTGTCTTTTATAAAACAACTTCACATCTGGACTGATAAGTTGAATTCCACCCAGTGCCATTTAAATAGCCCAAGTTATAAACCTCTTAAACTTGAGGTTTATAATAGAAACACTGACAGACCCTTAACTATAGTGCCTCTATAGTAATGAAAGCACAACTATTTCATTATAGCAGTGTCTGGCAGGGCCGCTATAATTAAGAGTCTGTCAGCGTTTCCATTATAAACCCAAATTTTAAGAGGTTTTTAACTCACATTGTTTTAAATCACATTGGGCTGAAACTTGCTGTACAAAATGTCAGACCAGATGTGGCATGTGTGTGTGTGTGTGTGTGTGTGTGTGTGTGTGTGTGATATGTTGCTTTTCCTCTTATTTACCCCTCCCCCTGCCAAAAGAAGCCAATAGGTGAAGCTTGTTTTTGTGATTGGGTGTGAAAAACATGTACTGAAAAAAATTATTCCCTTGTTAAAAGCAGAAGATTCAGAGGGTGGCAGAGAATTAAGTTTGAGATACTTTTAATTTTTGGTCGTTTTGATTGTATTTTTTCCTTTAAAAGTGCTCTCATTTGGGAAACTGGATATGTTCATATCCAAAAAGCAATGTTAAAAAGTGAATCTTTTGATATTGGATTCCTGACATTCGTTTATTTGGAAGATATCTGATAATGTAGGCTGCTGGAGATGATGGAAATATCTTGCATTAGTACTCTTAATTTTTCAGTTGCTCTAACATTTGGGATAATCTTTTTGAACTCACCATCTTTGGTGGGAATCACTTTTAGGCTAAAATTAGCTCTTACAATAGGGTTGCCTGATGAAAGCCTTACTGGTCTCTGGGGGAAACTAGTAGAATTTGAATGGTTATGTTGGTTTCATTTACGTGGTAATAGGATTTATTCACTTATTCGCTCAAAAACCATTAATGGAGCATCTACTGTGCACTGGGTATTGAAATACTGTGTATTCACATACTGTGGAACTAGTATGCTTCCATTGCAGTACATTGGACTGGCTTTATTGCCCAACACCTATGTGTCTTCGATGCCAACGTTTGGGAGCTAAACTGAGTATTTTACCTAGCAGTGTTCTAACCAGAACTTGTCTTCCAAAGGGCTTCTTGCTTAAATGGTGAGACTGCTTCCCCCTACCCATACATTATTGACTCAGCACACAGCAACCCAGTCTGGAGGCAAGTATAGACTTATTTAGAGCAGATTCAGCTTTTTCCTTCTTTTCTTCCCTTTCTCCATTCCTTCATTAGTCCCTCTTTCCCTCCTTCTTTCTTCCTTCCTTCTTCTTTCTTTCTTTATCTCTCTTTCTTTCTCTTTCTTTCTTTCTTTCTTTCTTTCTTTCTTTCTTCTTTTTCTTTTTTTGGACAGAAACATCCAGGTATATGAAGTAGCCTGCCTGCCAGCCAGCTAAAGGCCCAGGGAGCCTCTGGAGAAATACCAGACTAACTGCTCCCCCAGGAACCTCCCTGGGGAATGTTTGCCTTTGCATAAGGTATAGACACAGTCCTGGGGGGGGGGGGGGGGGGGGCGGGGAGGCCTCCTTAGGTCCTAGGCTCTGGATCACACTGGCAGTAGAGGAGGAAGAAATGTTATAGGGAGGTGGGGGCTGAGGGAGGCTGGGGAGAGGAGGGATCAGTGGTCCTTCTTCTCACCTTTCAATTTAGGGGGCCCACTTAAGGCCCACCCTCTTTCTCACACACAACTCCCTTCATTTTTTTAAAATTAATTTTTCCTTTGTCTTAAGGACACCCTAGCACTCCCACCCTCAAGAACCCCAAATGTAAAACCTATGCCAAATATTGAATCTAAGCCCAAGTTTTATTTTTATGAAGATGACTGCCCATTCTCTATTTTCTGAATGGCTATTAGGCCAAAAAAAAAAAAAAAAAAAAAAAAAAAAAAAAAAAAAAAAAGAAAGAAAAGAAAAAAGCAAACAAAAAAAAAAAAAAAAAGAAAAGGAAGAAAGAAAAAAAAGGAAAATCAAAAGCAAGGTGGAACTGATTGTAACAATTTTTTAACCATTCATTCAGTCATTCATTTATTTATCTTTAAGCCTATAAAGGTGTTTCCCCCTAAAGGCAGAGAGTGAGTATTTTATTTTAATCTTGTAGTTTCCAATGAGACAGACCTTTTAACCCTTCATTCTCCAGCTCAGCCCGAGTTCCCCGCGCCAGGCGATCCTCGGCACGAGGGCTGGGACTGTATTAAGTCTCTCTCTTGGAGCTGTTTGTTGACCACATTCACGTTCTGAGCCCTGAAGCTAAAAGCACTTTACACCATAAAATAAAAGCACTGTCTTTTTTTCTAAAAGGTTACGTCTGGAGGCCACGCGGCTCATACTTCATACCGAAAACTACTGAAAGGACTATGAAATCCTCTATGATTTACACTCTCTCACTGCATTAGGGTATAGATCTACTCGACTCTAAAAATACGGTGGGTTTCTAACCGACGTGAATATATGTGCATTATTTCAGAAAGTCTGTTAGAAAACTTGTCAACACATTATAAAGCATAAACCAGGACTTGGCTATTAAGTACGGAGATCAGAGGCAGAATATATACTGCAGGAAGTCCTGGGGAGTCTCCTCCGCGGGCAAGATAAAAAGGGGGAGGAGGGGAGAGGAGGGGTCGTCTGTTGCCCTGGAGTTTACATTCAGTGTCGTCACCAAAGGTTTGGGAAAGAGCTCACGGAGCATAATTAGCAAAGATTCCACAGCTCCAAATGAAGTTAACTGAACGGCCAGAAAATAATTTTAACGTTGTCATAATTTATTACTTTCTTAAAGCCACTTTGGTAAAGGTAAATATACTTATTGTGTATCCAAGTGTGCGCGTTTAAAGTGAACTTTCACCCCTCTACAAAACCACCTGCATCATTAATCAATACTTATGTAATATTTTTAAACCTCTTAAAACAATACATTTTTCTTTCTTTAAACACGCATACAAACCCTTCCCCACCCCACCCCCCACTTTTGGGCTCTTTAGCGAGCATCCAGCAGCAAAGAGGGAGGGGGCATCACTCGTAGGGGCGAGCACAAGGGACCAGCAGTGGGGGTGCGCGACGAGGAGGGATCAAATGCCAATACATAGCCCAGGTTTTCTGGACTGGGTGAAATCAGGCTGGGGGAGGGGCGGGAGCGGAGGGCAGTTCCTATTTCACTCTGGGCATTTTATGATGGTGGAATTAAATATATGTTAATGGTGGAAACGTCGCTGCTTACCTCTCCACTGGCACCCAGAGAAAGCAGCTGCAAAACTGGGTTTTTAATGTATGTTTTAAGATGTGGTTTCGGAAGGAACCCCCTGGAATCTGAAACAAGTGCAATAACATAGCAGACCTACTTGTAACTAAGTGCTTAATTTCCTATGATTTTTTTAAAAAAGAAAATCAATAAAATGTTGCCAGTTATTTATTGGAAATAACCACAGATAGCGGCCCTGATGGGGTGCCGGTTTTAGAGAGCACACAATTGTGTAATGAATTGTAATTCAGAAGACTGTTAAATGTGAACCACAGAACCTTTCAGAGGTAATAAAGTCATTACTTTTTACACTACAGCCAACCCTGAAAAGCTTTATACACACCATTATATATAAATCATACATATATATTTCCGCAACACACATTCGCCCATTTATATACCTTCTCTATATATAGACTTTCATGGATGGATGGATGGATGGATGGGGGAAATATTTAAATGTGAAAACTCGGTTCCGAAAGAATCTGACTCACTATTGTTACCTGATGAGGCTTTTATCTTATTTATTTATTTTTCAAAGACCTCCCAGTTGCACTTTCTTCTTCCCTCTCTTCGCCTTCCCTCCAACCATTCATTTCTACGCACCCCCTGTCTCTTGTAATGACACTCTTTTGGTCGCTCTAAAGCTAGTTTAAAAAGATTAAAAAAAAAAAAAAAAAGACAGTAGTGGGAGATGCCGACCTGCTCTGAAGAACTCATGAAAAAGGGGAAATGGTGTAACGCACACACTACAGAGCTTTACTGCAAGTGAATCTTCCTGCTTCTTAAACAGGATTTGAATGCCTCCCCCCTACCCCTAAGCTGGAGGGGAACAATAACAACAAAACACATTTACGCAAACCCAGTTCAGCACACATCTCTCCTAATCTTGAACATCAAACCCTCCCTTTCTTCCTTAGTGGGGCCCGAAGCTTCGCCGAGCCAGGCAAGCCAGTCATTTTCCAATAGGTTTGAAACTTTACTAAGACAACACGAGAATAAACAGCCGTTTGCCTGCGCGGCAGGGAGGTGGGTGCGCGCTTGCAAGCCGGGGGCTTTAGCTTAAAACAATAAAGCCCCCAGCCGGGTGGGTGAATTTACAGAAACGACGTCCCTTAGACTGAGGAGGGGGAAAGAGAAAACGCGAGGGGTTGTGGAGCCGCTTGGAGGAAAGGGAAGGAAGGCTCCTTGCTCTGCAGACACACACTCACACACGTCCACCTGCAGCTCCGAGTCTCGCGGGCCACAGCGACCCGCCTCCACCCTACACCCCCCACGCCTTCCTTGGACTTGAGTCCATTTGTTTCTCCCACCCCCCCAACCCCAGCCCCCCCTGCCCTTCCGGATTTGGAATCGCAGCTCTGGCTCCTCGGCGGCGGCGGCGGCGGCTGCTGAGGCTACAGGGTGGCGCAGGCAGGCGGGGAGGCTGGGAGGCGGGAGACGCCGGGGGACTTTGCAGACACATTTCTGAATAAACTTTCCAATCGCAGGGGGTGCTGTTGCTGTACATTTTACGTAAAACTGAAAGTATCCCACGCCAGAGTGAAGCCCGCTTTTTGACAGCGGCAGCACGCGCGCGCGCGCTCGCGCGCGCGCGTGTGTGCGCGCGAGAGCGCGTGTGTGCATTAAAGAGACAGGGGTTTATTTCCAACAGGTCTTCCTTAATTTCCCGGGAACGTCTGTGGAAAGGCCAGAGGGACCTGCAGACTCTAGGGTGTATGCCTTGGCTCTGGGCGCCTGAGCAGCACGGCGTTGACCCAGGGTAGTCACCCCACCACCGTGGTCTCCCCGCTGCTCCTGCGAACCAGTGGCTGTCTCTCCAATCCCCATTTTCTTCCCCCGGGTAACAGCACAGGAATAGTTGTGTCCTGCCTGTAAGAAACATTTTTCTTTCCATTCCTCTTTGCTCTAGCAGTTGCTCTGGAGTGGGAGGGGGTGTGTCCATCCCTGGGACCTGGCTCGAGGACCTCCCGCGGCGCCGGGAGCACGTTCCCAGGGACTGGAACTCTCGGGACTGCCCATGCTTTGTCCTCTGGCCCGCGGCCGCTCGGTGAGGTGGACGCCTCGGCGCCTTCCTCGCCCCGGGCCCCGGTAATCCCCTCTGGGGACTGGAACGTCCCCGAGTCTGGCTCCTCGTTCTTTATTCCTTGGCCTCTGTCTCCGCCACCCTGGGGGGCCTAGACTCCGTGCTTCCAGTTGGCAATCACTTGCCAGGGTGCTCAGATCCCAGCACCCACCCCCCCGCCCCCGCTCGGCCTTAGGGGTGCCCTCTGGCCGGGGCCTCTTCCCTCGCCCTTGCTCCCTCTCTCCAGGCTACCCCGGCCGCGGGAGGCCCCAGAGCTGCCTTTCCGGACCCGTAACCCTCCAAACTTGGGCTGGACTCCGTTTTGCCGCGCGCTCCCTCCCGCCTCCCCTCTCCGGCTGCGGAGCTGTAACTTGGAGGCTTAGCTCTCAACTTCGGGTGATTTTTCTTTGCTATCTTCTCCTCAGGCAAAGTTTCCCGAGCGCAGCCGCGGGCTCAGGGCTTTCACTACGGCCCCGGGCATCCGCACGCGGAGAGCGAGCGCGGCCGTGGCGCGGCGGTGAGGGGAAGTGGGTGTGCGCACGGAGGAGGGTGTCCGGGAGCAACTCTACCTGGCTTCCCTCCGCCCGCGCTTCCCCGGACCCGGGCTGCAGTCTTGCTGTACACTCTTGTCTTTTTTTTTTTTTTTTAAGTAATCTTTCATTTTAGGGTCTGCGTCCGGGGGGGAGCAGGGCGCACGTCTTGCTCCCCCCCCCCCCCCGCCACCCCTTTCTTCTCTCCCGGCCACGCTGCCGCCACGGCGCTCGCTGCGGCCACTGGTGAGCCTGCGGCCCCAGCGCCCCCTCCCCTCCGCCCGCCCCTCCCCCGGGGGCCGCGTCTGGCGTCTGCGGAGCCCCCCGCCCCGCACCTCCCCCGCCCCGCACTGGCCATTGGCTTGTCCTGGTCTCTTTTTCATGTCCAGCCCCTGATGTGTGTCCATTGGTGTGAGCTTCCCCTTCCCTCCTCCCCTTCTCTCCTGCTCGCCCTGCCCATGTTTTGTGTGTCTCTGTCCATCCAGACTCCTGACGTTCAAGTTCGCAGGGACGTCACGTCCGCACTTGAACTTGCAGCTCAGGGGGGCTTTTGCCATTTTTTTCATCTCTCTCTCTCTCTCTCTCTCTCTCTCCCCCTCTATCTCTCTCTCCTCTCTCTCTCTCTCTCTTTTTTTTTTTTTGCTTAAAAAAAAAAAAGCCATGACGGCTCTCCCACAATTCATCTTCCCTGCGCCATCTTTGTATTATTTCTAATTTATTTTGGATGTCAAAAGGCACTGATGAAGATATTTTCTCTGGAGTCTCCTTCTTTCTAACCCGGCTCTCCCGATGTGAACCGAGCCGTCGTCCGCCCGCCGCCGCCGCCGCCGCCGCCGCCGCCCGCCCGCCCCGCAGCCCACCATGTCTCGCCGTAAGCAAGGCAAACCCCAGCACTTAAGCAAACGGGAATTCTCGCGTAAGTAACCCAATAATAGTAATAATAATTATTAATAATCACGAGAGCGCGCAGGACGAGAAGTAAGAGCGAGGGGGAGAGAGGGGTGTGTGCATGCATTTTTTAATTTTTTCACTAGATGAACCTCCGAGAGTCGGGAGAAAAGAGCTTAAAGGGAGAAAAAACAAACAAACAAACAAAAAACAAACCTCATCCTATCCCGAACCACAGCCGTACGTACACTTTTGGGATAGCACGCACCTTTTATTTTTATTTAATTTACAAAAATTTGACTCCTCCTCTTTCATGCTTTCCGCTGCTTTATTTCGCTTTTAGAAAAGGAACGCAATGATTTCCCCTCCAATTTTGCAAAATAATGAACAATGCTATGGATGCGAACAACTCTCTTGCAAACCTAGGGGAGGGAACTGGAGGGGAAAAGGGGGGTTGCTTCCACTCACCGAAGGAAGGAAAACGGGGCGGGAGGAGGGAGCCCAAGCCAAAAAAACAATTCCCAGGGAAAAAAGAGGTGAGAATGGCCCTCGGACAGCGGCGCGCCCACGGTCAAGTGTGCACTAGGAAGAAAGTAGTCATCTCCACAATAGTGAGAAAGTGGGATTGTGGGAGGGGGCCCCCCGGCGCTCTGGAGTCTGCAGAGTGTGGAGAGGGGCCGCGGCGCCTGGGAGAGCCTGGCGACCGCGAAGGACCAGAGCCTCCGCCGGCGCTGTTGCCTTTTGTTCCGGCCCGAGGTGGGTGTTTGTCCCGCTGCCTTTTGTGCCGGCTCCTCGCGCTTGCCCTTCCGCGCCGCCGCCGCCGAAGGGCAGGAGCAAGGGCCCGGGGCGAGCGGGAGATGGAGGGAGGGCGCTCGGGCCGCTGTCGCCTGGGTTCCCGCTGCCCGCCCCTCCCAGCCGAACCTCAAGTGGCGGCGAGAAGACGTGAAAAATAAAATAAAATAAAAAATAAAAATAAAACAAGGCAAGAGGATGTAAAAATTTTCTTGCCCCAAAACAGAAGCCGAACGCTCGGCCAGCCGTTTTCTGCAACGCTCTCCTCTTTGACTCCCCCACCCCCCCTGCAAAAATCTCAATCTCTATTAGAGGAGGAAAAATACAATTACCCCCTTCCCCAAAACCTCTTTAGTTGCAAACTTAGAGCGCCGGCGGCATGGAGAGGGAGCGAGGAACTCCCTCCTCTTACTATTTTTTGGAAGATTTTCAAAAAAAGTGGAAGTGGATTTTGATTGGGAAAAATCTCGTGTCTGAATGTTTACAAGCACCGCGTGTGCGGGAGCCTCCTGCCAACAAACAGACAGAGGACCGAGCGCGGCGCGGCAGCCCGGGAGCGGGCGGCGGCGGCGGCCGGGCCTCGCCGGGGCCTCGCCGGGCCTCGCCGCGCCCCCGCCCTGCCCAGGATCGCCCACCCCGCGCCAGCCGCCTGCCCGCCGGCACAGCGGCAGGCCGTGCCGCGACTCCGCGCCAGCCGGGTCCACAGTCCATTTTCGCCCCCAGCACAATACCCAGACCTCCTCCCAGCCCACCAGACTTCGAAATCGGCTGGGGAGAAACTCAGCTTTGCGAAGCATTTTTATTTTGTAAAGCAACTGAAAAAGCGCGTCTGTTTCCCCCTCCCCCGCCCCCCCCCCCGACATTCTTGTCCACCGCGCCGGACCTTGGGGAGGTCACCACGTGCTTTCCTTGACCCCCTCCCACCCGGTCTGGCCACTATCCCCCGCCTCCCGAGCCTTGCCAGGCCAGGTGGGGGGTGAATTGGGAGGGGTGGGGGTGGGGTGGGGAGGTGAGCAAGGGAGCAGTATGTGCGACTGTGTGTTTTGGGAGTGCTGGATCCTGGTACTCCTTGCACCCCACCCTTGAGTTTCTGCCCTCTAACCCGGGTCTGGCTCGGTCGGGGGTCGGGGGGGGGGCGGTGGTCCTTTTGAATCTTTATGAGGTGGTGGGTGGGTTACTGTGTCCTGGCTAACCGAGTGCGTCTGGGAAGGCGGGCGGTGGGCACTTAGGAAAGTTTGGCAGCAAGGGAAAGAAAGGCGTGAGAGGGCCCACATCCCTTCCCCTCCTCATTCGTGACCCTTATTTTAAATTTTGATGTAATTTTAAAACACCGTCTATACCCAGTTCTGTATTTATTAAAGGGTTGGGGGGGTGCGCATAAGGAGTTGAATTTTTCACTGGGCTCTGGAACTTGTCACACACTTCGGAAGCTCCCCCCGCCCCGGCACGTTGCGGGGCCCTCCCTCTCCCCACCCCCGCGGATCCCTCCCTCGCCGCTCTCCCCCGCCCCCCACTCCCCCGGCCGCGCCGGATGCGGAGCAGACGCGGCGTGCGGCGGTGTGAAGTTACAGCCCGGCCAGGTACCGGCGGGAAGGAAGGGCAGTGTTCGCAGGACTCGGGAAAGCCGGAACCTTCTTCGGAAGGATGCAGTGGGGGCTCAAAGGACGGACTGAGGCGTGCAGTCCAGGCTGCTCCCCTATCCCCCACCCACCCCGGGTCCACCTCGGGACGTTCCAGGCTGGGTGGGTTTAGCTGGCCTCTATCCCAGTTTCAGTGCGGGCTTTGGGTTAAGGGAGTAGTATGGAGGGGGTTCAAGGGCCAGTTCTTTCTCATTTTCTGGGTGCGCAGAGGGGGCGGGAGCCATTCCGGTGTTCAGGACCCCCCTCCCCCCCAATCCTCCGCTTCTTAGGCTGAATGAGCCATTCGGTCGCTAGGAGGCAGAACAAGATCAAGAAAGCTCAGCGAACTTGAACCTGTACCAGAGCCTCCCCCACTCCCTGCTTTGCGTTTCTCGGCCGGGGAGGGACGAGCTTTGCGAGGGTGGGGGTGGGGGAAACGGACGGTTAGGCAGAATTCCCTTTCTCCCCCCATCACCCCTTATGTCTTTGTTCTTCATTTTGACTTCAAAAATGCTTCTGGCTGGGGCTGCGGAGAAGCGCTCGGGAGCGCGGCCGACAATCCCGTGCGCCGGGCGCGGAGTGGGGTGCAGTTTTCGCTTTCTTTCGGGGCGGGCATTTTTGGTAGGGGGAAAAGGGGGGTACGCACTCTCTGCCTTCGAGGCAAGGCCAAAGGGCGGGATCCAGCAAGTTTGCACTTGGTCTTCGGGTTCACTTCTTCCACCCCCACACCCCAGCGCAAAGCACGGACAACGGCGGCTACGTTGGGCTTGCACAGCGGCTCTACAGCCCGACCCCTGGCTCCCCCGCCTCCCGCAGCTCTCGCCTCGGAGCCCGAAATCACAACAATAGTAATAGTTATCATCATAATGATGCGGGCTAGCAGCGTCATTAATAATGAATAACCGCAGCCGCCGCGGCGCTGCGCACACTCGTGCCCGGAATTGCGGGGGAAACGCATTTGCAGAGATCCCCCAAAGTAAAAAGTGTGAGCCTGGGGACACAGAATGAATTTCAGGGCCCGCGCTTGAGGTGTGTGTGAGGATACCGAGACTGCACCAGGTTAACCAACCGAGTTTTCCCAGCCTCACTTCCCATTTCTCCAACTGGCGGGGCCAGGGAACGGTTGTCACCTTGAGGCCGGGCTGGACCGCGGGTGGAGGCGGCAGTCGGGGCCCCTGGCTGCCCGTTGCCTCCCGGCCTGGCCCGGGCCCCACGGCCCGGCAGTCGCCGCTGCACGTGTTTGCAGCAAGCGCGGCCGGAGGCTGCAGCCAGCGAGCTGCTCGCTTTGTGCCCGAGTCCCGGCGCCCAACTTCACTTTCTGCAAAGCCCGCCCCCACCGGGCCCCGGGCCCCGGGCCTGTAGCCTTAGCCTTCGCTTTTGTTTCTTTGCTTTTCCTCTCTGCGTTTCTGACTCGGTTTGCTTCCTTACCCTGTTAAGACAATCAAAAGGAAGGACTTGGAAAGCAAAGTTGAAGGCATAGCTCCTTTTCCCCTCCCCCAACAGCCTTCCTTTCCCTCGCTTCTTCCCTACATTTCTTCTTGAGCTTTTTTTTTTCTTCTTTAAATTTATTCCTTTGCAACTGCAGAGAGGAAGGAGATCTCAGTCAGCCGCTGGGGCATTGAGACGTTCCAGTCTGTCTTGCTGTTTGAACGCAGAAGCATTTTATTTTCTATTTTTCTCCTCTTGTAGAGAATTCGTGGCTAATTATTATGATTATTTGCCCACTCCCTTCCACTTCAATCCTGGACTCCCCGCTTTGTAGCGGGAGGTTTAGGCCGGAGCTTAGAAACGTTGGTATTGTGGGGGCGAAGGAGGATGGAGTTGAATTGAGGGAGGGGGTAAAATGGCTGAGGTTAGGAATGTTTTTAGGGAAAGAGGAATTTGCATTAAAATACAGAGAAATTAACAGATGCCCAGAAAGGAAATGTTGATTACCACTGAGAAAAGATGTCAATGCAAATCAGTAGACTACACCAAGAGAATTGTATTTTCATATTTTCTTTGTGCCCCACTTCGTCTTATTTTTAATAATATAGCAGCAATAATAAACACCTTTTGATATTTCTCTGAACATTACTAGCCAAATGTTTTGCAAGAAGCCCGATGTTAGACGTATTTCATACATTAGGATATAATTCTTGTTAATTAGCAATAATTTACGTTAAGAGCATAGAAAATGTTGAGGTTACAGGTTTTATATCTGTACATTTGATCATCTTGTTATTTTCAAGAACTTTGCCTCCTATAAAATTAATTAGGTGAAATGTGGAGGTGTAATCAGCAACCTCTGAATTACCACTTCATTTCCTGGTTTTGATTGTAAATCAGTTCAGTCACTACATTTAGAAGACTTTAACCAAGTCTGTTTTGTACCGCATTACCTTTAACTATTTGCTACCTAGGAGAATATTTCCTTTTGCTCCTAAATAATATTTCCACTTTCAGAATATGTCAGGCCTTGGGGATGAAAAAACAAACAAACAAAAAAAATGAATCTTAATGGTGGAGTTTAAAAAATGTTTTTTGGTTCTTTTTTTTTTGCAAAGGTTCTACGTAGTACTAACTTTAATGAAACAAAATATTATTCCTGAATCTTTCTTTAATCTGTAACCCTCAGAACTTGCAGTTAATGCTGAACAACAACAAAAAGCCACATTTGTCAATGTATACTTAAAAATCCTTAATTCAAATAGCAGGGATCTTGGAGGATGACTTCCCTATTCAGTGCCTCACTTGGTCAAAATGAAAGCAAATGTAGGAGAAAAATGACACAGAGGCATAATGCAAAAGCACTTCCATTTGTGTCATTTTATTTGAAAAGCATGCATGTGTTTTTTGTATTTATCTTTTGGTCAGTCTGTTGGGCAAAGAAACATAAGTGCTTACCTTGCTGTCTTTATTAGTGGGAATATAACCTTCATATTCCTGTGGTGACCTTATGTTAAATTAGGAGGAGTACCAGAGGCTAGAAATTATGACATGTCCTACTTGAGCACAGGTGCAGCTAGGCAGGGCTCTCTCAATATTATTTCACCCAGCACATCTGGGAGTTACTCCAGATCTTCCCCCTCAATATTCAGCCTGGGTAGGGTTGAAATAAATTTAACCTGAGTTCACTGGATTTTTGCACTTTATCAAAATCGGTTCCAATATTCTACACTCAAATTAAAATCTATTTTTTGATTCTCTGTGGCTTTAAGTTCATTAAATGTGAAATTGGCAGCTTGCTAAAGAAGGTCAGACTGATTAACTGTTTAAGACTTGTACATTTTCTGCTTCAGTTTTATTAACTGGCAGCATCCTGGATGTGTTTTGTATTTTGTGATTTTTTTTTTTTTTTGATAGGGTAAGCATACAGTTTCAGGAGCAAATACTTACCAACTCTTTTTTCCCCTTTGGAAGGTTAAAAAATCATAGAAGCTGTTTAAATGAGACGCTAGAGTATTTTGGTGCAAAGTTAAAAAAAAAAGGAAACGGGAATGAAAGACATATCTACCTTGTTATACCATCCGCTGGTGATTATGTGTGTAGAAATAGTCCCATAATGAAGCGTTTTGGAGCTCATTCAGAAAATTAGTCAACTTTGACAACATTAGGCGAAGTATTTCAAGTCTAAAGAAAGGACTTCTCAGCCTTGTTCTGAGATGTGGCATTTGCTTGACCATTCTGATTTTTATGTGATGGGAGCCACCAAGTGCAAACATGTTTAGAATATTTTAGGCATTCCTTTCTTCAGAATGAAAAAATGACTAATTGGCTTATTTTCTTAAGTACTCAAAAGTATCCCATTTAGCTAATGTGTCTGGGAAGAATTGCCAGTGAATTTGGTATTTCTTTGATTTTGTGGCACTACTGAGAGTGAGATCAGAAAGGTTTTTGGCAGTATGAATTATGCTACGTTATGATTATTATTTAGATCCGTTTCACAGGTGAATGCAGTCGTTTGCTTATTATGGCAGTGTAAATGTGGCACATTTTGTGTGTGATATAGTAGCTTTCTAATTTACGAAGCTAAGTCTCTGTATACTTCGAAGTATATACACTGACACAAAGGGTGTGTGTGTTTATTTACCTCTTCTTTTATTCTTTGGCACAATAGACAACTTTGTAGGAAAAAAGAAAGAAATTTGGTTTCAATCCATGTTTTTACCAGTTTTGGGGGTAGTTATTATTTAAGCTTCCTTTATGTCACCTGTGTTAACTATTTACTTAACAGTCAACATTGTTTCTAAACTCGAAAACCAGACAGAATTTATAGTGTGTGTGTGTGTGTGTGTGTGTGTGTGTGTGGTTTCTCAGGAGTTATGCGAGTCAGATAGTTTTCCTTAAATATATGATGATTTGCCTTATTGATAAATTTGCTTTCTTGTTGATAACCTCCATATCCTTACATGTTTTAGGTGCTCACATTTTCTGGGTATTATATGAAGGAGGCTAGAAACACTTTATATAATGTGGTGGGATGGGGTGGGGTTGAGAATGTATTTCCCCTTTCTCTCTCTTCTCTGGTGCTCTAATAATTGTGCTTTTGTTTCTCCAACCACAGCCGAACCTCTTGAAGCCATTCTTACAGATGATGAACCAGACCACGGCCCTTTGGGAGCTCCAGAAGGGGACCATGACCTCCTCACGTGTGGGCAGTGCCAGATGAACTTCCCATTGGGGGACATTCTTATTTTTATCGAGCACAAACGGAAACAATGCAATGGCAGCCTCTGCTTAGAAAAAGCTGTGGATAAGCCACCTTCCCCTTCACCAATCGAGATGAAAAAAGCATCCAATCCCGTGGAGGTTGGCATCCAGGTCACGCCAGAGGATGACGATTGTTTATCAACGTCATCTAGAGGAATTTGCCCCAAACAGGAACACATAGCAGGTAAATGAGAAGCAAGGAGAAAAGCTGTTTGCATGTTTTCTTTTCATTTTCAGAGGTGCTGTAGCCAAGCACTCAGGAGTGGTGAAGAGCTTTCTGTATTTCTCCATGTGACTGTCCACGACAGCCCTGTAATGTTAAAACAATCATTCCTATTGCTTATGTCCAGAACACAAAAAAAATAAATATTTTCCACTTCACTGAGTCAGATATAGGTGGAATAGGTACACACACCTGATACCCTCTCTCTGGATCTGTTGATGCTGAATTTCTTTCCTTTTTTTCTCCCCTTCTCATTTTTAAGTGTTGAACCTTACTATACCTGGCCCTGTTTCCAATGTCCATTTCCAGCCATGGTGACAAGTCAGAGGCGAAGTGGCCATACAGGCATTTTATAGTTTGGCCAATGACCTGTTTGAGTCAGAATACCTGGTCAGACCTCCCTAGGGGTGCTGTTAGTTCTCAAGGCTTCTGCGAAGGAGGGTGGGCTGACAGGGCGTTTGGGACTGGGTAGAAAGAGTTAACTGAGCTTCAGGGCTCGCCTTGGATCCATATTGGCTGTCAGCCCGTATGGGGCTGTAATTAAACACAGCCCCGTGGTGGGATGACACCGTGACCTTGACTTTAAGATGCCATTTTCGACTGGCCAGGCCAGAGTAGAGAGGGCAGTTGCTGAAGCGCACAGACATGCTTACTCGAAAAGTTTAAGGGCATGTTGGAAATTTCAAAAGGTTGGTTTGACAGGAACGGCTGCTCCCTGCAGCCTGCCTCCTCAGCTAAATGATAAATGCTTCTCTGTGCTCTCTCTTGTCTCTGATGTGGTTTTGACAGATGTATCTTGATTTTGTTTGTGGTTTACACAACCACATGTCACCCTTACAAATGTCCAGTCCAGACTTCCACTGTTTCAGCTATAACACAATGCAAAAAGTCTCTTGGAAAAATACACACACATATTCAACAGCTCTCCTTCCTTTGGTTAATTTTAGCAGAGAGGTAGTTAGGTGTGTGGGTTTCTCAGCAGCTCATGGGAAAAGGAATTAACGGCTAGCAGAGGGACTTAAATCCTTACCCTAAGTGATAAGCAGCAACACGATATAGTGACCCTTAAGACATTTTTTTGTGAAACCAGAGTGATTTAACACACAAGACAAAGTGAATGTAGAGTCTATGGTGACAAAAATGCTAAGCCTGCTGGTGGTTCCCTTTCTTCTATTTCCCCCTGCCCCCTCCCCCAAAAGGCAGAAGGTTTATTCAGTTTTAGGAAAGATAGTGCATATAATCAATTGATTCACTGGAACTTGTCTTTCTGACCTCGTTTGACCACAAAGTTGAACTGTAGTAGGTCAGTGGTCCAGAGGGAATTAAATGTCGTATTATTTCTTCTTCCCGCCCCCTCTGGAATTTGATCATTAAAATCAAACGTGGCATTTTCTTTCTTTCTTTCTTTTTTTTTTCCCCATGCTTCCTGCAATAACACTCAGATACTTTTCCTTTAGTGAAAAGAGAAATCTGTACCAGGGAAGCTGCATTTACAAAATATTTTTCTAGAATTCACCGCATTTAGCTTATGTGACATGTAGGTTAACATTTTATCCCCCCCACCACACACACAAGTAGGCAATGGCAGTGACCATTTCCATGTGCTGTCTTGTGACTGGAAGGAAAATGTAAGGCATGATTAATGAAGCAAGAGCAAGCGGAAGGGGATTTGTCGTCTTCGGAGATCCAAAGCCTTTCTAAATCACCAAATATGGAGTAACACTTGCGTGATGTAACATCGTATTTACATATCGGGCCGCTCGTTTAAAAGACAAAACACAGTGTCTGTCAAGCAGGAATTAAAACCACACTTCTTACTGAGGTCCCAAATAGGTTATTCACTCTCGGATTAACCAGCTCCAAAATTCTGTGCTTCTGTACTTAGAAGAGGAATCTAAAAGCAAGGGGGTGGGGGGGAAGGCACTATAGTGATAGCTTTTTACTATTATAGTTGTGAATGTACATAGAGAAAGAAAAGATATTTTCCTTAACTTCTGGTTGTCATAAAGGTTTTTTGTTTCTAAGACCCAGTATAATAGCAGAGCCCAGAGAAGCACCCCCTCCCTGCCCTGCCAAAAACAAAACACAAAAGAAAGAAAAAAGAAAAGAAAGCAAATTTAAAGGATGTTTTAGAAGGCTAATACTAAATAATTTCACTGAGATGAAAAGCGTTATAAGATATCTAAGATATTCAATGGGTGCACAAATGTAGCAACCCAGGTGAGGTAAACCTTTCATGCACAAATAATTACAAAGCCTTGATTCATTTCATTGTGTTTAATCACCTGTTCCCACCCTGGAATTGGCTGGACATAAATAGCGTGGTCACATCTCAAAGCGAGATGTCAGTAACTAGAATCATGACTTCTCATAATTCACAGTAATGAATTAAGAGTTTCCTATGGTGAAATTAACATTCTACCATCGCACATAAATTAAGATGCCCTGGCCCTCAGGTGTCTCTGAAGGGAAGTTCTGGAAGACGGCTGTGCACACTACCAGCCCATTTCTCTCAAGCACGCTTTTACAATTCCAAGTCTGCTTTTCTTTTTATGGCGAGGAAGGAAACAAAAAGAATAATCATCCAGTAGATATTTGAATTGTGGTGTCACAAAAAGAAAGGCGAAGCAATGCTCCATATTAGTAGAGAGATCTATTGATGAATCTCTAGAAGAATATGTTTGGCAACCACATAAAAGGTAGTCATTTAAGTGCACTGTGTAGGAAAGGCTTTATTAAAGTGATGTAAGTTGGATTTGAGCTCCCTGTGTGTTCTGTGCCATTTTATAGGCAGGAAGCAGGAATAAAACAGTGACAGATTTTCTTGAGATAAATAAAGCTTAGCATTGGGGGCTTTCAAATAGGAGAATAAGGTAGTGTTCTTTAAGTCTTCAGTAAAGTGATCTGCATTTTGACTGGACATAGGCTGCACGAAGAGGAGTGTGGTTTGGAAAGGGTGATTCTTTTTACCTGGCGTATAGATGGTTACGAGCTTCAGCACTTCACCCATGTACATGTGTGTGTTGATCAGGTTGCTTTTTTCATTTCATTCACATATTCAAAATACTGTGTGGCTGTGATCCAGTGAAACCATTGACATAGTATGAATTTAACTGGAAATGAGCAGGTCATATTGTGTGGGGCCCAGTGCATCTATTTCTATGTCAGATACTCACCATCAGATGTCAGCAGCCTGTGACTGGCAGTCAGGGCTTTTAACAGGGCTGTTGCTGTGTTTTGTAGTCTCATCTTTTATGATGGGGGAAATATTCATCAGAGATTAGTGAATGTGAAACTGCTGTTCACTTACAGAAAAGGCCAAAAATATTATCCCACAATGTCAGATTTGAGATTTTGGCTTGTGACACATGGAAATCTTTAAATTAGGGTTGGGCTGTCGTGAAGTTAGCTTTTTAAGAGAATGGGGGAGAATAGGACCAGTCTTATAAAATGTACTCAGATCTACTACTATTGATACATAATATTTTTTCTCCTTAAAATCATGAACATAGACATCTATATCAGGATATTTAAAAATTAATTTGCTTAGGCAATATACTTCGTAACTAGACAAAAATATATAAGACAGTTACTCTAATGGAGGGGGAAATACTAATTCAAAAACAAACATGTCAGCATGTTACTTAAAGGTAAATCAAGTATAATATACTTAATGCTTTTCGGAACTTAGCAAATCAACTTGCCTTTTCTTTTTGTACCCATTCTAATTCTTTCCTAACTCAGCATGAATTGGGGATGTATTTGTGTACTTCATGGTATAATTGTAAATGAGACTATAAATTATAGTATCCTAATATGACTACTTATTTTTAATTTCTCTTTATTTGTGTGATTCTGAATAAAAACCACTGACTTCTGAAGTGAATTTTTAGCATGGCAGCTGAAAAAGAAAACAACAAACAAACAAACAAAACCCCAATATACTGGTGAACATTTTATTTACCTTCAGTATGCAGAGAATAGAGAATATTGTTTCCTTATATATATCTAGGATTTTCACTGGGAGCCTGTGTTTGTGAGGCCACTACCCAAAGACTCATGTTCATGAGTCTGGGAGTCCTATATACAAGCTGTATTTGTAAATAAGACCAAGAAAGGTTGTGAACTGGCAGCTTGGATGTTTTGTCAAAGTACAATGTCAGAGAAACTCTCTCTAAGACAAATTGTAAATAGAACTGTCACAGTGATTGCATGATTGAGCCACAGAAGTGTCTTACAATTGTTGGCATTGTCAGAGGACTTTTGAAAGCTTAATTAAACACAGTGGCCCGCATGGCTGCTAAATTTACTTCGGAAAGCCAAAAAGGAAAAAAAAAAGTCTAAAATGTGGAAGATTCCCAAAGATCTCAAAGTTCTTCAGACATTACCCTTCCGGTGACACAGAAAAGATGCATTGTGCATTTTCCTAGTTGTCTTTTATAAATAATAGTTTTGAGAATAGGGCCACGTGATATGAAGATCATCCTGTGTGTGATGTGGAGATTGTGTTAGTTTTTCTGTCTCCTGCTGTTACAGACAGTTAATGTAAAAATGGCCTTTTATTGGAAACACAAATATGTATTCACTTCAAGAACAGGAGCAGAGGGGGAAAGTTTCCCTCCCATTCTCTGTGTTCATTCTGTGAGATCTTAAAAAAAACAGTGCTGTAATTTCTTAAATCACTCCATCCTTGTATTGCAAGTTGTGCCTTTTACGTTAAAGGATCTGAAATCTGTTTCGCACACCTTTCTCCTCGTGCATGTGGCATTTAATTGTGGAGCTGCCCATGGGCTGGAAAATGCAACTGGGTGTAGAAACGTGCAGGCAATGTCAGGACAGCGAACCTTAAGCTCAGGGAAGAGGAGAGTTGGATGCATATTAATGGCACATTTTCAAGTCCTGGAAAATCATTAATTTCACACCACAGCCCCCATGTAGTTTGGCTAATGTGGGAGGACTAAATTGGAGCGTATAACTAACGTGCAAATCCTAGGGAAGCATTTTTCACAATTTTGTGATTTCTTAAGTGAAAGTGTTTAATAAAGGAGAATGGATGAATGGTGGCTTTTCAACACTAGTCAGGGAGAAAGGAAGAAAGTTTGGCTTTCCTTGGGGGAAAACATGAAATTGAACCAAAGTAGCACAGCTAGGGAGATGCACCGAGATCACGGCATTCAGTGTTAACTTAATTTAATGGACTTTGGTTGGTCTGTTCACACCCTTTACTGCACAAAGGAATCATTTGACAAAATTTACCCCTAGCCCAAGTCTGTTTTTACATACCGTAGTACCAGCTTTATGCAGTAAAAAGCACTTAGCATCAAACTGGACCCAGCCTGGCACCTTGCCACTTTTTTAGCAAGAGATTTAATCACCAAGGATCTTTAGTACCTTTCTGCTTGTTCAGATTTCATTTGGGTCATGGTTATGTCAGCAGTGTTGTTATTACAAGGATTAAAAAAGAAAAAAGATTTTAACTTAGTGCCCATTTTTAACATTGTCTCAAATCAAGCAGGTTTTTATTTTATGTGTCAATTTGGAGGACATTAATAAAGTTCATAAATATGTTCAGACTATATAATTTAATGGATAATAACCAGTATTGTTATTTGTAATACAAATAGAAAATTGGCCATTGTATCCCTCCCTCCTCTGTCCTTTCCTCCTCCCCAGGTAAATAAGCATCCTTAAACTGCTTCTCTCCTTTACTTCCAGGGTATAGAGGCTCTGGCCAATATCAGTAAATTTACCTTTGTAATTTGCCATGTAGTTTTTACAACAATGACCTAATTAATTTGAGCACGAACCATATTATTGCTACTAGAGTCATTTTCTGTCACAAACTTAATTTCCAGGAAATGTAACCTGACGAATAAGAATGCTTTAGCTCTCCTAGAATGCTTTAGGTCTCCTAGAGACCAAAGGCAGATTTAAAATAATAATAATAATAATAATAATAATAATAATAAATGCCAGCATTATTAAAGCCAGTATGCTTGATGCCAAACTCACTTTGAAGCCAGTAAACATTAGACTGTATTTCTAATCAGTTTTAGAATGTAACGTATTCCATATTGGGTTCACTGGAATCTGCCTTTCTGCTTTTTACTGGCCAGCTGCACTCCCTATGCATTTTTAAAACATTTCAGCAAAGGCTTTTGCTGTTCTTAGCAGGGTTAGTAACTTGGGGTCTATTTCTGAACTCATTCGTCATTCTGCGATGGCATTGAGTTAGGTTGGCAAGGGAAGGATTTGAAGCATGGGGGGTGGTGAGGTCACTTCTGACCCCAGCAGGGAATAGGTGAGCTTCATTTGCCTTTACAATAGACGCACAGTTACTGCACCTTGGAGGAGCTCTCAGGTGCCGCTCAGATGGGCGCATGTAAATGCCCTGTCAGATGCGGAGCCGGAATATTAATGCCTCTTCCACCACCGCACCATAATAAAGCTGTACACAGCAAGCTTAATATGCAGCTAGTCTGGGGAATTGTGTAAACTTAGGTAGCCCAGTGTGAAAGACAGCGATGTAAAAATGCTCGATATGCTACAGTTTCCATTCTTGTTCTCCTTTGATCTATGGCAAAATGAAAACATCATCCTTTCCTCCTCTTGGAGTTGTCTCCCCAACTCTGCCACCTCCCAATCCACCACCAGAATTTTTTGCATGTGTGGTATGGAGAAACGCGACATAATTTGTTTCGTATGGTTAATTACAGGCGTTTGAATATTTAAAATTTTAAATAGCCGCTGTTCCAGCTTTTCCTGTTAAAAGTATGTGATTTGAACAAAGGGAATACAGTGTAAATATTTGTGGTGATTTGCAACACCCCTCTTTCCCTATTAAACACACACACACACACACGTGCACACACACACACACAGACATTCAGTTTAGATGTAGTGCTGACTTAAAAGGCTTCTGTACCTTCATTTGTACTTAAAAAAAAATCAACTCTCAACTGGAACTCCATTAAAACATTTTGCCATTATTTTTGAGTCCACTGTTGCTTGAGGTTTTAAAGAGTATTTTTATAATGTGTTCATTTAACAGAATCAACAGCTGTCAGAACCAGTTGTGGTAAATCCACAAAACGTACAAAGAAAATACACACGTTTCCTGAAACAAAACACTTGGAAAAACAAGCTGCCAAGAACTGGCGAATGAGAAGTCTGCAGACAGGGAGCCGGAGTGTTTCATCTCTTGGTTCACCCTGGAGACTGATGTGAGCGGATCTGATGCAATGCCCTGGAAGGTTTACCTGACCAGGTGCCTGCTTTGAGGCAATGCACCGGGCAGGAGGGCTGGACAGGGCTGCGAGTTGCTCCCTATTCTGCCCTCCTTTTTTCTTTTTGATCTCTCCACATAGATAAAATACCAAGTTCATAGAGTGCTACACAACAAATTATATCCACTAAAGGTGAGATGATCAGATTTAAACTTCCTGTAAAAGAAGCAAGAAGGCGCCTAACACACACTTTTCCAGATAGGGTTGGCAGCATGTTATGCAGAATTGAATCGGCCCCGCCAGGAAATTCCCAGTGGGACCCTGGAGCAGGCATGTTGATGAAGGGGATACCTGGGGACCTCTGGTCACTCACAATGAGTTTCTGTTTGTATCTTCACTCTTGTTAGCCTTGGCGATGAACAATTACACCTACAATTTGATCTTAGTTTTAGATACAGGTGAGTCCGCTGATTAAAAACTCCCATTAAAATGAAGAATGGAATAATTGTGAAGCCCACGAAGGTGCTTTCAAAACAAACACAGGTGCTGTTGTGTCCCCCCGCCCCCACAACGCTCTCTGGTTTCTGTTTTCTTTTTGAATTTTCTAAAAAAAACCCCAAAAAACCAAAAACCAAATAACACAAGGAAGCCCCATGCTAACCATCAGGGCATTTAAATTTATATTCATCAGTTGTTCATTTTCTTGATATGTAATGATGTATAAAAAAAGCTGCAAAAAAATCACATCTGTTAATTTTTAGAGAAATAAGGTGTAGCTTGGGTTCTTCTTAACTTAGCTGGAGTACAAGGCTCTACATGCCACGTCTGATCTCTTACGTTTTAAATATGGAGTTTCTCTTTTTGGGCCAAAAAAAAAAAAAAAAAAAAAAACCTGAAGCATTTCCCTTTACCGACTCAGGGGATACCGTAATTTCATGATTTATTTACATGTAGGGGGCAGCTCACAATGAGCCATTTACTGCTCATCTTAGCCCCCTCCTCCACAAGTCTGAGTTCACAGTTAAAACAATACATTAACCAATGTTAAATTTTAAATCTCATGAGTTTCTCTCTCCTACTCCATCCCATCCTAAGATTAAAAAAAAAAAAAAAACACAACAACACGACTATTCTTTTACATTTAAAAGTGAACACTGGCTACTGAAGAATGATTTAAAGACTGAGAAAATTTTTAATAATAAATCGTAACCTTCTCATGTTATGTTTTTGTTATGTTAAGGGGAAAAAATCAATAAGGAAAAATTTAATTCTGATAAAGATACTCTTGGATCTTTGAAAACAACTGCTGTCCTTTTAACTAAAACATTTGAGCAGCTTCAAAGACTATGTATTTCTTCTGATCTTGGAGCTGTGTGACTGGTAGCAAGAAAGAAAAAAAAATCTTATTCTACATACAAGTGGATTGCTTAACAAGTCTGCACAGACACGTACTTGTTTGTACAATAGAGATAAAAATTCCTGTATAAAAATAATTCAGCTGCTGACAGCAGGCATTGTTGTTGGACCTGTCTTTTGTGCCTGTCCCAGCTCTGGGCCCCCTCTCCCCCTCTATCTGCTTGGGACAGCTTGCTGCCTATAGACTCCTGACCAGAAGTTAATTGCTATACATTAAATATATAGGTATTGTATCTAAAGAGGAATATCTTGAGCCTTCCTATATGCATTCCACTCTACTTTCTGATGTGATTGCAGTACCGCCAGCAAGAGGGTGGCAGGCAAACGCTCTAATAGGGAAAATGAGTTGAAGGCAGTTAAGGGAAATTTGGCCTTCAGGTCCCATTTGCTCTGCAGTGTAGCATCAGTTTCTAAACTTTTGTTTTTAATCTAATTCTGATTTACTCTGTCACATCCCATATCAACCCTCATTGAACTCTACTCATGTAGAGTAACATTAGTGTCAAAGGGAATTGGTCAGGACTGTGGACCTGTGGCTCATACAGATGGTTGTGGATGTGAGTTACACACAGCTCTGCGTCATTTTCTTTCTAATAAACGTCAAAAGGGGGCACATTTCTGAGCACGGGCCGTGGATAAGAGAGCCAAGGAATGAGGGATAGTACCTGGATTTTTTTTTTTACCCCCCTCTCCCTTCTCTTTCCCACTTCCTTGGGATACCTGCATTTCAGGTAGTAAGATCGACTTTAGGAAAACGTCTGAGGCTGGGGGTTGTGGGGTGGGGATGGGGGGAGAGTGGCAGAAAGAAGTTACTCGCATATTTTCAGTACGGGCTCAAACACAGTCACCAGAGCAGAGTCTTCTGGGTCCAGGAGCGGAGCAGTATGCATAGGCACGTGGGCTTTTCAGAGCTGTTTGTTCCCAGACTTGTACGCCAGCCGAGCTGGGACTTAACATGGGCTTTTCCCGGGGCTGGGTGTATGGGATGGGGCCCTAGGAGGCATTCACTGGGAATTCTCCCACAAGAATTTCTTAAATACCATGAGGTGAATAAGGTGTGAGTTAGCATTCAAGGTGTGAGATAGATTCTCCTCCATACTTGTCACTGGGAAGCATGAGAATCCAAATTCCCACTAGGCTCTGTAGTAACTCGGGTGGGGGGGGGTGGCAGTGGGTGGACATCACAACTTTCTGAATGTCAGCTGATGTCTGCATGACCTGTTCCTCCTGAATTAAATGCTGCCAGTGCAGGATCGGAGGGGGGGACCTCCAGGAAGAGAACTCCCCAACGACAGGCTTTTCACTCCCCAGAAGTAAAGCAGATCTCACTCCCCTGCCTCATATCCTCTCCTTTCTTGTTCTTTCCCTTTTGGAAGCAGAAACTTCTAAAATGAATGCCACTCCAAGGCGACGAAAAAGCTGTTTTTATACCACAGTGGATGTTTACACAGGAGACTCAACTTGAGGGGAAAAAGGCTTTTTGGGAGGGTGGTGGGACTCGTGTTAATCTGTTTTGTTGGAGGACTGTGCAGTATATTGCCTGTGAGCAACTCTGGGCTGTTTTTGATAAATTACCATGTTTAGAGATAGGTTTGGCTCTTAAGGGCTTAGTTTTATGAACAAAGTCCGTAACGATGTTTGCATCCTCTGTTTGTCTCTTAGCCCCCTTTGGCTTCACTAGAAGCTCAATGTTTAGTTTAAGCTCAGTCTGGAAGATATAACAATTTTGCATTAAAAAAATGAGGAAATCATAGGAAGAAAAACCCTTTGCTTTTTGGATGAATCTTACTGATAATTTGCTAAAGCTCATTTGAATTTTAAGCACTTCTTTAATCTTCAAAGGCTAAATTGCTTTATGAATATGCATGGTGTGGGCAGACTTCAGTTCATTACCTAGTTGTAAATTCTAATGACCATTAGGTCCTTCCAGTAATTGCGAATTGTTTTGCATTTTTGATTGGCCTATTAACATGTACATTCGGTGCACATCAGGCTGGCCTGTCAGCCTGCTGAAGGAGAAAAAAAAGGTGAAAATTGTTTATAGCACCAAGATTCTTAGATTTTCAATCTTGCAAAATTGATGATGTAAAAAAATTAAAGCAGTGTTTTTTCTTCTCAAGATTGAAAGTTCACCAAGAGATTTGACATATTTAATTTACATGATGACTTTGCACTCCTTCATTAATGCAATTTGCATATGAAGCTGTTGTTAATCACTTTTGATCATGTTTTGTGTATTAGCTGCCTCAGTGGCTCTCCTCCTCGGATGCCCCAGTAGAAAGGAGCAAAATGATGCATCTTCTTGCCAAGTTTCCTTTAGTGAATTGAGGAATTAGAAGTCTAACCTTGAGTAATTACATATGTTTTATCCGTTTTCTTTTAACGTTAAGTACAGTTTGTGGAAGTGTTGGCTGGAAGTCGTTCTCATTTGGGGAGAAGGCTGTAAAATTTAAGTGTGTGATTGAGGCACATCCCGATCTGTACAGAAATAATGCAGTGCCTGTCCCTGTTCCCCCCATGAAAGTTGTCGGGCAGTTGCATTGTTAAGCGGCTTGGTGGCCGGGAGACTTGAATTTTCCAGCGTATTAAGACATCAGGCTTCTCCTTTGGAAGAGAGAGGGCTACAAAGTACAGACCTGTGCTGCAATGCTTTGGGTTTCTTCTTTAAATATGTGCCTAGCACCTATGCGTCTTGGGCCTGGGCTTGGCTGACTTATTTACCTTTGAGCTCGAGGAAGTCTTCCTGTGGCCTCGTCCAGCTTCTGTTCTCAGCTGCTCGGTCTGTGTCCTCCCCTAGTCACGAAAGTCAATCATGGTCTCTGGGCTCCTGGGTGCCTCCCTCAAGGTACACAAGTGCCCTGGTTGTGAAAACAAGGTGCTAACTAACGGTTTCCGATTTTTGAGAGCCTGTGATTTTGGTATTTGCCTTTGCTGTTGAATAGCCTGTGCTGTATTATTGATGCTCATCTTTGGTCTATGAGTTTATCACTGGTTAACAAGCAGAATCAGAACACTGAAACTGATATTCTGATTAAAAGGAATGTTTAATGAAAGAAAATAAATTGTGATGGAAAATGAACAGTGTGTAAGAAACGTAACTACAATTTTAACCTCCGAGGGACCCTAGCACTGCCCTACCGTGACTTCCATCCATACCATGCTAAAAGCATGCTTCAGTTCAAAGTTGTTAATATTCAGCTGGGAAACAGTATCCAGAACACAAATAAATTATTAAGTGCATGAACTTTTTAGGCAGTAAGATGAACTGATGGGGTCCATCTGTGAGATCCAGGGGCTTTTTATTTGTGTGTGTCGAGCGATTCTGCCCTCTCCGACTTCACAGCCTTTGGTCTCCGGCCAACTGCATGCATAATTGATTCCACACGCACTATCATTTTCTTGATGTAATTGCTTTACTAAGATATGATGAAATCTAATGGATAATTTGCTATTTGAAAATGGGCAAAAAAATGTTCATACTTTTTATTGGGGGGAGGGCAAGAGAGAAGGGGGAATTCGGATGACCTGGTATTTAAGAATACAAAACAAAACGAAACCGGCAAAACGAACTTATGCACTCTGCTTCAATCACGTTGGTTTGGGTAGGAAGGTCTTTGTGACATATGGAAGCCAGTGTGTAAATCTCGTTCTATCTCATATCACCCTCCTTCATTCCTTCTTTCTCTGTCTCTCCCCCAAACTTTACAAGCAAGGGATCCTAACAAGGTAAAAAGTAAACAATTTAGTCATCACCAGCCTTATTATTCAGTCTATCCAGGAGTTTTGCCATGTCGGTTTATTTAACTTCCAGGAATGTAAACACTGACACAGCCCTAGAAGCAGCAAGAAAGATTACAGTATTAGAGTTAAAAACCGTGAGCATGGAGGAGCTGTGCTTTATACTCAGCTATAATAACACTTTACATTGAAACATAGTGTTAAGTCAAAACCGACTGGAAACTTGTGCTTATATGGAGTACAAATTTCATTCTAATAGATTGGCATAATCTCATGTACCCAGAGTAGATTGTTATATAATGGAGAAACTGTATAAATGTCAAGTACACAAATAATTCTACAGGAAGTAAATGAGAAGTATTAGAATTTCTTAAGTCACCATTAAATTTTGTTGGTGGGACAGTCTCATTGGGTGCCTCAAAATCATGTGTGGCTTTGCATAAGTCTTTTAAAAATGTATTTTGAGGAGATTTACAGACATTGAAACATTGTTTTAATCCAAACCAGTTCATGCTTTAAATGTACCTTAAAAAAATTGTACTGTTTTTTTTTTTTTTAAAGTACTTAAAGGGAGTGGAAGGGTAGTAAGCATATAAAGTGAATCCATCTCACTGTGGCAAACTGTTTTTCAAGTAAAGTCATAATAATGAACAACACATGATCTGAAATTTGATCAGCAAACATGTACTTATGCCAAGGAATTTTCTTTCTTTCTTTCTTTCTTTCTTTCTTTCTTTCTTTCTTTCTTTCTTTCTTTCTTTTTCTTTCTTTCTTTCTCTTTCTTTCTTTCTTTCTTTTTCTTTCTTTCTTTCCTTCTTTCTTTTCTTCCTTTTCCTCCCTTCCCTTCTTCCTTCCTTCCTTCCTTCCTTCCTTCCTTCCTTCCTTCCTTCCTCCCACCATTCACATACCAAGGTTCTGAAAATCAGTAAAGTAGGGGGAGATCATATCTTAATACACGTAATACACAGAATGGCACAGCTAAGCTGCCTTTTGGAAGAAACATTAAATTCACCACCACTAACAACAACAAAAAAACCTTTTTACAAAACTGGAAATGACAGAATAGTTTTAAAAAAGAAAAAAAAAAACCCACCCTACCTTCTGATGCTCAAAACTTCAAACTATTAATAGACCACCAGTGAGATAGACTGTCTTTGTGCCTTGAAATGCAAAATGAGGGAAATAATTAGCAGAGGAACAAAATTCTCAAAATTTGAAGAACTTCTGTGATTACTGGGGGTACAGTGAAAAGAAAATGCAAATTTCTTCCTGATCTTAATTAGATTCGATTGTGCGGTGGGTGTGTTGGATTTGGGGGGAGAGGCGGGGGCAGAGAGCGGGGGAGGCTGTGGTGGGGGTTGAGGCAAGGGGCTGTGTGATGTGGAGACAGGTTAACAGGGGCCTGGTGGTGTGGCAGGAGGAAAGGTGGCTTCCGACGCTGGTGCAGTAAACCAGTAAACGGTGTGCTGATGGGGCTAGAATCCTGAGCCCTTAATTTAGCTGGGCTCATTTCCCTTGGGTCTAGGGGATTCATTGGAGGGGAGGGGTGGGTACTGAAATAACAGCTAGGCTGCCTTAGGAAGGGGAAGCAGCCTGTGGGTTACTTTCCCCGACCACAAGGGAAAGCTGTGTGAGACGTTATGGGCTCTGCCTTGGGCTCTGTGGCCATCACTCAGCCTCTTAAGGGGGCATCGGCATCTGCACAGAACCCCCAACACCAGAGCACCCCTGACCGGCCGCCCTCCAAACGCACTCTTTAGAGTCCACTGGTGGTGGTTGGCCAGAGTCCCGCCAAAGTATGTGCAGCAAGTTTCACTGGCTGGATTTCCCCTTGCGTGAAATAATAAAAGCCCTGGCCAAGGCTTATGAATCTATTTTTGTTTCATTAATATTATTTATTATGTATTTTATTAATATTTTTAGGAGGGACTGTGCTCTCATTTGACCATTTGTAGTTATAATTAATACATTCCGTACTGGTTGTAAAAAGTGTATTTGCATTTAATTGCAAGTCAGGCTAAATTAATGGATATGATTTAAAACAAAACTCACTTAAAATATTCTTGCAGGGAGCAAAAGAAGGGACAGTCCTTGCATTAAATTTGTTTCTGGGTGTCTGTGGTAAGAGGCTTGAAAGGATTGTGTGGGTCTAACAGGAATCGGGTGTGTGTGTCCGAGAGACATGGGGGCCACGCAAGGGGGAGGAGTAAAACCTGGGCAGGGGGAGGGGCAGCCGGGAGCTCCCATCTTTTCTTTAATTTCTGAGGTTACCAGGAGGGGCTTAAGCAAAGTGGTCAAGTCCATCTGCTCCAGGGAAGGTGGTAAAGAAAGGAGGTTAGTGGCAAGAGGGAAGAAGCACAAAGGGAAAATTGTACATTGGGAACGTTGCTCTCGCGGCCGTGGTGTAGACAGACTGGTTTAGCAGACAGAATGATAGATTGTTTTGTCAAGGGTCCCAGGGTGTGCCCTGAACTTGAAGCACTTTGTTTATCTTGAATAGAAAGGGAAAAGAACAGACATAATCGATGTCTAGTTTTTAGGAGCTCGAAAGAGGTAGGAGAACAGAGAGGAGTCGGGGAGGTGGGGGGAGGTGCAGCCCTTGGTTGTGGCTGTCCATTAACAGATGAACTTGGCCGAGGGCCAAGCTTTAGATGAGAGCATGTCAGGGCCCCAGTGCAGCCAAGCCTTTTCAGTGTTTTTTTTTCTTCTTCCTTTTTCTTTCTTTCTTTCTTTCTTTCTTTCTTTCTTTCTTTCTTTCTTTCTTTCTTTCTTAAAAAAAAAAAAGAAAGAAAGAAAGAAAATACCTGCTGACTGTACATCAAATGCTCCCAGGTCTTTGGCTAAAGGCAAGAAAAAAAAAAAGACACAGCTCAATTTTTTCCCCTCTGAACCAGTTGAGGCCAGTCTTTTGGCTACACACACAGGTTCTATCATCTTTCCTGGCTTGCCATTGGGAAAAAAAGAGTTGTGATAACGCCAGTAACCCGAGGGCCTGGGACAGGAAGGGTTCGGTGTGTTCAAGAGACCAGCGTGTGTGAGCGCGTGCGCTGCGGCTAACGTGTGTGCGGAGCCGGGGCGGGGCGTGTATGCCGGCGTACAGGTAGGAAGTCGGTGCCAACTAATTCCTTTTATTTTTTAATTTTTTCTAATGTGTATTTATTTTTGAGAGACAGAGACAGAGAGTGAGTGGGGGAGGGGTAGAAAGAGGGAGACACCATATCCCTAGCAGGCTCCAGGCTCTGAACTGTCAGCACGGAGCTTGATTGGGGGCTGGAACTCACCGGAAGGGAGATCTGGACCTGAGCCGGAGTCCTTCGCTTAACCGACTGACTGAGCCACTCAGGCGTCCCCAGTCTCCTGCGTACCCACCACCCCCACACCCGCCTCGCCCCGACCTTTTTTTTTTTTTTTTTTTTTAAAGAAGTTAAACTCCTTGCTGGGAAAGACCTGTGAACTAGTCTGTTGGTGGCTGGGAAAGAAAATAACACCCAAGCAAGACCCAGGAAAGGCCAGGGATGGGGGAAAAAAGCGCCCCCATCGGAAGCACAGCACTTGCTGTGCAGGGCTGGTGGCAAACCCATGCGTCTGGGGCTTGTTTTATTCTCAATTATCTTATCTCTTTGGTCTGTTTCTGTGTTTTTTAGTTTATTATGACATTATGCATTCACTTATGAGTGTTGGCAAGCAAGAGTCATCAGCCCAATAACTTCCTGACATTTTTAGCTCTTTTAATGTGCAATCTTTGCCCTCCTGCCACAAGTGGCAAGGTAATTGAATTTCCCTGTTACTTACTGGCGGGAGGCATGTTCTGGTTCCCACCAGAGGAGCTGCTGGCACTAAAGCTGGGTTCATAGAATTCTGCCTAGGGGATACGGGGGCTTCTGAGTGGTTTGGGGGCCTGTCCGAAATGCAGTCCACACAAGAATAGATGTGTTTTTCCCATCACAGACTTGAAAAGGCCCCAGGGTGAACGGCCATATAAAATAGGATAAAATCGTGTTTACTTCCCCAGGCTGAAGCCTCAGCAGGGAGATGGGCTTTTCTTCTCCTTCTCCTGTAGCAAATAGAAACTGGGAAACTTTGGAGGCCTCTGGGCTCATCTCACAGATAACCCCAAACATTCAACAAAGCCCTTAGATGCTTTTTTCACTCCCACCTATGTGTCTTTGTAACCTGCAGGCTGAAAGAGGGGAAATAAGCCCTTAAAAATACATTTATCTCCTTTCATCTCCTTTTCCCCCCATCTTCAGCCTCTGTGAGTACATGAACTAAAATGGTGAAGAAGCGCTGCCATTTCTAGGTGTGTGAGCTTGGGCAGATTTCTTCATCCTCTAAGCTTCCATTTCCTCATCTGTAACATGGGGGGAGCCGCAGGACCCACCACACTGGGGACCTCGTTAGCATTGCAGGAAAACACTTGCCTGGTACCAGGTAAGCACTTGAGAAAAGCCAGTTACTATTAGGATTCTGACTCATGGCTGAGCACTTTTTTCTCCTATAAGAACTGGGGTCTCAACCTGGTTCTTCACAGTGTGGGGGTAGCAGGTTGGGAAGAAAGGTGAGCCGGGCAGGGAGAGTTCTAATGGGCTCAGAGCCTCTTTCTGCCTCAGGGTGGGCTCCTGTGGGAACCTGTGGGAAAGGGGCTTGGGTGGAAACGGCTGAGAGTAGCCCTTGTGGGACTGGTGAGGTGGGGCGATTGGAGGGGCTTCTCCCCACTGGCAGCTCCCTCAGTGCTTGGCCTCTCTCCCTACAGAGAGGGATGGCGTGTGCTGCATTGCCAAGGGAGGGTACCTGGGTATGTGACATAGTCACTCTGGGTTCCAGTTCCTGCTTCAGCACTGACTGGCTGGGAGCGTTGGGGCAAAACGTTTAACCTCTGGGAAATGGAGATAACCCAGGGCACCTCCCTTATATAGGGTCCATGCAACGAGTAAATGAGAGAAAGCACATACATTACTTGCCACCCAGGACACGCTGGCAGAGTTGCCGTTGCTATACTATGTATCTGACGCCTTGTTATTCCATCCACAGAAGCCCCAGAAAGGAGATCTTATTAGCCCCATTTGGTAGATGAGGAAATTGGGGCTAACCAAGGGCTAGATAACTTCCCTGAGGGTTCACAGTTATGAAGGGTTTAATCCTTTGGCTTCTAGTCATCATCCTGTGTCACCTCCTCAAAATATTTGCAGCTTTCCGTAGTGGAGCTGGGCACCAGTTGGGTGGGAAGCGCTGGTGTTGGACGGCTGGCCCTCCTGTGGGTTCTGTGGTCAAGTTTTTTAGTCTTCTGGGAAAGAGAAGAATGTTCTCATCCAGTTCCTGGGCGGCTGTCCTGGGCGTATTGGCGGAGCCTTGGAGCTGTTGGAAAGAGTTGTAATGTGAGGAATTCTGCTTTGCAAGTAGTCACTTCTCCATCTGTCCAGAGTAAGCCAGAAATGGGGCGAGGGTCCTGTGAAGAACAGGAAGAAGGTTTCCTATTTGTGTGTGACTTGGTTAGGAGATGGCAGTAGGCTGACCAAGAAACCAAGCTAGGACTTTTAAGGGCTGGTGAACCCCCTGGCTTTCAGCATTTCTGTTCTCTTGTCTCTCTGACGTTTGCTTCACTGACCACACCTTAAAGGGGGGAGGGGGTTAATCAGAATTATACTCTGAGGGGGAGAGTATGGGAGTGTGTGTGTGTGTGTGTGTGTGTGTGTGTGTGTGTGTGTGTGAATATGTGTATGTAGGGAGTGCTGGGGGGTTAATAATCTGCTTCTATGAGGTTTTCATTTCTAGCTGAGCAAGTGCTGTGGTAAGGCAAGTCTGGAAAGCATGCTAGGGGACCTGAGAAAATTTTTGAATGGAAACTACAGTCAACAACTCCATATGATCCACATGTGGCTTTCCCTGAGGCAAGTTTTCAAGTGCATGGTGGCCTCCCCCAGTCACTCCGCAGGCTGCTCTGACACCATTAATATTTGCTGAAGCAAGACCTGAGGTTCATTGCAGAGGGATTACATAATGTATTCCGAAACCAAATGTCAGGGTTTTCCTTTAATTACCCATCCTTTTGAATTGGCTGGGCCACCATCAACCACCATTTATATAGTTTCAGAGTCCATTGGGTAGTTTGGAGGCGCCTACTGTGTGCAGACGTCCCATGGGGGAACTGAAGAGTTGGCTCCCACAGTGACAAGGGTTGGCTGGGAGTTCTGCTCACCTACTATGCTCTTCTATTCTATTTGAACCGAGGGAAGTTGTTCAACCAAGGGGTTGTCATTGGCATGGATTCAGGCCGTCTTCTGAGTTGGGGGTAGGGATGGAGGTGGCTGCTGAGAATACATGTGGGTAAAGAACTCCAAGCCTTACGTTTCAATTCTCATGCTGCCCTGGGACTACTGGATCCTTGCTTCCTTGCCCCTTGCCTTTTCCCCTGGTTCTCCACATTGTCTCTACCTGCCCCAGGTTCAGGACCGTAGCGGTATTCCTGATCACCCCAAAAGAGAAGTTCTGAATTTTGTTCCTGGGACTCCTAGATTGAAAAGCAGAAATGATAAAAGGAGTACCATTGCTTTAGAGGTCGTATTTTTCCCCTCCAGTTTTCTCCCCATTCTCTTGAAAATCAGGCCAGCTCTCTGATGGTGACCTTTCATTTCGTTTTCTTTTTTGGTTCTGCCTTCATTAAGGTAAGCATGAATTTAATGCCCCAAGAGGCAGGCCGGCGACCCTTCAGGCCAAGTGCCTGGATGTGGCAACGCTATAATAAATATTGAATGGTGAGAGCAATGGAAATTTAACAAAGCCATAACTGAGGAGACCGCAGAGGGGCAGCGGACTGGTTAAGAGGCTGTCGGATGAGCTGGGTAGTATTTCTACTTCAACCTGATTGAAATGTTGACTAAAAATCAATGCTGTTGACTAGTGATAATTTACAACGTTCCCGGTGCTAAGTAGTTCCCCGCTTAAGAATGCGTTGGCTGGGCAGAGATTAGTGCAGGGAGTTGTGTGTGTCACAATGAATCAGACGCATTATAGGTCAGCCCTTTATTTGTTTCATCATGACTTTTACACAGTTGTCATGTAATTTATGGCTGCTTTCACGTTGTCAAACATTTTCATTGCATCTTCTTCTTTAACACACTCCTGACACCGACGCGCTGTCTTGGAAGGCTTGGTATTATTTCATAATCCGAGAGGAGGCCTATAAACCATCAAATTACACTATCTTCGGGCTAATCTAAATGCGCTGCAGATTAAAATCAGAGCTCATTTGTCCCTGATGCAAATTATTAAGTTCTAATTATAAATATCCATTTAATTACCCCATACATTTTTATTTTGCGGACCCTTTTGAGCACTGCTGTCTGCGGGGGGGGGGGGGGAGATGCATAGGAGACAATCTGCAGTAATTAATGTACACGTCCCAAATGTAAAGGATAAACATATGCTGCTTTGTTTGGTGTATTTATTGATTGATTAGATGTATAGAGACTTTGGCATCGGCACAATCCAAAGTTGAAATCTTTTTAAAAGTGAAAACTATAGAAAAATCTTTCGGGGAGGAAAAAACGAAATAGAGCCAACCAAGAGCTTTCTGCTAGAATACATCATCCTAAACTATGGGATTTTATCAAATTCTTAATTTGAATCAATCTAGATTTTGTAGAAGTTAAGGGTGAGAGAACTCCTAACTGTTTTGCACCTAGAATATGAAACTGTTATAGAAAAAACTGTAACGTTAAAAAAAAAAGTCATCCTTTCCATCCCTGTTGCCATTTTCTGCTAGGAAATAACATTATCGGGGTGCCTGGGTGGCGCAGTCGGTTAAGCGTCCGACTTCAGCCAGGTCACGATCTCGCGGTCCGTGAGTTCGAGCCCCGCGTCGGGCTCTGGGCTGATGGCTCAGAGCCTGGAGCCTGTTTCCGACTCTGTGTCTCCCTCTCTCTCTGCCCCTCCCCCGTTCATGCTCTGTCTCTCTCTGTCCCAAAAATAAATAAACGTTGGAAATAACATTATCTGCCTGTAATAGGATGACAGTCCATTTGAGAGCATTATGATAAACTATTTTTGATTACCAAACAATAAAGTAAAAGAAGAAGAGAGGTAAAATAAAAATTTGTAAAGGCCTTATAACTAGATGCTTACCCTTCCATGAAGGCAGTGGGAAAATTACCAAAACAGGTTTGAGGGAGTAAGGATTGAGGTCTCTTGGGATTTTTCATTTTTCTAGAGCTAAATTTTGACTTAAAAATTATTTATTTTTGAGAGAGAGAGAGAGAGAGAGAGAGAGAGAGAGCATACACATGAGAGTGGGGGAGGGGCAGAGAGAGAAGGAGACAGATGATCCAAAGTGGGCTTGAACTCAAGACCCATGAGATCCTGGCCTGAGCTGAAGTCGGACGCTTAACCAACTGAGCCATCCAGGCATCCCACCAAATTTTGACTTTTAATGATAATGGAAAGACACTGGTCTGGGAACCAGTATGCCTGGATTCTAACGCTGAACTGTGTGAAACTTTGGGTTCCCTTCCCCCTTCATTGGGTTCCTTTCATTGTAGTTTCCTTGTCTGTAGAATGAGTAGTTTGGAACTGGTGGGCCTCTAAGCCCCTGTCCTGTACTAGCATCCTCTAAACACCACAGGCAGATTCCCTGCTTCCTCTTCTAGCTGCTCTTTTTGGAATCTAGTTGGTGAAGGGGGCTCGCCTGAAGATAGGGCAGAATATTTTCTTTATTTGCCTCAAAGATAGGAGCTATGGTGGAGATTAAGTCTTGGGCTCGTGATCCCTTCACAGAAAGCTTAAGAGTAACTTTCAAATTGCTGGAAGCAAAATTGAAGCATGGTATAATGGAATGGTGATAATTCACAGAAGTTTCCAGCCTTACAAGATTTCTCTGTCTTTTAATTGTTGCAAGCTGTTTTTTTTTTTTTTTTTTTTTTTTTTTTTTTTTTTTTAATATAAACTCTAAGGAGTGTAATGTGTATTTTCTCCAAGCTTGCTTTTTTGGGCAACTGTAGCTGTGTCAAAATAGAAATACGTTTGACAAAGAAATCAGTTGAATTTAAACAACCAGGTATTTTAAATTCAATTAACCGACTGAATTCAGTGATATTTTGCTTCTTCCTCCCCCAAAAGCTGGTTTCTCTGTATGGACATAGCCTACATATGCTGAGTTCTTGGAGTTACAAATTCTTGCTTGTTAAAGGCATCCGATGCAACATGTTTAGAAGAACTCTCCCTCTGTTAGTGTTGAAGACAGCATAAATTGAGGGAAAATGTTCTTTTTTTATTCATCATGTAGGTAAAAGCATATGGCCTGTTCTGGGACATGTGATCTTTGCAATCCATTTTCTAAACTTGGTGTTTACCACTGACTTTTAGCACGGATGTTTCTGTTTTCCAACTGTCCAGCAAATACCATTTATGCATGGCATTAAATTAGGTATAGAATGATGTTTTCAGAAGCATGCTGATAAACAACATTCAGACTTACCCTTTGGATAATGATTATTTAAAACTTTCTTTTATTATCCCACATGCTAAGAATAAGGGGGAAATGAACCAGTTGTGAAATAACGTGTAGGACACAGGCACTCTTGAGATCTATAGCTTCAATAAAAAAGCAATTTATTTAAATTACTGCCTCTTTAATTTATAATGTTTTGGGGATTTTTATTAGGAGTGCTCTATTAGGGCACTGATAATCAGCTGTTTCAAATTTTGCATACTCTTCTGTCTCAGGCAGAAAAACAAAATAGAACCAAATGCTAAAAAAAACAAACAGGGAAAAGGAAAAAGTTTAGCCCTGACTCAACCCAAAGGAAGATAATGGGCAGACTGAGTGAATGGTAGCCACCCAGAATCATTACTTTCCCCCCTTCGGTTATTACCTGAAGAGAAAGCACGATAGCATTCACATGCCAAAGAGATAGGCGACAAAATATGTATTCAGATATGATGTTTAGGATTTCATAGCCCGATAGTCTCTCTTCTCCCCCTACCCTGCATTGTATTGTGCAAATGTATCAGTGGTGTATTGTTAATGTGTGATAGGATGCTACTGCTGGGACAGTCTGGGCTCACTAATGGGGTCAGCTGTGTCACAACGTGATATATGGATTATGTTTACCGTGGCATATTTTGTTTGTGAGCTGGGCTGTGAGATGGGAGCAGATGATAAATGAAGATACCTACAGTTTTCACACTAGGTCCTGTGGTCCCAAGTCTCCAAAACAATCAAGCACTGCTGATAATGGAGAGGTATTTGTGGGGACATAATTGACTTCAAAGTTTTAGATCTCTGGCTGAAGTTTAGGATGTGATAGTCCATTAAGTTAATGTCTTTACTTAAAGCTCCTATTTGACTTAAATAAATTATTTAGGGTTTATTACCAGCACCTTGGTAAACTCATGAACCTTCAGGCTAGTTAAATAACTTTCCAGTGGCTTTTCTGTGCCTTCACGATTCATTTGCTTGGGCTCCTTCCTGTGTGTTTATATGACTTCTAAATTTCTTTCTCAAGTTTCAGTGGCAACGAATGATTTTTCTTACTGGTGAGGTACACCTATAAAAGACTTTTCTCTTTTGGAAAAAAAAACCCCAAATACAGTGAAACTATCATCATAAGATATACCCCCCCCCACACACACATGCTTATATGTATGTACCATACATATGTGCATATATACATACACACATATTATGTGTGTGTGTGTAAATATATCTAGTGCTTGTATACATTGTGTGGGTGAATATATATTTGCGTACTCTCTCTGTCTCTATACATAGAGAGAGATTGAGAGAGAGTAGGAAGATCTTCAGATTTACCATGATTCCATTAAGTTAATATAAAAGTTTTAAAAAGTCATCCATTATGAATACTTCTTTTCATCAAATTCTGACTTAGGCAAATCCGTTTCACACTGTTTGTCTCTGAGGGTCTGCTATTCACATAACCCTGGATTGAGGGGCAGAGTTTCAAGTTTAGGGACAACAGTTTCAAGCTGAAATCATGGATGGCAGCCTGCACCCTTGGCCTTCACTGAGTTTAGGAGGCTAGTCTTTCTCTTGGTGGCAGTAACACTTGTTGCCTTAAAGTCCTCTTCTTCACAGTTCTGCCGCAAGTATATTTCCTGACCCGCCTCTGCATCTGGTTAAATGGACTTCAGTAATCTGTGCAGTTACTTCTTACTTATTTTATATCCTGAAAGATATTAAGTCCAACAAGCTTTTACCCACTGAGTCTACAGAGAAAACGGCCAGGCAATTTTTGTTTCAATCTCCGTGTCTCTCTGGAGCACTAGTTCCAGAGGCTGATCAATAGGTTTTATTGTAGACCTCACTGCCTCTAAAAGCATTGTGACCTTATCCTGTCTAAAAATAGTATTTGCTCTTGCCTGCAGAACCTTGACCTGTGAAAACCCATTTGGAACATAACTGACATATCTAGTCAGCTGTATATCCAAGACATGCTCTGTGAATGAATTCTGTGCAGAACTGTCCGGGAGAACACTTTCTTTGAAGAAAAATAAATACCAGTTCTGAACACTGGGAGTGTACCTGCTTGCCTAGAGAGGTGATGGGCCACACAGTGGGGAGTGAGGAAGACTCAGGAACTAGGGAGCTGTTGAGAGGGGTGAGAACCCTCACAGAGGACTCTCAGAGGGTGTATCTGGTCCCCAGTAGGGCAGGGGACTGCAAAGGAACAGGAGGAGTTTGAGCTGAAGTGCCAGGTGGCTTTGAACAAGGTCCGTGACCCTTTTTATAGAGAGTGATTCCCTGAATGCTTTCCTCGGCACCTTTTGTCTTGAACCACGGTAGAAGGGATCCTCCAAAGCAGGACCTAGATGCAAAGAAGTATTTCGGAGTTTAAAGTAACTCCCCTATTTAATGATAAGGAATTATTGTCACTTTAATTTTTTTGGGTGTGATAATGGTTTTGTGGTTAAAAAAGAGGTCTTTATCTTTTAAAAATACATACTGAAGTATTTGGTGATGAAATGATAGGATGTCTGGAATCAATGTAAATTATCCAGTGGGTAGGGTTGGCAATAGGGTTATAGATAAAACAAGTTTGGCCATGAGTTGCTAGTGATTGAAGTCGAATGACGCACACTTGGGAGATGATTTATACCGTTCTCTGTATGTCTGTATGTATGTGAGATCTTCCTGAAAATAAAGGGGCTGCCTGACTGGTCAAGAGCAAAATGGCCTTGCCCAATGGATGTTGTTTCTTCACTAAGGATTCAGCTCAGAGGTAGTGATGGAGGCAGGTATCCTTTAGGGAAGAAAGTGCTTGTGAGCTCAAGTCTTGTATCTGGAAAGTTCATCGTTAAGGGGATCCTCTTAGAGTCTTTGCTGTGCACCGTGTTTCATTCTTCTGGAGGCAAAGGACTGCCCAAATTTGTTTTGGCACGTGAAGAGGAGTTGGAGCTGGAGTTGAATTGAATTCTGGCATCAGTGCCTCCTTTCTTGGTGGGTGTTGGGAAGAGCAGGTGGGAAGTGCCCATTTACCTGGTAGTGTCGAGGAAGATAAGGCTCTTGGGCCTTCCTGTGGCCATCAAGCTCTGGCTATTTGAGAAAGATGGTTTGCCTGAGAGGAGGCTGGCCGTGCTCTAAGGGAGAAGGGGACCGAAGCCCAGGGGAGAGAGTGCTGGGGCACAACCTCTGGAAGATGGGAGGGCGCAGGGCAATGGTGGAACCGCTGTAAAGGGGCATTTGTTCTGTTTAGCAAAAGCCAGGGCTGTCTCAGCTCAGCTTGAAAGCAAGGTCACTGGTGGGCTTCGTGCGGCTGGACACACATTGGAGCCGGGGTGGGCCCGGTCTCTGGTGTGTCTGCCGCCTGGAAGCTGAGAGCAGCCTCACAGAGCCATTCTCAGGCACAGGCCCCTCTGCTTTCACAAAATGTCCGCTCCTGCTCACTTCATGCAGAGGCTATTATTAGCAAGTGTCACTCGGTTATCTGAGAGTGGCGCTTTTAGCTGCCATCGAAGTGCCTGACACTTGGGTTTACAGCAGATTAAATTAAATTTTAGGCCGGTTTGGCTTCACTGGCAGTAGACAATGGGACCAGCTGTTGTAGAAATGTAACCTGGCACCCTCAAGAAACTATGTGAGTGCGCAGGCGCTCAACGCATGCACCTGTGGGAGTTCTGAGCATGCAGGTGGCTCTTGGGCAATTAAGGACCTGACAAGCCACCATTGTGGGAATGGGGAGAGGGCCATTGTCTGGGGTTGACCACCCGGTACACCTCCATTTTCTCTTCTCCGCATTTCATCCCTTCCCAAAAAACTGTTTGTTCAGACAGGTTGTTTCTCCATCTTGGTTTCATTGTGCTTGTTGACAGAAGGGAGTGTATGAAGCTGGAATAATCTTTCTGCTGTTTGCACATCCATGTCACTGTTTTTCTGCAAAGGGGTTAAGTTGCATGAAAACACCAATGGGAACCAACGGAAGGGTGTAGGTGATTTTGGGCTCATTCCAACATGGTGACCGAGTTGACGTGATGGTATAGGCAGAAAGTCTGGCTGCTCCCCTGTCCTGCCTTATACCTCAGACTCCTGTAGGTCCAGCAGGTTGCGGGGAAGTCTTCTCTTCCAGAGGCAAATGTCTTTGCTTTCCTTGGCACTTGGTGTGCTTGTGCCTGTGAATTTGGGACCTTTGTGCTTCTACTATTGAGTCAGAGCAAAATCGTGTACGTCAACATCACTTATTTAAGATTCTTCAGAAAACTGTGTGGATAATTTCTCCTTATAAACAGAACACAAATGTGTACGTTGTTGCACCGAAGGGCGATGCTCTTTATTTTTATAATCTGGATTTTAAAAAACTCTGCGGCACTCGATTTCCTCAGACTCCAGAATTTATACTCACTGATTAGAAATGCATTATGCAAATAATTCAGTTTACATATCCAAATACTGTTTTGCATCATTCACACCTCATGTCTTGAAAAAAAAAAGTGAAATTTTCCTCAAAATAAACAAAACCTGCAGAAGAGTTTATTGTAAGGGTGAAAATTAGAGAGGCACCCATTTGCCTGGGAACTTTTGAGGAAGATTCTAATACTTGTGCATACATAATCTTGCAAAGTTTTTTTTTTCCTTCTTTTTTGGCTGCTATGCATAGGACGTGCCATTCAAGGTATATGATGTTATCTTTGGCTTCCTGAATTTTTCAATGTTCAGAAAAAAGCAGTGGCTACATCAGATCCATATTTGTGCATATGTACATACAGCCATAAGTGAAAAGTTAAGTGGAGGCAATTGAAGGAGATACAAAAATTGCTTACCAGTGACATGGTTTTGCTGCTAGAGAAAGGGGAAAGGAGGGAGATGAAAACTTTTGATAACTCTTGTCAAGAGAGAGTTAACTAAGCATAGCCATGAATGCTTCAGTTCCAGATTGGCAAATGGCAAGGCCCTGCAAAAGTATCTCTGCTTTCAGTGGGTTTTTATTGTCATTGGAGTAATTCAGGGGAATACAGGATGTGACCTCGAGGCCTTGTCTTTAGAAGCACATTCCCAATGCCCACGTGAATGTCTAAACCAGTGGCTTTGACCTCATGTGTCAGAACAGAATTGGCGTCAGAAATCTGCCCAGGATTCCAGTGGTTCCAGCCTCACTCTGGGGCGGTTAACCTACTGCTGTTGCAAAGCCTGTCAGATTCCAGGAGGAATTTCCCTCAGAAGGAAGGAAGGATGGCAGGAAGGGAAGCAGGCAGGCGGGAGGGGACCTTGCCTTTTCTCTGTGGTCTGAGTGCCGTCATCTTTCTCAAACGATGCTCCACACCCATCTCCCCTAACAGGTTACAGACACATTTTTGGCACCGCATAAAGTAAGCGTTCCAACATGTTTTTAATCTTTAACTTTCACGTCGTTAAAAGTCTGATGTACTGACTTTCAGCTGCCTGCAGATAGTTCAGGGCACAGCACCTGACAGGTGTAATGTTTTGTTTTATGTCTCTCAATATGGAGGTTATAGAATCAAAAACTCTGCGAAATGCTTTAAAGATGTTGATATTCGTATGCCAAACTCTCATGGTCCTTAGGTTCTTTCTTGCCCCACTTTCACACCTACATTTTTTTTTTTTTTGTAGCCTGTATTTGAAAGGGGCTCTTGGTGTACGTGGGAGACAAGAAATTTCTTGGTTTCGTGTTACCTACCAGAGGGTCAGGACTGAGAAATCCCACTTCTCCTCATTTTTTCTCAAGGGCTGAGAGATATGTCCTGTAGCTCTTTCAAAGAACGAACGCTCCTTTTGTTGTGGGTCATAGGGAGACAGATTTGGTGGTACTGTGGCTGCGGGTCTGAACTCAAATGATGGAAGGCCAGGGACGAGTAACCCCGTGAACTACCGCCGTGAACAACCGCATCCTGATCTTTGCCCATCGAGCAGCGGCATGTTGATGGGTCCGTCCAGCTTGACTGGAGCATGAATAGTAACTGCTGGGTCCTCGGCATGCCCCATGGCACCTCCTTTTACATTCTGGTTCTGGAGGGACTTTTAAAGGAACTGGGTAATGATAAGTGGGCTCTTAAAATCTCCTCAGCGTTCTCTGATTGGTTTCTGTGTCGTCTCTCACCCGCCCCTGGTGGGTGGTGATTCTCAGATTGAGTGCGATGCTTCTCGCCTTGCCCCCCCCCCCCCCCATGTCTGTGTGTGTGAGAAACTGACATTCTCATGTGCGATGGCCTCCCATGTGCTGTTTCTGGCTGGCCCCACCTCCTAGTCTCCACTTGAGTAAGCATATTGAAATTCAGGTGAATCAGGATGTCGTTTTACAGGAATAATCTTGAGTCTACTCTAATGCAGACACTTTACAACATAAATACATTTTATTAATACTAAGTAATAACAAAATTATTGGGACTCGCTTCATGCTGGGCTGCAGCACACCCATGTGGAAGTAAAGGTCTGATCCACTGCCTTCCTTATACAGTTGGGGAGCTCTGCGGACCTTGATGGAGGGAACTAGACAAGAGTTGAGGCCCAGCCTTTTTGGAGGAAGTCTGGAGAGAGAAAACCTAGGCCTAATTTTGCTTTTTCACATTAAGATAGCTAATATTTTTAAAGCGTTTTTTAAAAAATGCCTCCCTTTCCCTAAAATTGAGTCTTAGGGCAAAGCTCTTGTTCCTTGCTGACCAGAGTATCTGAGCAATCAGAGAATAAAGTACAGGTTTTTGAGTCTAATTTCCTTCATGAAAGAGGGAAGTAAATATTTACTGAGCATCTTCTTTGTAGACATAGAGTCATGAAGTCCTAGCATCTACCCTCTCATTATACAGACGAAGAAGGTTGAGGCTGAGGAGGGGCGATGATGGGCCTGAGGCCACTCACTAGGCAGTGATAGAATTGGCACAGAGCCCAGGCCTCACACCCTCACCCTGGCTCGCTCTACCAACTCATACAGCCTCTCCTCACCCAGCGGGACCCAGGGTGACCCTCCTGTGCTTCTGCTGAGAGACTCGTGCTGCTTCTGGTGCTTTTATGTGTGATGGCTAGAATGCTTTCCAGAACTGGAGCTTTGCTGAGAAAGACTCCAGAGAACGGTCCTGTGCTTTGCCCTTTCCTCACGGCCTCCTTCTTTCCCTGCCCTGTTTTGGGCAGGCTTGCCTGCCATGTTTCCTGATGGGGCTCACACAGTGTGGTAGTTCTGAGGTTTGCACAGTGTGCAAATGGGGCAGCTTGGCATTTTTATCCAGATCACTGGGCATGGGGTGGGAGGGTGGAGCTGGGGTGGTGGGGGAACCTGTACCTTGTCAGTGTTAGACGGGTCTCGAGAATTGACCAGCTCAACCTCTTCCTCCTCCACATGTGTTCTATTTTTAAAGACATCTCTCAATAGCAGGAAATCCTTCCTTTTGTCTACCTTAAATCTCTTATGCTTCAGTTTAAACCCATTTCCTCTTCATTCCAAAGAAGACAGAGTATCTCATCACCAGCTTTGAGCTGAAACCCCTCATGTTTTACAGTTCTTTGCTCTGTTCCTTGCCTCTTCTCCTTCCTGAATATTCCTGAATAACCTCTGTTCCCTGAACTTGAATTCATGGATCTATTGTCTTTTAACCTGTTTATCATTTTTGTACTTCTCTTTAGAACCTCCTGGTTCTAACCTTCCTGGATCTTTTACTCAAACACTGGTCTGATTACTGTGCAGTGCACTGGCCAGATACTTTAGTGTTTTCCACATTCCTTACTCTGAGACCTTCACTCCGGTATCTTGCTTACTTTTTAAAAAAGAGCGAGCATTCATGTTCAGCCTGGTGTCCAGGAGGAGTTCTAGATCTTCTTCAGCCATCTTTGAGTGCAATTAAACTTTCACTCCCAACTGTATTGAAGCCACATCTCTCCTTTTCCAGACTCTCCTCTCTGTCCTTGTCCATACTGAACTTAGTTCTCCCCTGGTGTCCCAAGCCCCATGGCCACCTCTCTGCTTCTCCCGGTGACAGGGGGTTATGATCCTGCCTCTTGGCTCCTCTCCCAGTGACAACTTCATGGAGGCTGAGAAATACAGTGAGTGGCCTTTCTTGCCTCACTTGCTGCTGGTGAGAGCTGTTCATAACTTTCCGCTGACATCTGGAGAACGTAGGCTTTGGGGAGCAGAGCCCAGATTCCCTGGAAGCCAGCAAAGCCAAGTCTTTTTTGAGTTTCCAGCACAATCCGTGTTACAGTAATAGGAATTGGTCATTGTGTTTAATAGTAAAACAAAACCTAAGTGCACACGAAAAGCACATCCCTTCTGTGTGCTGGGGTGAGGAGAGGTGACAGCGAGTGTGTAGGATGATATGAAAAGCATTACGGACATGGGAAAGCATTTCAGAGCACACAAACATGGCATGAGTAATGGCAGGCTTATAGCCACGAGGCTAGATTTTCAGCCCTGCCTCCCTTTTATGTACCCTAGTTCAATCAGGACGTATATGGAGTGGTGAGAAGAGGGGTCGCCTGCCCTTCAGACTGCAGGGCATTTGTAGCACAGGACCGTTTCGTGGGTGTAGGCCCGGCAGAGCCCAGAGAACAGCCTCTGTCTGGATCTTTCTCAGACTGACTTGTTCACTTCCCGCTCTGCCTAGCCCAGAGGTGATTCGGTAATCCCCACGGTATGACCTCACAGTGGGTTAAGTGGCTTGGGAACTTTAGCCTTCAGTCTCAAGTCAGGAGCACAAGTAAGGAAGCTGGGAAGTTGAGTGATCAAGAGTCGGTCGGCAAGTCCTGCATCCATTTCAGACCCTGCTCCCAGGTGCCCCTCTCTTCACCGCCACATTCTCCTTGCCTGAAAGCACTGGGCTGTGCTTCGAGGAATAAAGAGGTAGCCTGGTCCCACACACATGCCGAGTGCTTGCTGCTGTGTTTGCCTTTCCCTGAGCTGGGTGGCTCCAAGGCCACTTCCCCAGCTAACTAAGAATGTGTGAGTGGGGACCCAGCAAAGGCCTGACCCCCATCAGGAAGTGGCTGCAGCCCCTCTGCTCCCTTTGGTGGAGGTATCGCCCTGGGATTAGTGAGAGGGCATCGGTAGTATTCATATGGCCTCCTGGGGGTTGGTATTTTCTACTGCCAAAACCATAACTGTTTCGAAGGCAGGGATCGGGTTTTATTTTTTGTATTTTCATGTCTCACATAATGCTGGTCTATAGATGGCGTTTAGTTCGTACTTTGTTCTGGCTGATTAATTGAAAATTGAAAGGCCAGCATTTCGATTGGATTCCTTGGCTCCCTGTTGAGGAAAGGTGCAGAGGCTAGGTGAGTTTACCTTCTTCTTTCTCTCTGTGGACAAGCTGAGAAGGGGTTGGGATGGGTACGATGCCTTCGTGGCCTTCACCTGCAGGCGCATTTTCTCTTGACGGAGCAGCAAGCTCTTTGTAGCTCTGCCTCTTCTTACCTGGACTTCAGTGTGGGGGAGGCTCCTCAGGGCTGGGCCAACCCTGAGGAGGGCAGCTAGGGCTACCCTGGGAGTGTGGGTAGCTGGGAGCATAGCCTGTGTTCAGAAGGGAGTGAGTCCTGCTTTTCTTCTGGTAGCTCTGGCTGATGCTGGGTTTGGGTTTAAATGGTGATATTCTTTCTTTCTTTTTGTGTATGTGTATGCAAGACCTTTGATATTTGAGTAGGGAAATCCTCTCTAATGCATGGAATTCACAGACTCCGGCAGTGTGTTACCCTTTTCAGTGTGTTGTGAAGAGAGTCATCCAGACCAGCTAGATTTATTTGTACAACTTTGATTTCTTTCATAAGAAAAAAATTCCAATTTACGTTTATGTTTAGATGGCCTGTTCTCTGAGTCTCAGGGCTGTCCAGAAGTGGACTGCTCAGCAGGGCCAGGCTCAGCACTGCTGTCCCATCAGTGGCCAGGGTGCCTGTGACCTCTCATGGTACTGGAGGTGGTCCAGCATGAGAGCACTCCTCTTGAGAACCTTCGGGAGCACTGCTGGCTGGAAGTGCTCTTGGGGAAGTCTAGGAGGAAATGGCTTGTGTGGCCAGGAGTCCCTGTGCTCTGCCTCTGCCCACCTGCCTGCCTGTCTTTCTCAGGCCAGGCTGCCTTCCTAACTCTCTTCTCCCCACCCACCCTCCTCCCCTCCTGCTCCTTCCCCTCCCCTGATCTTTCTTTGGGCATTTAGGAGAATTCAAGATAGTGGATCTAGAATCCAAGTCTTCACCACAGGCCAGAAATCTTCTTTTCCATAGAGGTGCCTGTCTGTGGAAGGCATTGAGTCTCTGGCCTGTTGAGATAATGGGTCTCCTGCTCATTGAACTCCAAGGTGTTTATAACACAGGACCCCTTTGTCAGTGTTGACCCAGCTGTGCTCTCTTTTAAAGCTGGGTCTTACTTCTGTTTCCCAGATACTGGTATGATGGGATTATCAGTTGTGGCAGGAGGCTTTTTCTTTTTGTTTTCCTCTGCGGTGGCCAGGGATGAGTTGGTTCCATCGTGGATGGGAGCAGGCAGCCAGCCCTTAGAGGGAGGTGGGATCTAGAAGGGAGAAGGAAGGATAGGGAAGGTCCTGGCAGAAATTGAAGATAAGCTCCAACAAGAGAGAAGAAGCAGGAGTTCTTGCTAGAGACAGAGCCAACACCCATCTCTAGTGAAGGTGCCCCTATGGGTGCTTGGCCTTAGGGCACCTGGACTGTGGCTTCTTCAGTGTAGCCTCAAGGGGGGCATGGAAGCAGCATGTCCCTTACCACCTGGCCTTGAACGCTCCTGGGGACTGAGCCCAGGGGGGCAGGAACTCCATTTAGTGCCACCCCTAGCATGAAATTCCTTGTCCCACATTCCACCATCTTGTCGTGGTGTCGACTGCATAGACTGGGGACTGGAGCATGATAGGGGGTGCCTCAAACCTAATTAGCTTGTGAGTCCCTTACTCTCGCCATCCTCCTTCCAGGGGAGAACGTTTCAAAGAGTTGTGTTGGGTGGGAAAGACAAATTCACCACCCCTCAAGGCTTGGTGGCCCGTGGAGTTTGGTGCTGGTGGGGCAGGTCCTTGCTATCCCTGAAACTCTTCTTAAACGGTGACTGTTTGGTGGGCCGCCCATACATTGCCTCTCTCAGGGGTAACTAGAGGTGGTGGTGTGGTCAGATGTGACTTGTGAGCTGTGCCCTGAGGTGTCTGTTTTTGGGTAAAATTCATCTCTGCGGTGGCTAAGTGGTAAAACGCCTTCCTCCTGTGTCATCCGAAAGGACATCATGTGGGTGGGCATTGTGGTCAAGTGTACTCCTTCACTTTAGATGTGTGTTGCAGTAAAACCTGCCTGTTCTCCTACCCCTCCTTCAAGGTGACTCATAGTTGAGAAGCTGAAAGAAAATAAGCCATCTTCACCAGACTGTGAACCTCTCCAGGCACTGAACCAATCTCAAGTGATGGGGATGCCCTGATGCCTACCTCACTGAAGCCTCTTAAATTAGATAAACAACATGGAGTTCTTCAGGGCTTTTGTTTTCACAGGGCCAAAGAATTAGAGCTGAGGGGAGAGGCAGATACCATCTAATCTCATTTTGTAATTCAACATGTGTTTATTGAACACTTGCTCTGTGCCCAGCACTGTATCAGGTGCTAGACCTGCAGAGGTGAGCAAGACTAGGCAAGTTTCCTCTCATGAAGGGTTCTCATTTGGAAGATGAGTGTGTGTGTAGGCATGGGGGACAAATTCTTTCTGCCTGAGGGTCAGACACAGACATGCAGCCCCAAAATGGAAAGCCCACAGGCCAGGAGAGGACAAGGGACTGGTCCGGGCCACCTTAACTACTTAGCACAGCTTAGCCACCATCCCGATTAGGTTTTCCTGAGTCCCCAACCCATACTTTTTCTAGCACGTCAAGGGGCTGCCTTTGGCTACTCAACATTTATAGGCGGGGATCTAGGTGCCTCTGAATTGCCCCCTTTAAAGCATCCTGCATAAGTAGGCTTCCTCTTCTCACAGCTCCCCAGGAAAGGTTGAGCATAAAGCTTCCTTTGCAGCTCCCACTTCAAGTGTTTCTTAGCCTTCCAAGTTGTCTGGATAAAGTTGTGGCCCCAGGTCGCTGCACACATATTCATTTGGAAGTCCCTGAGACACTTGTGTATCCTGGGAAGACTTACTGTATCTTTGGCCCAGTTAGTACCAAGCACTGAGCCATATCCTTTCTAAGGCATTTGAATGCCTGTCCCAGTTACTGGCAGGCCAGCTTGGTGAGTTGGGGGCAGTGAGTGAAGCACCTCATATTCTTATTTATTTGTTTGTTTTGAAAGAAAATTCTCACTCCCTTTACCGTTCTTCCTGTTCTTTTGCCTCCATGGAAACAAAGTGCACAAAGCTCGGAAGAGAATTAGTGACACTCCTCCCCACCAGTGTCTTATATTACGAGCTTCTTCTGTGCCTACTGCATTTTCAACTTATTACAGCTTTTCTGTGGCTTGGAAAATTCGTTGACTGAGTGATGATTGTTTTCATGAAACAGTGCAACTTGTAAAGCAATGGTTGTCATTAATAGTGCAGTTATGTAGAGAGTAGCTCTTTAAGCCTTCAGTTTCAAATCAGATTAGCGCTCTGTTAACTTAAAATAGCCCCAAAAAAGAAGAAAGAAGAAAAAAAGAACTGTCGGAAATCAGAGGGAAATATTAGCATTATGAAACATGTTAACAAGTGGCCATTAGCACTTTATGTCTGCATGAATAGCATCTTTAAGTGTTTTATTGGTAACAGAATAGAGTGGAGTCACATAGAATGGCATTACTTTTCAAATTGGCAAGTTCTTTTAATTCAGACTTCTCCTTGTTATTGCCTACTGGGGAGCATTTATTCACCTGTCAAAATGTACACCAGGGTGGGAAAAGGTACTTTAGCTGTTCTGGCTGATCCCGGGCTCTCAGGTGTAAGGGATTTGTCCCTTTACCATGCCTCCCCCCACTCCAGCAACCCTCCCCACCAGCAGAAGGGTGAGTCTGAAAGAGCAAAAGGTGATGAGTGATGCTATGGAGGAAGTGGTCCAGTGCTATGTAAGTATGTGGCCATATGCATTTCAGTGTGCCCAGGCAAGTGGCTGGCTGCCACGAGGTGTGTGTGCGGATCACTGAGCTGGGGGCGCTCGGAAGAGCTGCTGGTGGTGGGCTCTTAGCTTCTCCTTCCGGAGGCTCCTTTTAAGCCTTAGGGAAAAGACTCCACTTTGGTCTTGACTGGCCTCTCTCAAGAGCCCCCTCTTCCCCATTCTTTTCCCTTTCCCAAACCAGCTGGACCCCTCTATGTTATAATGCAAAATGCTGTTCCCTCTGGGCCTCAGGGCCTGTGGGGAAAATGGAATTTGGCAGAAACTCAAACTCCAAAGCCCAAGTGACCCCAGGTCTGGCTGCCTGATGGTTTTATAGATATGGCGTTGAGTGGCCTCCTGGCAGTTAGGGATTCTGGAGGTTCCCTCCTTCATTTTTCAACACATTTTTTTGCAAACTTGCCATGTGCCAGGAACTGTTCTTGGTGTTGAGCACATAGCAATGATCAAAGCATTCAAAAATCCCTGACCTTGGGGTGCCCCCATTTTAGCTGGGGAGACAGATAGTAAATGAATAAAAATGTGAATTATATAGTGTGTCAGAATGTGATCAAACTGCTTTGGAGAAAAGTAAGGCGGGGATGAGGGATGGGGAATGTGTGGTGGGCACACTTTAAATAGGATGGTTAGGGATGGCCCCACCGAGAAGAAAGGCTCCAAGGAATGAGACAATCGGCCATGTGGATTTCTGGGGGAAGAGAGTTCCGAGCCAAACAAATAACAAATGCAAAGACCTTGTGCATAGTCTGCCTGGTTGTTGGAGGAGGAGCAAGGGGTCCTTGCGGTCTGAGTGGAAGGTGTAAAGGAGGTGGGTGGGAACTGAAGTCCAAGGGACAAGAGACCAGTGCCTTGTTGGCCATTGTGAGGAGTTTGGCTTTGACTCCAAGGGAGATGGAAGCCACTGGAGGAGTGGCATCATGTGACTTAGTTTTCTAGAAGGTCACTTTGGCTGCCTTTTGAGACTTGTGTAGGGGGAGGTGAAGCAGAAGCATTCAGGAGGCTGTTGCCCAAATCCTGGCCATATGATGGCAGTTTGGGCCATGGGGATGGGCATGTGAGAGGGGGCTGGATTCTGGACACATTTTGAAGGTGAAACTAACAGGATTCACTGACAGATTGGACGTGGGGTGTGAGGGTTAGAGGAGTCAAGGTGGACCCTAAGATGTTTGGCTTGGTGACTGGAAGGATGGAATTGCTGTTTACTGGGATAGGGAAGGCACTGGGAGGTGTCTGAGAGGATGGAGGTGCTTGGTCCAAACTGTGGGGCTCCCCTTCCTCTTCCACTTAGGGCCACAGGTGGCTGTTAGACTGTCCTGCTCAGGAAGCGTTGGGAGGGAAGGGAGTATGGCCCTCATGGGGCAGTTGGGAGACCTCCAGTAGATTGCTTGTAGCTGAGATGACTTAGGCCAAGCTCTGACTTGTAGTTGTTTAGAAAAGGTGCTTTTTTTGAACTGTTTTATTCAGTTTCTTTCTCTATTGTTCATTAGCTACCAGAGACAACTTGATCTTTTGACTCAGAAATATGTGCTTTGTGTCTTGCATTTCTTTCCTGTAGCTTGTTTTCTCAGAGCTCAGGTCAATCACCAGGGGCTGCTGGTGAACCATGGGATTTGGAAATGGGTATAGAAGCTGCATCTTTCCCTGGACTTCACCCTCTCCAGGTGCTGGAGGATTATCAGCACCTCTAAAGAGTCCTTTTCTGAAGATGTCTCCGTGGCTCTGCTGTGCCCAGATCTGCCATTCCGCCCCGGGTTTGGAATTTCTTATGGAAATCTGTTGTCCTCCTTTCCATAGGTCCTCCTCCTCCCTTTCCCCATTCCTGGAAAGAAGTTGGCTGGCAGATAGAGTGTTTTTCCTTGAAAGGAGAGAGGAGAGCCCTCTAATGGAAAAGTAAAATAATTCTTGGAATTCTTATTACACCCAAGCTAGCCAAAGCTGAGACCAAGTAAATTATTTGGAGGTAATTTGCAAGGGCCTGAATCAAACAAATTGCTTTCTTGCACTGACCTCAGCTTGATTCTTTAGAGCAAAAGCTGGCAACGTTAAGAGTTCGGTGAGAAACAAGAGAGAACGTTTTTTTCTGAGTCACTTTTGTGTTGAGGGCATCTTCTAGGCTTTAGGGCTCAGAGGTGAACATCTTTTGCCAGCAATAGGTTCCTTATCATAGGTGGTGCTCCTTTGCCCTCAAGTATCAAAAGGCCTCAAGTAGCTGCATTTTGAGCAATGAATTTAACGTCTATCAAGTTAGCCTTAGTTTTCTCTTTATCTCTTCCAAGGTGCTGGCTTTGCTACGTGTAGCACAAATCATTCTGGAATACTAGGTGGCTCAAGGGAGAACCCACAGAAGAGTCTAGTCTGCCAACTTAAAGGTCCAGCCTGTTGTCAAAGAGGCTCTAGGGGAAATCCAAAGGTCTCCAGCCTTTCCCATGGTCCTAGATATGGAAGCACCAGCCTCTTCCTGAATCAAGTGGAGATGGGTTCCTGACATCTCCCTCCTCATAGCTATGCCCCTTCTTGACCAGTTTGCTGAAGTGCTTGAGATCCTTTGCCTACCGAATATATCCTTCCCATCCTGGAGGAAAACAATGTCCCCTTTAGAAAGGGAAAAGTCCAACACAGTTCCACATTCGCTGTTCCATAAACTTACAACTGCATTCCTTTACAAATGTGTCTTGGGGATGTTTGTCTCGCAGCAGCTGGCAACTGCCTCGTTTTTGACAATGTCAGACTCAGTGGCTACACTGCCCTGTTGGCCCCTTTTGCTACTGCAGGGAGAATGGCCTGAGGCATAATTCTGTGTCCCCCAAGAAGCTTCTCTCTGGCTTCTCTTTCTCATCAAGCCTTGTCTGCCACATTCTAAAACAAGTGTGGCTGAGTTTGAGTTTCATCCTATTTTTTATTTATGTAATTTTTGGTAGTCGTTGTTTGGGTGGGGGGTTGGTAGATGACCCTAGGGTAGTTAGCATGTTAGGTTGGCTCTTTGAGATGAATAACTACTTAGCTGTTGCTCAACTACTTTTGTTTGTGAAATAAAGGGCAGCAAGCACCACGACCTGAGAGGTTTTATTGTGATTTCTTTTTTATGTTTGTATATGCCCTGCTCAGTTAGGGTATTACCCGTAACCCCATAGGAGCTAACACCGAAGGCCATATGATTTTATTTGATTTTAAAGCTTTAGAAATCTGCGTGTGTAATATGTCTTTTGCGATTTTTTTTTGTTCTTTAGCTTTAGAAAGTATAATAATAATCCATAATAATTATACCATAGTATGCTGTCCTTTGTTATAGGAGCACTGGATTAGTGTGAAAACGTGTCCTGTATACAGTTTCAACAGCTTGATTTTGCTTCTTCCTTCCCCCTTCCACCCCCCCTCCCTTTTCTGTCTTGTGCTATTTGGAAGACAATTTCCACATTTCTGCCATATGTCTTAGAAAAGCTAAGGACTAAGAGGCAGTAGCAGACTTAGGACAGCGAGCTTAGTTCAGGTGGGGAGGCAGCCCTGTATGGCAGAGACTGTTATGCAGACAGAGAGCTTTTCAAACAGCTGCATTTGGAAATAGTGCTTCCCCTTCCCTGCCCTCTTTCTTGAGAGACTCCCAAACATCTGAAAATGCAAAAGCACTTCACCAGGTTTTAACTTTTCTGGCTCAAACAGGAGCAGCTTCAAATCAACAAGAGCATAGCAGTCTTTGTATATTTTGTAGACATTTTTTGAGCTTCTTAAGCAAAACAGGCCCTCTCTTTTCTTCCTTTCTTTGCATCCTCCTTTCCTTCCCTTCCTTTCTGCCTTTCTACCTTCCCTTCCCTCCTCTCCTCTCCTCTCCTCTCCTCTCCTCTCCTCTCCTCTCCTCTCCTCTCCTTTTTCTTGGTGCCTTGTTTTGCATTCTGCTGAACTGGAAGAGTGTTTAATCCTTGGCCTCCTGTCTGTTGAGATATTATGTTTTTTTAATAGTGCTTGTTTATGACTAAGGTCAAAGACAGTATTTCAGAACAAAAATTAGAGTTAGTTCATAATTGAGTACATATGTATCTAACTGTTTATTTTTATAGTTTGCTAATTTATTTTTAAACCGCTCAGTTATGCCAACATGTTTATTGCTCTGTTCATCACATGCCTTACCAGTCAGGGTGTTAAAAGGCACATGCTTTTCAATAGTTTGGATCCCAAGTTAAATTAGATAATGCTATCAGGTAGCAATTTAATTACATTAATTGAACGTTTAGGCGGAAAGGTAGTTTTGCAGAGGCTATAATGAAATAACATTTATAAGTACCCATGTATAAATCTCAGCATTATAGACATGATTTGAGGTTGCTGACAGAAAAATGGATATATATCGGGCGTTTAGGAGGAAACGTGAGGGGGCTCTATCAGCGGTGGTGAATGCTGCCTTCGCAATTTCGGAGGCTGCTGGGCACGGCCATTTCCTTCGTTTCCTTCGTGAGCTGCCTTTATCATTAGTCTTCTGAGCAGAGACACACAAAGGCACTTGGGTGTGTTTGTATAGCCAGGGCTTTCCTGGGAGGCAGCATGCCAGCTTGGGCTGGCTCACTGAGCCTGAAAAGACAAGACACAGTCTAGTGAGGTCTTTGTCACCTTGGAGGGTCGAGGCTTGGCACATTTGGCTTTATCTCTGTGGCACTCCCAGCCGGCTCCGTCCGGGATCTGAGGAAGGCTGTCTGAGGGTTTCAGGGGATTTTAACAGACTGGAATGGAAGCCACTGACAGAGAGAGCCCTGGGGCATGAGATGTGGCAAGTCAGCCCACAGCTCTTGCCCGTGAGGGTGGCTTCCTATGACGCAAAGGGAGTTAATTAAATGAGGGGGCCAGAGCCCCAGTCCGTGGTCAGCTGCCTTCCCTCCATGCCCTTGGACAGAATGGGAGCGTTGGCATTTGGGTAATATGACAAGCTGTTTGGGGGCCCAGGTGTCCCCTCCCACCTCTCTGATTTTGTGTGGTGGGTGTCAAATGGTGGCTAGAAAAAGGGATTTTTAGGTGTGCTAACAACAGATTCTTTGCCTCTGAGTAATTCATTGTCCTCTGACACCATCTGCTTTTACCCCAGCTGCAGAGACTAGTGTGGTGGCCCGTATGCCCCGCAGCACCCTTTGTGGGTTATATTTACCGAATGCCACCCTGCCTCCCTCACAGTGTCTGGCAGATAAATCAGGTGGGCCTGCCATTGCTCCCGGGTGTTCTCTGGATGTGAACTTTCTCTGCTCACCGTTGTTTTGGGGGACACCGGCCCCCTCCCTCAGGTGGAGTTGTTCCTGGCCGTATCTGTAGCCCGCCCTTCCCCTTGGGAGGCAGCCACGAATGACTTCATCTAAAATTAAAGACCCAGATGGAGGATTACCCTCCTCATCACAGACTGGCCATGTTGGGGCCTTGCCTCTGGGAGGGAGGGGTGGATGGGACAGGTTGTAGTTTCAAAATACTCTTGCTTTGGTGGCCGGAAGGTCTCAGTCCACTGAAAGAGAGCTGAGGGAGCTGGGAGGAAGGGTGGGCAGGTGTGACTTTGAGGAGAAGGAGGCCTGCCGGTTGGGACAAGAAGGTAAAGGAGGGTTGATCTGGCCCCCAAGGGAAGGACAGAAAAGCTCTCATTCCTGGTTGCAGATGCAGTGTTTGTCCAGCTGAAAGCAGCCCCACTTGGTTGACTACCCGATGAGTGATTTTCCCCAAGTTGACAGCTGCTCCAACACATTTCACCTGCAAGTCCTGACAAAGTGGTGTGCTCTTTTGGGGCTGTTATTACTGCAGTAGGCATTTGGAAGAATCTGGAAGAATGGGGTTCCAAGGGACGACCTTGAAGCAGTTTCTGAGTATCTGTTCCTTCCCTTCTTGCCAACCCTGTAGCTTTTTTGTTTGGTTTATGAAAAACCGGACCCATCCCTTTTAAACATCCACTGTGCTATTAATAATGTGAATAGAAATTAAATCACAGTATGTTTTTATGGTTCTGGAAAAGCCCTTTGAGGAGCATTGTCGGATATGAGCCTAACCTCATGAGTGACCTTGCGAAGAGGCAGGAGAGGTGGTATGTGAAGCCCAGAGAGGTTAAGGAGCATGTCTGATCTCACACAGCTACAGGATGGACTTACGGTTCAGACCCAGGCATCCCCCCTCCCGGCTCTCCATCCGTTCCACAGCCCGCCCACAGGGCAGACGGTCGGGGCTTGCAGAAGGCTGCTCTTTGGTGGAAGATCTGTTGGAACAGTTGGGAGCAGGGACGTCAGTGGGAGTGTTCACTGCTCGGGGAGGCAGGTGATGGGAATTAGTATGATATTTGAGGGTTTGCAGGGGCAGCAATGTGCCTGACATTCAGCCTTTCTATATACTTTCAAGAATTTATTGCCATAGCCCCTAAGCACCAGGGGAAATGTTAACTTGGAGGAGGTTCTCAGCAAATACCTCTGGTACAGTTCCTGGTGAGCAGCAGTACCTGTTTCTTGGGCTCACACCTGCCTCTCTGCAATGGTGAGAGGAGGGTTTGGGGAAAACAGACATGAACCTGGTCGTTTTAGCAGACTTGGTCTTCTGTTTGCATTTTCTATTGACTTGACTTTTCCTGGGTTCCAGGATGCTGAGCTCCCGTTGCAAGGAGAACATTAGTGTAAATATGAAAACCACAGGTAGTTAGAGGTTGACTTGTTTGTTTTATTGTACCTTCCTCTTTGGGAAAGTGGGCTGGCAAGGTGGAAGGTTCAAGTGTGTGTAATACTCTGGCATTCAGATCGGTGGCCTCGTCTCCCTTTGCAGTGGGTGGCTGGGTTGGGTGAACCCTGAAGCAACTTAGGAAGGGAAGGGTGGGCCAGACAAATCTCTGGAAGGCTGTGTGCGTTCATCATCACTCCTGCATGTGTGCCAGCCGGTAGCTGTGCGTGATGTCGGGGAAGCTGCTGTGCGGTGTGAGCCCTGGGTCCTGTTGGCTTGTGTGAAGGTTCAGTGGGCATGTCTGTCTTGTCCTGCTAAGCAAGTGTAAGTCAAAAAGGAGACCGGAGCCCTGTGGTACAGGGGTGGTGTAGGCTGAATGATGCTTTTTCAGAGTTCTTAGAATGTGCCACCTAAAGCCGTGAATGCTTCCAGTAGGCAGTGGCAAATGTGGGGTTTTGGTCTGGTTGGGCCTTTCATTCAGTGTCTTTCATTTCCTTCCTTCTTTCCTCTCTCCTTTCTTCTTCTTCAAAAAAAATTTTTTTTTAATGTTTATTTACTTTTGAGAGAGACGGAGACAGAATGCGAGTGGATTAGGGGCAGAGAGAGAGGGAGACACAGATCTGAAGCAGGATCCAGGCTCCTAGCTGTCAGCACAGAGCCCGATGCGGGGCTCGAACTCACGAGCTGTTGAGATCACGACCTGAGCTGAAGTCAGCCGCTCAACTGACTTGAGTCACTCTCAAGTCACTGCCCTGTCTTCTTCTTTCTTTTTTAAATCGATAAATAGTTGATAATCAATATTCAGAAGGTTTAGATAAATGCAAATTATTGTTTAATTTAAAAAACTTTGCAAGGGGCGCCTGGGTGACTTGGTCGGTTAAGCGTCCGACTTCGGCTCAGGTCATGATCTCACGGTCCGTGAGTTTGAGCCCTGCATCGGGCTCTGTGCTGATGGCTCAGAGCCTGGAGCCTGTTTCAGATTCTGTGTCTCCCTCTCTCTCTGACCTTCCCCCGTTCATGCTCTGTCTCTCTCTGTCTCAAAAATAAATAAATATTAAAAAAAAAAAATTAAAAAAAAAAAAAAAACTTTGCAAAAAGAGGGGCACCTGGGTGGCTCAGTCAGTTAAGCGTCTGACTTTGGCTCAGGTCATGATCTCATAGCCGTGTGTCAGGTTCTGTGCTGACAGCGCGGAGCCTGGGGCCTGCTTGTGATTCTGTGTCTCCCTCTCTCTCTGCCCGTTCCCCATTTGCATTCTGTCTCCATCTCTCTCAAAAATAAATAAACATTAAAAAAAATGTTTAAAAACGTTGCAAAAAGAATTAAACTCTGATGAAAGATCCAGAATACTGTCCCTCTCAGTGGGTGTTGGGTTTGTATCTTATCTCCCAGATCTTCTGGCAGGACAAATGAGTCCTTACAAAATGTCAGTTTTCCCGGCAGAGCCACCTGGGTGTTTGATGAAGTTTTTCAGAGCTAGGTCGGAATTCCTGGGTGTGGAAACCAACCATAAACCCTGAAAAGCCACTGGTGTGGGAGCGTGGATGGCAAGCAGGCCTGAGCGCCACACATTCCTTTCCCGCTTGGGCAGTGCATGAAAAGTCTAACCAGTAGACAGGAGGCTTTTGCCCTGTCCTGGGAACAGACGGAGGAGAAGGTATACAGGAAGTTGTTAATAGCACTTAAAGGAAGCAAGAGCTGGCTGTCTCCAAGGAGAAGTCTGGGCCCTTGAATGGCTGCCCAGGCTGGGGTGGATGGTGAGAGTCAGAATCCCTGGAGGATTGGGGTTCCTTTGCAGCTGGCCCCCTTTTCTCTCTTGGTTCTCCTGGTTGAACTTCAGTCAGTGCTTCCATTTGCATGGAGACTGCCGAGACTTCAGAGTGGGGCCAACGTGATGAGGGTGCTGGGGCCCCTCCCAAACCTCGTTTGGGGGAGGTGGCCCCCACCCCTGAGGCAAATGCAGTGAGTAGATCTGGGTCTGCTCCCTTCCCTACAGATACCTTCATGACTAGCTTTGATCCTTATTTAAACACATTCCATGCATATTAACATGACAGACACATTGGTTTTGCTCCAAGCAAGTAGCAGGCTTCCCTAGATGGGCCCGGGCCCTTAAAGACAGGTGGGTTTGGAAGAGAGTAAGCAACAGGTCTTCCTGTTCTGAGAGCCCCGGACGGACTAGTGTTCTTTCTGTGTCTTGCTCACCCTGCCTCCCCCTGCACACCAACCCCCCTCCCCCCGTACCCCCCAGCTCATTTTACCCATGAGAAACTTGACTCTCTTAGAGATTAAGTGCCTCCTCCTGGTCACATAGCTTCTTAGTGACAGGACTAGAATTTATGTCCTTTGGTTGTCAGTTGAATGCTTTTTCTGCTCTACTGTATTACCATGAGCAGAGCCAAATTTTTTTAAATTGGTATTTCTTAAACGCCTATTTTAATATAAGAAAGGATGGGATTGGATGTGAATAATATTTTTTGATGTAGGTGGAGGATAAGGGGAGGAAGCTGACTGGGGACAATTCCAGAGCAATACCTGAGATCTGGGAGTTGTGTGTACAAAGTGTGTGATGGCCAAGCGTGAATATGTGCTAGCAGGAACCCACTGTGCTACTCTTCTGATTTCCACGAAGAAGTTATTCTGTCTGTAATTTTATTAGGCTGAGACTTTTTCCAGTGGTTTATTTTTCCGTTTGCTCACAGTCCATAGAGGAGAGCCAGGGAGGGAAGCCAGTGCGCTTGCACTATTTACCGACGCCCTGACTTTGGAACTCAGCAGATCTGCTGTGTGTTGCTTTGTTGCACCGACTTTCACAGATGAGGACAATAATAGACTGTAAGCACATCAGCTCACTTGGATGGACCTGATAGCTGATTGTTGCCTTGATAAATATCTATACAAATATTTATATGATTCTGATAGTCTTGAGTTGCGTTGTTACAACATGCAAAGCTGTCAGGTTTCCAGGACCTCTGGTGGTAAAGCTTCTCTGTGGAGCGTGGCTTATTTTTGATCTGGCCTTTCCTCCCTAAAACCCTGGTAGCCTGAGATCTCACCTAGTGAGTGCAACACGAGTTTGTGGAACGAAACGTGACATTACCCCCTTCCATCATTCACTGGTAAAATAACCAGAAGAGGCCATTCTGGGATGCAGAGAGGCTGGTGTAACATCTCAGAGTTCTGTCTTCCTGCTCCCTTGCTTAAACTTTCAGGTGTGAGGAGCCCATTGCTGGAATTAAGGAAGCAACATAGTATTTTGGAAGGCCTTTAGCTCTGGCCACCCAGGTGAGCACCTGAAAAAGAACTTATAGACCATTTGGAAGTGACTAATTCTATTACAAAAGCATCCATTTCCCTGAAGTATCCATGGCTTCTTGGGACACTTGAATGTCTGTTTACAGATCATTGAGGATTAGAGCCGCTAGACTGTGAGCTCTTTGAGGGCAAAAAAGGCAGCTATTTTCCTTTTGTTCTCCCTACCATTGACAACACGTGTGTGGAACAAATGAATGAAATTGGCTGCCCTTCACTCTCAAGCAGAATGAATGTAGCATTTTCAGAACAATGATGTGAATAAGTACAAAACTGGATAGTTCCTGACACTTTTCCAGAAACAGGTCTAGGTTTGGAAGTCGTGTACCAAAGGCATCTTGTATGGGAGAGGCTTACGTGGTGGCTGGAGACCACTACTGTTGATTGAGTCAGCTGTGATTGGGCCAAGCAGTCCAGGTTTTCCCCGTGGCTCACACAAGGATGTCGAGCCCCAGAAGTGCTCGTGAGCCCCCTCTGCTAGGTTATCAAGCTCCAGAAGCTCCTGAGCTCCAGACACTGGTTTTTTTCTAGGTAATTTCACCATAAACATCTTTGCCTAGACATCATTGTTGCTGCAAGCATTTTTGCTGCAATAATTAATTGGCCCTAAGGCAACTTTGCCATAAAAGGTAAAAAAAAAAAAAAAAAAAACCAAACAAAACAAAACTGGTTGACAGTTTGGTTTCATTTCTCCATTGAGACAGTCCTTACATTTTTACACGATACAAATCTTAGCTCTCATAATGGTCTATATGGTGGCACAGAGTTTTGAACCCACATTTCCCATAGAACTTTGGAATGTCATCAACAGACAAGTGACAATATGCCAAGAACAAACAGCAGTGTAGAAGGCTTTCACAATGCAATACAAAGCCCAGTTTTACATAAGCATCCTACTATTTGGATACTGATGCCTCTCTTAGTGAAGGAAGAAATTTTAGCAAGAAAAGAAAAAGATGGGATGGTAACATGAGATGAATCAACAAGCAAAAATATGTATAATGCTATGAATGAAAGCCATTGAAGAGAAATGTTTAGGAACAACCCACAAAATAAAATCAGTTACTTGCACAGTATTGCCGTGAATCAACACTATACATTTTGAATGTATTCAACTATTTTGTACATTGCAATAAAGTCTTTTTAATTTTATTATTCATTTTCATGTTTCATTATGTCCTTCTAAATGAATGTCCCTTTTTTATTTTTTGTGATTTTGTCTTTTATGGCAAGATCTGCCTTACGGCCAATTAGCTATGGGGTGAAAATGTTTGCTAGCATGGGGCTTATGGTGAGAATACGCAGCAACCCCAGGAGGCTGGCAGTAGTGTGGTCATGCACATTTTACCGATGGAGAGATTGAGGCTCAGGGACCTAAAAGAGCTGCTCTGGATTATACAGCCAGGAAGTGATTGGAGGTGATGATTCTAGAGCCTTCATCTACCTAGTTCTGGGATTCTGAGTGCTCACCCTGCCCCACACCCCCCCACCCCCACCCCAGGAGCTTGGACCCACGTGCCCCACTCTGAGCTCCGGGTTGACGTTCTAGGCCCAGCAGCCTTACACCTCTATAGGTGGCATCACCAGCCTGCCTCTGGACTTGGTCCTGGGGGTGGGGAGTACTGGGGTACCCTTGGTCCTTCCTGCTGTTCCTACATCCTTCACAGGGCCTCCCTTTCCTTCTCTTCCTACCACAGAGACTGGCTGCCTGGCTCTTGGGTAGGCTGCCTGTTCCTATGTGCACTCCTGCCAGGGATTAGTGCCCTGGCCAGGCCACGGCTGCTCCCCCACCCTGCTCTGAAGGCATGTCTGTCAGCCCACAGGGGTGCGGTTCACAGGGCAGAAGTCGGAGGCACTCTGCCTGAAGGAACTGGTCCCAGGGAGCCTCATCTGCCCTCCTCCTCCTCCTCCTCCTCCTCCTCCTCCTCCTCCTCCTCCCTGCCCTGGCTGGACTTGGGAGTTTGACTCTCAGGGTCACCTCTCCCACACCAGTCCCTCTGCCACCCAGGGGTACCCCCAGACCTTCCCCGGCCTCTGGGTTTTCCATCCTGGGGAGAGAAGCAGGACTGTGGGAGTCCCAGCCCTCAGTGCCCTGGGTATAGCCCTGACATGCAATCGCTCTGGCAAGCAGCCTCAGGCAGGCCTGGGCAGAGGGCCGAAAGGAGAAGGAGCAAGGGGAGCCGCAGCAGACCAGAGAAGAGACAAAAGCCAGCTCAAGCGCAAACTGCCTGGCAGTGGGGTGGGTGCCCTGGCTGGAGGGCTGGCCCGGGCTGGCCTGCCCTGGGAGGAGTCAGGTTGGCGCCTGCTCTCTCTGAGTCTCAGGCCTGCTGGCTGCCGGCCAGCTGCTGGAGCCGTGTGTGGGCGGCCGACACAGGGTCTTGGAGTCTTGAAGGTTAGGGGTTGGGAAGAGGCGGAGAGAGAGAACTGAGATGGCAGAACTGAGATACGTCCCCTTCCCCGCCACACGCTGGGGCCCAGGTGTGGGCCCAGAGCTGTTTCACAGCAGCTACCCCCTTTGAAGTGGAGCGGTTTTCCTTACTACAGTCCATGCTTTGGTCTTGGGGATCTCACAGTCCCTGGGGTTCACTGACACCTGTGAGTAGGTGCAGAGTGGTTAGCAAATGATGTCTTGAGAAGGCTACACTTTGAAGGAGTTTACGCTCTAAAGCCAGGTGTATCTGAGCTCGTTCAGCCGCTGGTGGGGTGGCCTGAAACAAGTTGATCAACTCTGTTCAGCCTCAGGCTCCTTATCTGTAAAATGGGGATAATTAGCTTTCCTGTCCACTGGGAAGAAATGTTCCGCTCGACTCTCTCCGAGGTGTTAAAGAATGTGTGTCTTCCCCCGAGGGTAGTGTTCTGGAAGGCACGAGGCATGGCAGTCTTTTGACTTCAGCTTCAGCACTGGAGGGCACTGTCCGCTGACCATGTGCTGCGTGGCATCTGGCTGGAGTTCCGCCTCCTCCCTCAGACTCTGTGACCAGACACTGTCTCTAGGTCGTTGGTTCGGGCCCACAGATGGGAGAGGGTGATGGCAGCCCCGGGAAACTGAGTCCCAGGGGACAGGCCACAGGGTCATCTCCCAGAAAAGGCAAAGATAAATGGGTTTGTTGCTATGGTGTTCTTCCCTTTCAGTGCCCATTTTTGGAGAGAGTTGAAGGAAGGGAAAATGGGGAAGAGACGCTGCTCCTGCCTCACGCCCCTCACCCTACCTGCTTCCTGTTCTATTAGAGAAATGTAGTTTCTGCATGAGTTGGACAATCATTTGAGTTTGATCAAGGTTTATTGATATTGATATATGTGTAAGATACATATGTATTAGTACATAAATTTGAGAGGACTCCCTTAGCAACAAAGTTGCTCTTCAGAGGCTCTTCAGAGAATCAGCAGCCTGGACAACAATAGGGTGGGCCCGGCACAACCTGGGTCCTAGGGATGACCTCTGCAGTGCGCTGGCTTCTGGCTTCCCTGTCCCCATCAGCCTGCTCCCCTCTCTTTCCTGTTCATACACATAGGGGAATAGATGGGTAGGTCAGATTGCCTCTGCTCATTTCTCTTTAACATACTCAACCTATTTGCTATAAAAATTCAAAAACATGCAGGTGTCAGAGGCAGCTATGTTATGAATGTCCCAGGCCACTTCTAGGAAGGGAAGGAGGTAGAGGGGAGCCCAGTGCTTTGTGGTGCCTTCCCGCTATCAGGATGGTGCAATGCTTCAGGCTGTCCCTGCCCATGTCCTCAGTGCACACCCTGCAACCTGGTAGGGACCCCTGTGTCCAGCCCAGCCTGGGTGTGCATCTTGTGTGCTTGGTCGGCACTGATAGGGGGTCGCCATGGGGAGGAGATCTCCTTGGAGCACACTGCCACATGTCCTGTGAGCTGTCCCTGAGGCTGTGCCCAGTGTCCAGGGTCTCTTCTTCCAGGGCCCTGCTGGTTATCACTGTGGGCATTATCTCCACTCACCACCTCTGCACTCAGGGCTGCGGTGTCCCCTTGAAGAACCACACACCCATCTACCCAGGGGCCCTTCTTGCTTAGAATCTGACTCAACTCCCCTCACCCCCTCCTTCAAGGACTTCTGACTCACCCCGGCCTTTCTCTGAGCAATGTCTTTTCCCAAAGGACCAGACCTGACTCTCTAGGGTTGCTCTGTGGGTCCCAGTCCCTCACCTCTTTGGGCTTGTCAGGTTTTGTGTACAGCAATCTACAATGCCCAAACCTTTGTGGGTTCTCATGATGGCCCTCAGCTGATGCAGTAGTTTCATTAGGACTGTGCACAGGACCCTTTTGAGCATTTTCTAGCAGATGATTGTCCCATCATCAGCAAAGGGACAAGTGGAACAAAAGAGGTCATGGGGTCCTCTGGGGGAAATGTGTGGTGAAGGTAAGGGGGTAGCACAAGGAAAGGGGGAGTAGAAGACTGGTCTGGAAGGCCTTCAAAGGAAGTAAAGTTTGTTAAATTGCTCCTTAAGCTGCCAAGAGCCATTCAGGGCAAGCTATCAACATCATCATCAGCAGCAGCAGCAGCAGCATCATTATCATCATCATGGTCATTATCATTACCATGCCGAGGAGGTAGGTGGTAACTGACCAAGTCTCTAGCTGATGCCTGATTTTAGAGGCCATGTATTTGTTTACTTGGAACATTCCAATTCAATTCAAGAGCTGGCATTTGAGTCTAGATGTCCAAACTCTCTGATATTCCCCTGACTTACAAAACTGAGGGCTAGTTTCTAGGGTTTGACTTGAAGATAGTTTTTATATCCTTGAATACTAGTTGTCTATAGTGTGAAAAATCTGAATGTATATAATAGAGCAGTAAAAAGGTGATACTTCATTTTACGAAAGATTTTTTTTTTTCAATTTACAAAAGGATCCACAGTGGTGTTCCTTTCCAGGGCAATGTTTCTCTAGCTGAGTAAGTGTTTACAGGTCATTAACTACTCCATGGAAGGACTTTGGTAAGGAAAAGGAAGGCTGCAAGGAAATTGACTCATAGCTCTAGCTTAGAGATGATGATTCAAGAGAATTAGAATGTGCTGGCCAACAGGTGTCTGCAGAGCAGATAGATGTGCGTGCTGTATTGGGAGAGAAGTAGAGAGCATGCTTCCTTCCCTCTGAGAACTTAGAGTCCCTTTGGAAGCAAAGACTTCTGGTGAAGTAACTATAGAGACACTATGATGAAGACAGAAATTAAGTGCTAAGTTGTGTTCACTCACCTCTTAATCACTGTTGATAGGAAAATGGGCCGTGCTTTCCAAAAATTCCGTTTACATACTGCTTTTCAGGACTACTGCTATTGCATACAGTGAGGGAGGTTTGAGGAAGGACTTGGCCTAGGACTCCTCCTGGGAGCATGGAGAGAGCTCACGATGGAATGCAGAAGGTTGGCCGTCCTGGACTTTAATTCAGAGTTGGCACTCCAGCAATGGCCCAGACCCCTGATGGATGGTGGGAGAGAGAAGGTGGTGAGGAGAGAGGTTTGTACGAGAGGGGAGAGATGGACTCAGCAGGCTCTTCCAGAAGTGGTAGCTGGCTCAGATCTGTGTCTCGAACCGGTGGCAAAGTGGAAGGGGGCCGTTCTATTTCTCTCTTCCTATTCTGCCTGCTGCTACCCTGAGCTCACTTTGGCTGTGTGTGCAGTGTGGACCAGAGGACAACAGCAGATTTCTCATCAGATGGTCACAAACAGCTCTGTCTCTGCCTGGGAAATGGTTTCCAAAAGCTCCTGGTTGTGGCCTGGACACCTGCCTCACAGGGCTAGCCTTTGGGATAGTCCACTTTCTCCCTTTCCCCCATCTGTGGCAGCCTGCACCACCTTGCTGGGCAAGGCATTCTGTAAATGGGTTCATTGGACCTCCACTGTAGAGGTTATAATTTGTTTCTCCGGCTTCCAGGGACCCTCCCTGGTCCTAGTATTCTGGGATTTCATGAGCAAGTGCATGTTCCCCAAGTATTCCCTCACATACGCATACTGTTCATTCATTCCCCACCCCCCACCGTGTGGTCCTCAAAGCCTTCATCATCAATCAGGTTTTCACAACAGAGGGTGGCCCTGGCCTCCTTCTCAGTTTGTTCCTCACTTTTCTATCAGTCTTTCTTGGATCTGTAGTGTGTTTCTTAGGTATTAAAAAAAAAATATTCTAAGAAGAACGAAAACGTCTTTGTAATGTGGAGACTCTCAGATAAGTGGCAGTACCGTTTAGAGCCTGGAGCGTGCAGTGTGCCACCTCTGCCCCAGGCTCCCACAGCGGCATGGGCTTTGGGGTGAAGGGAGAGTACTGAATTGCCCATTCCTGAGCAGGAAGGGAATTGGAGTTTGCCAAGCATCTTTTATGTAGATGTGCCAGTTGAAGTTCCCTTTTGAACATTTTGACCTTCAGGGAAGTCCCAGACTCTCAAACCACAGGGGGCCGCATCAGGCACGTAATGTCTGCTCCCCAACCTGGAAGACAACCTGACTGCTTCCACTAGCTGAACCAGACTCATTTCTAGGGGGTTCTGCTTTGAGGTACTGATGGGTGAGCCACTGCTATGAGAAGAAAGGAAGCTAGGCAGGACTTGGAGGTTAACTAGAGTGATGGGGCTGAAAAGAGATACACAGCTGGTGTGTCCCAGGTGCATAAGTAAGAACAGGTAGCTGATGTCAGTGCAGAGACCCAGCATCGGCCAGAAAAGAGATATGGCATCCACTCTTAGAAAGTACACGCTGTAAGAATTGGTCTGGTGCAAACTAACAGTTGCTTTTATCAAAGGCCCCAAGGAAGGGTTTGGCCTCTGATTGGGGTGGGGGTGAGGGTGGGGTGGAAGAGGAGGGTTAGATCTCCTGGTTTGTGGCTGTTTGCTCAGGTGGCCTCTTTCAGAAGACTCTCTTGGTGGTGGAAAGTTAGGTTTTATTTCTCAGTGGGAATAAAATGATTTGTATGCATTGCCAGGTGGACTAGATCATCCGTCCCAAAATTATAAAGGAGGTGAAGGCCCCCTTGTCTGTATCCTCCCCACTTTGTCACTGTCCATTCAGTTTTCATCTGTCTGTCTGTCCATCCATCTGTCATATACAGGCACCTATCAGGTTCCAGCTACTCTGCATTCTCAAATGACCCTGCTCGCCAGCTTTACATGGTTTCTTCTGTTCTCTCCCTCCCTCATCCTTTTCTATTACTCTTGGGAAAGGGGCTGATGACCTCATTTCTGCTGAGGTGTAACTAATAAATACCAGGAGGTATGTGTTTTCTTTCACAGAGCACTTACTCCGTTGTAAGTGCTTTCCAAATATTAACTCATTTTCTTTTCATAGAAACTCTATGAAGCACATACCATTATTATTCCCATTTTTCAGATGAGTCAATTTTTTATTCTAGCTGAAGAAATGAAGTGTGGTGGTACACCACTATGAGCCAGGAATTATTTGTCATCACAGAACCAGCATCCATCTTCCCAAGTCTGGTTTTGGCTTTGCCAATGGAGGTTAGGTAGTTGGAATGAACACTTCTCCTTTTTGGTATTTCATCTCAGCTAGGGCCGTTTTTACTCTCCTCTTGCGTATCTCTGCAAATGTAGCATGAGAGTTGTAAGACCTTAAGGAATTAGAGATCATTTATTCCAACCTCCTTGTTTACAGTGGGGTGATTGGGTTTCTAGAGAAGTGATGAGGCCAGGCATGGTCACCTGGCTGGGTGGTGGCAATGCATAGATGAGGAGCCAGGACTCCCAGCTCCCGGCCCCGTGTCTTCCACTATCCCATACTACTCTGTCAGCACTACTGTCTCCCCACCTCACACTTCCTTAGTCTATTTAGCTAAAGGATCTATTGCCCCGGGAATAAGGATTTGCTTGGGTTTCTTAAGTAACGCAGGTAAGGGTCACTCATGGGGCTTCATTTTCTCTTTCTCAGTTTATTGCCAGGAGCAGTCTTTGTTCTGTTTTCTTCAGCTTCTTCTTCTTGAGTTGTTGTCTATTTAAGATGGCTTCCCCCTCTTGTCCACTTCCCCCCTACTCCCATGTCTTCCCCTAATCTGCTTCTGCCACTGCCTGGGGCCATGCGGTTCCTGTTGTGAGGCTCTAGCTCCTTCATGGATCTTTCTGCTTCCCGTTCACCCATTGTCCCCCAGCCCTGGTCTGTTACAGCTGATGGGCGTGGGGGAGGGGCGAAGAGGGTGAATCTTCATTTCCTCCTCTGGCTTTCTGTTGTCCACAGCACTGGGCAGCAGCTGTTTCCCCCTGGGCTGTTGTCTGAGAGAGGCCTTGATGTTGTCTTTCTTCCCAGGGCCTTTTGGCAAGGTATAAGTTATCTCCAGAACCATTGGCTGCTGTTCAACTATACAGTTAATGGGGGAGGTCAACCACCTCCTTCTCTAACCTAGTGGGGGGCTCTTAGGCCACTCAACACCACATTTAATTGTTGCCCCTGACTCAGAAGGGGCCTCTGAAGTTTTGAGGTCTCTATCACTTCCTTAGGGTAATGGAGAGGTTTCTGCTTGGAATAAGGTGACATTTGGTAATTGAGCCAAACAGATGGCTGGGATACAGGCTTTGGAGCTGAAGTCCCAGGGGAATGGGGTAAAGGTGGGGCTGGCTTCAGGGTGATAAAATGGGGGCTCCCTGGACTTTCAAATTCCAAACCTTATCTCTGTTCTCAAAACCTGAGTTGCCCTAGGTATTTACCTAAGAGAAATGGAAACATGCATTCATATAAACACATACACATAAATGTTCATTGTAGCATTGTTCATAATAGTCAAAAGTGGTAACAACCCAAATGTCCATCGGTAGGTGAATGGATAAATTGTAGTACAGCCATACAATGGAATACTCAGGTATAAGAATGACCTACTAATACATTTCAACAACATGAAGCAGTCTCCACATTATTCTGCTCAATGAAAAAATTAAATACAAAAGGTGATATACTGTTGATTCCATTTATATGAAATTCTAGAAAAATCAAAATTATAGTGACAGGAAGTAGATCAGTGATTAATAAGGGTCAGAATTAGGGGAGGGGATTAAGGGGAAGGAGGAAACATTTCAGAATGATGGGAATGTTCTCTATCTTGATTTTGGTGGAGGTTATACAACTGTATACAATGAGCAAAATTCAACTGTACACTTAAAATGAGTGACTTTTGTTGTATGTAAATTATGCCTCAATAAAGATAAAAAATAAAAACTCCATTTGAGTTGGACCAGCATGGAAGGCTGTCTGTCTATCTCTAGCCTTTAACTGTTTGCGTCTTCTCAGGACTCCAGCTGTCTCTGAGTGGGGCACCAAAGTACATTTCATGGAAATCATAATGCTCTTTGGATTCTGGGGAGATTTCATAGGAGTTGATAATGAGTGGGAGAGAGGCAGAGGTAGACAGAGATGGTGTTACCCACCATGAGCAGAGCATGTGTACTTGGGTGAGAAATGCATGAGCACTTGTGAGTGTGTGAGGAAAGGAGTAAGTAAAGGGTGGGTATTTGTTGCATGGAATTCCATTGGGCTTTAATAAATAAAAAGAGGAGAGGGTGTCCAAGTCAGTCTTATTCATTGATCTTCTCCTTGGGTAGAGATGCTAACTGTGTAATTGTCTGGGGAATTCTTGTAAAGTGAGAGTTTTTATTTGTTTTTGATATCCATCTTTCTCTCCGAATTTGTCTCTCATGCAGAGTTTCCAAGGTAGCATAAATGTGATATCTGAACTTATTTATTGGCAGACTTGTATGGAGTGTGTTTTCTGAACCCAGCTTGGTGCTAAGGCTGCATAGATTTGGGTCCTTAACATGGAATACCTCCGTGCACGCATACTGTTGGGCCCTACCTGGCCACATGGCCTGACTCTGGGTCTTGGCTGTTAGGATAGAGGGAGGATGCCCAGGGTACTTTGATACGAACAGCCTGCCCAGCCTGGAGAATTATGGGCAACATTACAAATAATAGTTACATTAGTTGCTACCTTAGTTTTTTGCCTGGCCTCCCCTCTACTACACCCATGGCTAAAGGAAGCCAAGAATGTCCGTGCTTGCTGTTCTCTGGCATCAAAATGAAGTCCTTTTTAGTGATGCTGGATTTAAAATAATATTAAAAGTATGTTTTTGGAACTTAGCTTTTTGCATGCAGGATGTGCTTCTGCTGAGCCTTACTTCTTTGCAGATGACCATGGTTAAAATACAGCTGGAAAGTGGGGTGCCTAGCTGGCTCAGTCGGTAGAGCATGTAACTCTTGATCTCGGGTCATGGGTTTGAGCCCCACGTTGGAGGTAGAGTTTACTTAAAAAACAACAACAACAAAACACGGCTAGAGAGTTGTACAACCTTAAAGTTGGTTTTCACATTGCGAAGATGTTATTTTTTGCTAACTCTGACAGCGAGACTCAGGTTGACCTGGCACATGCTCTGGTTGGCACACATACTTCACTTCTGCTCTTCTCCAGGGTGTGGGGTGGCTGTTTAAAGAGGGTGGATATTAATGCTAATCTTTGTGTAGCATAACGTGTTACTGCAGCTTGCCTTTTTTTATCTGGAAGTTCAAGCAGATATCAGAAGGGAACTGTTTGTGGGCACAGAGATGGTTAAAATTACCATTATGGCCAGAAATGATATTTGGAAAAATAACTTCCCTTTTAAGAAGGTAAATCAATTATTTAACCATTATTTTTTGAATTCCTAGGATATATGTTTATCAGATATCACAGGCTATCCTGGGTACTTTGAAATAAAACTAAAAGAAGTAGAGAATAGTGTCCCTGTACTTAAGAAGCACTTTGGGGAGACATGGAGTTAAGTAGAATCGTAGGTAAGCAGCAATGTAAGGACTGGACATGAGGCCAGGGTGGTGCAGGAAATGAGTGTTCCATGAGGCTGAAGAAGGAAGAGATTGATTTTTATGCTGAGGTGATTAGTAGACCTTTAGCTGGGCCTTGAAACATGAGCAGGATTCCAGGAAGTCAGAGAGGAAGAAGAAAAGCCAGAAAGGAAATGAGAATGGAGAGGATTTTTACTTGAGCAGAGTATTTTCACTGGTGGAAGAGAGGGAACCAAGCCTAGAATAGAAATGTGAGGCCGGATTATGGAGCTTTGAATGGTAGCTTAAGGAGCTGGACCATATCCTGTTGACCATGGGAGACTATTGAATTGTTCTGAGCAGAGGATGAAGGCAGCATTCTAGGAGACATGAATTGAGGGTTCTGTCCAGAGGTGGGGTGGGCAGGTTGTTGGAATTCTTTCTGTAATGTTCTTCATCCTGAGTTCTCCTGTGTTGATATATATGTTCTAGAGCATGGAGCTGGTTGACTGTAGGGTTTCCTTTCACAAGCAGAGTAGAACCAAACATTGTAGGATACTAGCGAGTGGGTCTGTTCTTAATGTAGAGGAACTTTGAGGTCTTGGAAAGTTTTCATTGAGCCCACATTATGGCTAGGGACTTGACAGGAATAAAGTTTAGAAGCAAAAACCCATCAGGTTCCATATTGTTCTCTTGTCCCTCTCCTCCAGACCATCCATTTTGGGGAATTATTATTATTCAGGGCATGGATAATTTTTCATGGTGGCATTTATCATTTAGATGTGAGGAAGCAAGGTAGGCACCAAAATCCATATCCTTGAACTCTCTTTAATAGCATCTTCCTACTTTGGGTGTTAGTAAGCTAGCCTGAATTTAATGAACATTTTTGGATAGAGTAAGAGGAAAATTGAGAAAAAGGGTAGTAGATAGGCATTTGGAAAGGAAAGAAGGTCTGTGGGCTCAGGAGATTAGCCAGGGAAGCACAGAAAGTCCAACTTGGAAAAAGCAGAAACCCTAGAGAGCCCAGAATATTCTGTAGGAAAACTAGCCTCTGTTCAGATTTGAGATGGTCAGAACATCTCTTCAGCCTCCTTCATGGTACTTCTTCCTAGAGGCAAAATTTTCTTTTGAGACAAGTGTTAGTCAAACAAGCATTTTTTGTTTATGGTTGATCCCTTGGCATGCAGCATGGCTCCTTGTCCTGGACAATGAGGAAATCATTTTAATGGCAGCCAGGGCAGCTGTGCATTTCACTGCAAAGGAATAACAGCTTCTAGGAGAGTTTGGTGGCTTTGGGGAAAAACTCACAGTGGCAGAAGTTAATTGGAAAGTAGAGTAGAACTGACTTCCAAAGGCTGGTATTATGTGGATTTGGATGTGCTGTGGGCAAAACGACATAAAGGAAATGGAATGAGAAATAGTGTAAGTGACTGGCAAGGACCCTATTGGCTGGTAGACTAGTGTTGACCGCTCCCCCAATGTGAATTTAGTGAGGTGTTTCCACTTTATCTTCCCCAAACTCTCGGAAGCAACAGTGTTATTGGGGTCTGAGACATCCTTCAGAAACTTCTTGGCCACCTATTGTTTATAACCAGCAGCAATTTTTTCTTCTTTCTTTGAAGATAAATTCATTTTGGGTGGTAGTGACTTCAGGCTGTTTTTGAATCTTTGGCTATGGTTTGAAATTCTTTTATTTTTTATTTTTTATTTTTTTAAATTTTTACATCAACCAAAGCTAGAAAGTTTTACTGAATTCCCTTGCAGTATAATAAGTGTTTCCTTTCATTGGGGAAGCAAACTATTTACAGCCCTAACAGGGTTTACAAGAATTGTATAAGTGATACTGACTTCTGTGTCAGCAAAAAATGAAACAAAAACTGATCATAGATGACATTACCTAAATGACAGTACCTACGTGTGTCCTTTCTTTCACATCTGCTGTAATCCTGTTATGGCATTGTCCTATTACCCCAAGTACTGTCATCTTTAAATGCTGTCAGATTGTAACTGGATTGCCAAGGACAGAGGAGGGGAATCAGAGAGAACACAATGGCATTTCCCAACACACCACAGAGATGGCTCTTTCCTATCCCATAGGTTGAATTCTTGGAGAAATTGTTTAGTTAAAATGATGACTCAGATGTCTTTTACAAGCTTTGATGAAATAGCCAGATTCACTCGTCATGTTCCTAGAAGGAAAGAAAGAAACATTCTCTTTTAACAGCTAATGAGACACACTCACTCTTCAAGGGGAATGTTAATGTTTCTGCATAACGAGAACTCCTTATAAGTATTATTATTGTGTTTTCAAAACCAGGTCAAAAGTAATAACAAAGAGAGGGCTCTATCTAAGAATTTAAAATCCAATCGTTTCTCATCATGTTTTCCCAGACTTGAGTAGGAGACTCCATTTTAGAGATGGGAAACTGAGTCATAAGACATTGAGAGGCAGATGTTACTGGACAGCTGGAGTTGGGAACATTTGTGTTTTGGATTTGTGCCACGTGTCCCTGTTCTTCCTTATATATTTAGACCAGATTCTTATCCATAAAACGTTCATAAATTTCCGATACTCACCTTTCTGCAGTGTCCATAGGTAAATGGGTTGATGGGAAGTTGAGTGCATTGAAATTAAGCCTCTTGCTTTTTGCATGCCATTGCTCATAAATAAGGGAGTGAGAAATGGTTACCCAAGCATGCTTATTCAGGCTAGCTTGGCTGCCAGAGAATAGGGCTAAATTTAAGGGGACCAGCTAACACTTCTTTCTCGTGCCTCTTTGTTTTTTTGTTCTTTATTATTATTACTTTTTGCTTTGGATTTTATTACAGTATAATGTAGTCTTTCCTTAATCTGATTCTGTATTCATTTTTTAATATATAATGTTGATTAGTATGTTCTATTATTTATAGCCCTCCAGAAGGATCCCAGGGGAAGATAATCTCCATTTGAGGAGATGACTTCCCAATTTCCATACAGATGATGAAACAGTAACTGCCCACTCCATGGCCTCCCTCCCGAGTCTTCTTCTTACACTCTCGGTGTGTGGTGTGTGGGCCGCAGACACCCGAAAGCCTGACTGGAGGTGCAGCATGGGATGTGCTGACATTAACGCGAAAGGACTGGCTAATTGACTTGCAAAATATAGGTTAGGGAGTTTTATGGGATATCAAATTATCTTACTCTTTCTCTGATTAAAGACAAAATATTATATTAAGTAGATCATTACATGGGTAAAAGGTTAGGCCTTCACACACTTAGAGGTGCGGCGCTGGCTTCCCCCACCGCTGCCATGTGGCAGAGGCCCGTGGCAAGTAGCGGACGGATGGCAGGGAGACTCACTGTTCACAGAAATGTGAAACGTCCGAATAGAGACGTTAGATTTATAGGAGGGGCGTTTGCCTTAGCTTTGAATGTCCTGAGTCTTTTTGATTCTGATAGAATAGACTCTCAAAATTAAATATTAATTTGTTCTGATTCCATTTCTGTTAGCAGGGAAAAGGGCGAAGACATGAAAGAGAGAGTGAGTGGTGGCCAGAGCAGTGGCCACGTTTCAGAGACGGGTCACTCTTCCCAGTCTGCCCACGAGTGGCGTTCATGGGGCATTGAGTGGACACATTCTGTCAAGGGACACGATCACTCTGTGACTGTCACGCCACAATGCCTAATGTCAACCGTCTAATGTTATAAAATTCTTCCTGAAAGAAATTTCAGTCCTAATCCTGATGTTGAGTTGGAAGCTCCACGCGTCTGATAATAATCTGCCAGCTAATCCATCATGCCTCTCATTTCTGTGCATTATTTATTTCAAAACCTGGGCTTGTGGTTTGTAGAAAGGGACAATTTCAAGGCTTTGCTGGTCAGGTGTATTGCAAATGGGTAAATCTTTAGAAATTATCTTTTAAAGTGTGGGGGGGGGCGCACATGCGCGTGCGCGTGTGTAGAGTAAGTGTAGGTTTCTTGAATTTCTTACTTCAGTACTTAACTACACTTGTGTGTGTAAAGCACAGCATTTGCCACCCTATCTCTCTTGCTGTGTGAGAAGCCGTGGTTGCCAGGGTGGGCCAGTAGAGCTGTGGTTGGTGTCTTGATTTGATGGGTGGGGGAGAGAACAAATCGCAAGTTATTCCCTGGAAATGAGCCAAGGTCCACCTGCAGAGCACTGACCCTGAAAGCCCAAGCACCAGCCTCCCCAGGATGTCTTGACCTTCAGCAGCCTTCTTGTCAAACCACTTCAGAATGGAGAACAGCTTGCCTCTGTGCTGTACTGTTGACCTGCTGATAGACAGGAGTGTTAGAAACTTTGGGTAGATGTGGAATTAGATCCCTAAGTACACTAAACAGACTTTGTGTGTTGCTGGGGGTGGGCAGGAGCAAAAGGTTGGAGAAAGAAAGTAGAGGACACAATAAAATATGCAGTCTTACTCTCTAGCCTTCCTGGGATGTATCAGTATCTGTTTCCGAGAGAAGACAAAGCCATCTGTTGCGGAGATGGAGTTTGTCCGCAAGACCTGGAATTGCTGTGTGACCTTAGGGAAACACTTGCCTTCTCTGGGTTGAGCTCAGCCCTTGGTTCACCAGGGGCAGTGCTGGTATTTATAGACCATGTTTGACAGTCCCGAGTGAAAGGCAACTGCACTTCTCACCTCAGAATAGCAAGCCTTTCTTATATCTAGGTTGCTGGGACAGCTTCCTAGGAGCTTGGTGATGTTGGATGAAGGGTTTTTCTTCTGAAATGAGTTGATTGGTTTTTGCCACTTTCCACGTTATTTTCTGGGTCTAGGTGTTTTCTTATTTTTTCCACACAGGCAGTGTCTAACGGAATACAGAGTCTGCCGTGGCTCACACGATCCTGTTTTGTCAGTTAGCTTTAAAGGCCCTGAGGGTTTTCCTGGGACTGGTGTCTGGAAGCCAATGGCCAAAGTGACAACAACAGGATGTGGGTGGGGGCGTGGGCCCCGTTGGGGTTAGAGGCCCGCTGCATCTATTGGGGATGCTGTTCTTGGGAATCTTGCTGGGGTTGCCTTACCCCACCCTGCCTGGTTGCTTTGACATTATCTAATTCTGGGTTTGTGTGAATTCATCAGTCTAGCCTATGGCATCCCACCCCATCCCATTCCGTTGCATTTCATAAGCTAGCAACTGCAGGGCCAGGCTTCTGTTACCCTTAACTGCCTGTGTTTGTCTGCAGGACCTCAAGGAAGAACTGGGTCTTCTTAGGGAATTGGGCCCAGTGTCAAACTTGGAGTCAACGTGGGAACCATGGCAGAAAGGGATATTGTTCTTCCAGGGCTGTCCCTTGTTCTTGGTGGGGGTGTGCAAATAGTTTTTATGTATCCTATTTTGACTTAGATAGTGGTTTCTTTTTTGGCCAAGTCTTAGGCAAGTGCCACACAGCATTCCTTCTTGGCCTAAACTTGATGAAATTTAGATGAATTTGATGAAATAAGCACAAATTTACACACACATGGTCATGGACTCATCACCCATCCCCTTATCCACCCCAGCACATACCCCAAAATGAACTATTCCTAAGTGAGAATTCCCGGAATTTTGAGGTCTTCCATTGGAATGGTGATAGGGGCAGAAAACCTTAGCCCCATATGCATTTTTGCCTGAGTTGCTAACCTTTCCTTACTTCTTCCTCCTTTTCTCCTCCCCCTTCCAGTTCCCCCTTTCCTTAAGAAAAAACAAGTGAGCCATGCTGGAAGTACGGGCTTGACCTCCACCTCACCAGGTGCAGCTGCTGACCAGCGCAAAAAATAGGAAATATTTTTTTAAAAGAAGGTTGGGGGGTGGCGGGGGTAGTTTCTGTTCCACAATCACTGCTGTTTCAATAAAAAGCAACCTGGTTTATTTGTAAAACCTACTTCCCTTTCTGTGAATGTGACCGTTTTCAATAGCAGAGGACCCTGATGTGTGTGTGTGGTGGGGGTAATGGGAGGGAAGGTGACAGAAGGGAGATGCTAGAAAGAGGATGGAAGGAAGAGAGACGAGAGGTTGCAAGGAGAAGGAAAAGGGGAAGAGAGAAGGCAAGGAGGGAGGCAGGAAAGGGGATTGAAATTTGAGCTATTTTTAGCTGAATGTGCATGCAGATTTCCTCAGGCTTGTTGGCTGTGGGGAAACACTGTGTGGGGACAGTCACCTTGTGTGTAACTTCCTGCATAGCAGCCATGGTGACTAAATTTTCTGACACTGTCAGAGTTTGGACAACCCTGCCAGCTCTTGGAAGGACAGCCCAACAACTGTCACAGGCAAAGCATCAAAAGCGTGAGCTGTCAATAGTGACCTGCATTTGCAGAAAATCTGAGGGCTTTCTAATTAACGGAGGAGCTCTAAATTAGAGTAAAGCTGTTCGACAAGCCCCCTCAGATGCGGGAAGTGTCACGGCGCAGATAATCATTACATCTAACAAGCTTCTGATTTTTAACAGAAGCTACGAGGTGAACTCGCTTATAATGGTTCAGTTTCAAGGGGAAAAATGGCACCCCCTCTCCAAAAAGGAAGCAGGAAAGAAAGAAGGGAAGAAAGAACAAGAAGGAAAGAAAATGGGAACGGGGGAATGAAAAGAGAGTCTCACGCGGGTACTTTGGGCAAATGCTCAGATCTCATCCCTGAATTCTTGCCTTTGTTGCTAGCTGAGGCATTCAGATACATCTTCTGTTTTAGTTTTTCCTTACTGTAATCTGTGTCTGCTAATATGCCAGCTCGTTCAGTTGAGGTTTCCCAGAGACAAGCATCTTCTGTGAGTTATTTCTGACCATTGCGCATTCCATGGGGTCTGAATTGTTGAAAGCAGTGCCCCAAAACTAAACAACTTGAACATTACAATCAAAACACATGATACAGACAACAACTGATTAGGGTTCTACCTTGGATGGAGAAACAGACTAGGGGCTGAAGGGGACTGCAGCTGGACCTGGGGACTTGCCTGAGATCACTTGGGGTTCATCTGAGCTCAGGCCTCCTGATCCTGTCCAGTGCTCTTTGCACAGGGCAGGGGGATTTGAATTCCAGTTTGAGGCATTGATTTAAACCAGCTTTGAGAGGCCTGAATGGAGCTGATCGTTTGTGTGCCTTCCTTTGGGGGTGCTTCCCTCGCAAGACCCTTTCTCTACCATGGGATACACATTAGGGGAGGAGAGGGCCGTAAACCTTGATGGTTGGCTCCCAGTTGTTCAGGAAGTGCTGCATTAGGAGCAACACTTCTTTTGCTTGTGTGGCTCCCCCCAAGCCACCCACACTATCCTTGCAATTATTCATGGGCAATAAAATAATGTAAATCACACTGCCTGATTCTTCTCAAACAGCTTACAAAGTAATCACAGGCTGAGGTGCAGGTTTTCTTGCAGAGTCTTTATCAGTAAATCAGATTTTGAGCCTTTATCAGCAAAAGTTAGATTTAAACATCATTCCTGTAATGTTTGAAAGAAAGATTTGTTTCGGTGGGGACTCTGCCAATCAGTGATCTTCCAGCTTGACTCTGCTATCAATTATTGCTGCAATTATTTGTCTAGTTGGATATTTAAAATGTCATCAGAAAGAGATGATTACATATTCCAGAAAGCAAGGCACTGTATAATCAGATGAACTGAATCCTGTTAAATGTAGTGTGGGACCAACCTGTCCTTCAAAGTATGATTGTTGAGCTACCACCAGAGCAGCCGCCTTCTGCCTGGTTTTCAGGAAGCTGATCTTAACCTTGGGATGCAGTGCGCTGCTGGGGTCGGGTGATACTCAATTATGGGAAACTTTCCAAGTCCGAAAATGGAATTGCTCCTTCAGATACACGAGAAGTGCATTTTGGTTATCTCATTCAGTTCATCTGCAAATCTATAAATAAGAAGTCCCTCTATTCTTCTTGCTTCCTGTGGATTTAAATGCCAAATCCTGATTTGTGGCAACGTTGTCACATGCCCCTTTTCCCACTCTCTATGCCTGGTGCCCAGGATCTAAGCAGTGGCAGTAGAAATTACAACTGTTTGGAAGCCAAGAAAAAGCTCCATTTCTCACTTTTCTCCAATTCCGGATATTCTCGGCCCTGCTCCATCTATCAGCCTTCTCCCCACACACCTCCTCCACTGCACACCCTCCTTCTGTCCGCTCCACCAACAGGAAACAAATGCAGCTTCAAATTTATTTTTTATTTTATTTTTTTTTGATGGAGGAAGAGAGAACACAACCTGAACAAACAGCAACAACAACAAAAGCTCCAACCAAACTAAACTCTAGACAGAATGGTCCCAAATGTCCCAAATGTATAGAAATTCCTCCTTAATAGTCTGACCCTGTTTTGGGGCACCAGGGGTGCCCTGATGAGTAGGATTTTCTGTCTGAAAGCGACAGCCAAGCCTTCAGCTGGGAAACATTAGTTCATCCCCATTCTTAGACCTGACTCTAGGTTGCAGAGGTGTTCTCTGTGTCTAGGTGGGTTTCATGAGCTAGAGAACATGGTGGGCTGGCTGGCAGGGCTTTTCCCAATTCACTTCCTACTGTGCAGGCTGAGCTCTTATGATTCCATGACACGTTGGTGGTCAAAAGACTCTCCCACCCGAATATAAAATGCCCTGGGGGGTTTGTTAAGAAATTAATCTCGTCTGCAAAAACAGAAAAAGCACCTTTTAAGACATTGGAGCCTTGGGTTGTGTGTGCTTGTGGGAGAGAACAAGATGTAGGGGGTGGAACATCAGGAAAAAAAAATGACTTTAAAAAAGTCACAACCCATTGAAATGGAGAAAAAGCACTGCCCCTGCTGTGATCACTCATAGCCAGGAGCTGGCAGTGGACAGTCCTGTCATCTTTGTCCCTTCTCCTCCTTCACTGGCCATGCTCTTTACCTGGGTTTCCCTGCCAGGCCCCGTAGCTTGTGGCCTGGGTGGCCTCAGTTCCAGCCCGAGGTGACAGAGGTCAGCTGACCACACTGCCCTTTTGTGGTGGGGGTGGGGATGGGGGAGCAGATACTGCTTTGACCCTTGAAAGTGGGTTATCTGCTTGTGGTGGGTGAGGTGTAGTGTATTAAAACCACACAACAAAGGTGTGAAGGGCCTGGTTTAGCTCTTGAATGATGGAGAGAGGGCCTAGGTTCTAAATGTTTTTACCGTTCTTGGGATTCCTGTTCTATGTTTGTTTTTAGGGGGTATGTTTTTCTCTTCATGCCGTCCAGCATGTCCCAAGCAGAGGTGGGGGCCTGGGCTTGGGCATGGGGATCTGGGTAGGAAGGGAATTTCTGCGGGGTTGTCTCCTAAGCCCATGGCCATGGTTTTACACTCCACGGCCCTTGCCAGTCCCTTGGCTGGGAAGCCTGGGCCCCATAGAACACAGGCAGGGCTTTGCCTTCTTTGTTTCCTGGGCCTCCGCTGGGCTGTGCCGGGAGATGGTGCAACTTGGGTGATAGGGTCTGGGTGGCTGCAGGTGTTTTCCTGCATCTGAGGCAGGGAGGCATCCGAGACCAGCCAGCCTTCAATGCATCTTCCATGGCTAGCTTCCTAGCCTTGTTTAATCCCTTTTAGTGGAGCAAAACCAAGGGTTCTAAATAGAATTATTTGAACTGAAGAACTTCACACTGTTCTTTCTCTTGGGGCAGAAAGATAGGGGTGTAGGTGGGGGATGAGAATAGAGGGAAGTGTGGGAGATTACTAAAAAAAAAATTTAGAGAGGGAAAGGAAAGGGACCCAGATTAGGTAATTGGGGCCAATTCACCAGAAGACTTCAGAAAAGTTGACATCGATTGTAACTCTTCTAACTGTGTAATTACACAGCATTTGGAAGGTGAATTATTAACCCGATTGTCCATAACAACCATTGAGTAAATATACAATTACAGATTGCCAAAATTGTACAGTGAACCGATGGGCCAGCAGCCACTTTCAAGGGGCTGTAATCATCTCGTGGGTCAAGGCTGACCTGGACGTTCCTTGGTTAATGAATCATTTACTGGAGAGACCTCAACAGCCTCAGGAAGAGAAGGTTCCCTTGGTCACTGCTGGCTCCATGGCAGCTCCTTCCAGCCAGGTCGTTGGGAATAAAGAGCTCTCGAACATGGGGAAGTCCACTGAACAGCCCTCAATTTCTGAGTGCTTATTGAGGGACTTTTCTTTGCCCAGAATGGTGTCGGATCATGAGAGGTGAATCTTGGTTCTCAGAACCCTGGGGTTTAGTTGAGGAACCAGTGCCGGTGGGTACGCGATGATCTCATGGAGCCCTGGACCCAAGAGAAGTGTAGTGTAAAGCTGAAGACACAAGAATGGCGTATCCTTTGCATTCCCTTCCATTGTCTAACCAGGGGCCTTTGTGCCCCAGCTCTGAGCCTCAGTGCCCCCAGCCCTAGGTGAAGGGGGGCAGTAATCCCAGTGGGGCCTCCTCCCGGGGAAGTCCACAGCCCTCTCACACTGAGGAGCCAGCCTGTGTCAGCCAAGAGCCTCAGGCCATAAATGCAAAGTATGGTTGAACAAAAGCCGCTTTTGAGTGAGAAAGCTGAGTGGAGTTGTCCCAACCTGTCAACTTCAGATTTCTTTCCTCCTCCCCATAAATCAAAAAACGGTTGGTGGAAGGGAGGGACAGAAGCGTTTCATTTTCAGATTTTGTAAGAAAATAAAATCAAATCAAAAGAACCTGTCCCACGCTGATACCTTACATGCCAGGTTTGAGCCTGAGGCAAATTTTTGTGGCCATGTAATAAGCCTCTTTAAAATGGTGACAGACCCTTGACTCTTTGCCTTGAATTACACTGATAAAAGACATTTTATTGCGTTAGAGCTGGGGCAGGAGTACAGGACGGTTCTTGCCTGGTCGGCCTCTTTGAAACCGTGTCAGCCCTGCTGTCCACACTCCCCACCTCCTGACAGGGTTTGAGCACCATGGCGGCGGAGATCTGTGGGCCTGTGACAGAGGGGGCTTTCTGCCCAGCAGTGGAAAGTTGAGGCTCTGGACGTAAAAGGATTTCAGCCTGAGGGGCTTGTTAGGGAGAGGGGAGTGTGTCCGTTCTTAGTAGACATGAGAGATCTTGACATTGGTGGTTCCAGGTCATTCTCATGGTTGGGACTGCATGGAAATAGAGCATGGCTGGGAAGGCTAACCCTCTCAGACCTATATTTCCTAGGCAGTCTTAGAGAGATTCTAAAGGCAAAATGATTCTGAAGTGGAGGGTCCCTTTATCCCCCTCTTGATCCCTATGGAATAAGGATACAGGGATTGTGGCCCCTTGGCCCAGGGAGGCCAGGCGTCCACAAGCTGAGCTCCCAAGTGAACCTGCCCACTGGGTAGAAAGGAGATGAGATGGTGCGTTCTTGGTTTGAAGGGCTCAGAGGTGTCTGATAACTTTGGGTGTTACCTCTGCTGAATCAACAGAATTAGTAAACCCAAGAACAGCCAGCAACACCCACTCTGTGGCTGGATTGGGAGCTCTTGAATGAGTGCAGATGATACATGTGGGCATCTCTTTTTTATTCAGGAAATTCTTTCCAGGTTGGTCAGTGGTATAAATGAAAGATTAGAAATTGGGTAAAAAGCCAGGAAAGTATAAAGCCAAGAAAATAGGCCTCAGATAAATAGGCTGTGTCTGCCTCGCCTTCGTTCTGTGGAACTCTGTCAGAGAGGTTAGGGCTGAGGCTACAGCTGGGCCGCTCTGTGCCCAGAAGGAGGGAAGGTGCTGAGGGACTGGGGAGACAGTAGCAGAAGTCGGAAGAGCTTGTGGGCGGGCAGAGGCCTGTTTCTGAAAGGACTGGCTGCCTTGGGATGAGGCCTGGCCTCACAGGACCAGAACCCTTGATTCAATCTCACCTCAGGCGAGAGGGCAGCCTAGTTTTGTTCCCGAAGAAATGTCAGAGCCTGACCTGCTAGACCATTTTTTTTTTTCTTTTTCGTTTGTAGAGCTTTGAAGTCTTAAATTAGTTCTCACAATTTCCGAGCACTTCTGTATTAACCATAGGACATAACAGGTTTTCATTCTGGAGAATGGCCAATTCTGGTTCTAAGGATCCCTTGGCCAAGATTGTTGCAGAGCATTTGGCCTGCAGAGTCTGCCTTCCCCACTGCCTCAGATGCATGCACACACCACTTTATAGTCCCAGGAAGGCAAGTGATTGCCTGTGAATGGCATAAAGATTTGTGTCTAGGGGCGTCTGGGTGGCTCAGTTGGTTGAGTGTCTGACTTCGGCTCAGGTCATGATCTCACTGTTCATGAGTTCGAGCCCTGCATCGGGCTCTGTGCTGACAGCTGGGAGCCTGGAGCCTGCTTCAGGTTCTGTGTCTCCCTCTCCCTCTGTCCTTTCCTGGCTCATACTGTCTCTCTCTGCCTCTCAAAAAATGAATAAATGCTAAAAAAAAAAAAAAAAAAAAAAAAAAGACTTGTGTTTAGACACCACACTCTGCCTTGGCTCACCTTGAGGGTTCCTGAAGTGAGTGGTGATGAGGGCCATACTTAGTGCCCAGGAAGGTAGACTGGACTCTGACTCCCAGCCCTGCCTTCACGACCTGCAACGGGATGCTTTTGACATCTACTGTGTCCTCGCTGGGGAGGTGAGGATAACACCTTCCCTCATCTGCAGGACCACTGTGGGGCCAGAATGTGAGGAGGATGCTCTGGGAAGAAGAGGAACATCTCCAGAGAGGCCAGGACATACTTCCTTAAGACGGGGCCGGGTTTGGAGGCCTGACACGGCCTTCCCGGGGCTGCCTGTTCTTTGGGGCCCTTTTCCCTTGAATGGTTGCACAGATCAGTTCTGGAAGATAAGACCAGAAGACTCTCCAGCTCCCTGGGTGGTCAACCATGCCTCTCCCCTCCCTTGTCTCTCCAGCAGCACCTCTGCCCCACCCTGCAACACCCAAGAACACCTGAAAACATCAGGGATCTCCTTATAAGTGCCAAGCTTGGGTTCGCTTAAATTTATTCTGGTATTTGCTTGAGACTCATGAAATGGTGGTATAGAGGCATAAATTACATTTGTCATGAGCTGACACCGATGAAAAGGTTCGGGGTGGCCTCTTCAGAGTAATTTGGGAGTTGCGTGTTCTGTTGGCTTTGATAGACCAGTCCTCTGCTCTGGCTGGTGTCATCAGAATTAAATGTTTGCTAAGCAAATGGTCAGTCTCATTGGATCCATCTTTATACCCCAGATGCCTTTTCCTCCCCTCAGGCATCTAATACTTAAGCCAGGAGAAACTCAAGTGCATGGTTTTCAAGGCTTTCCGGGTGTCTGGGACTATGATTTTCCACCCTTTTCTTCATTTCTCCTGTGGGTAGGGGGGCGTGAGTGCTATCTGTGAATATATTTGCGTGAGGCTGGAGAGTTGGGGTGGCGGAAACAAACTCAGAACAGCTTCTTTTTATCTGCCCCCTTCTAACCACAAAGGTATTGCAGTTGAGCCCCACCTTAAGAAAGCCCCAAAACGCACGAAATCTCATCAATGGCAACTGATAAATTAGAGGGTGATTTTTCACATTACAGAAAGATTGTTAACTTTTCAAAAGGTTTCGCCACAGGGTTCCTTTAAATAGTGAGCTCCCCCACTGAATTTAAAGTGTTTGTTTACAGATCATTAACTACTTGACAGAGAGGTTGGGGAGGGGGTGGAGGAAGAAGCACTTAAAAGGTAAAATGTTAGAAGCCCTGCCAATTTTCGATAGGCCTGGAAGGGTGATGAAACATCTCTGAAATGATGTTGGTTAGCAAATGTGATTCAGTTTACAGAAACTCACTTTACACATGGCTTTCCAGGAACCTTTCAAGTTGGTTGAGGGCAGGGATCACAGGACACTGGGGCCTTGCCACCCTGGTTTGAGGTGGCCTGGAGAGGACTCTGGCTTTCCTTAGAGCCCCGTGGGTGCCAGGCTCTGGCATGAGGCCGAGCTTTGCCACTGGCCATCTGGCACAGACAGCAGAGACCTTTTCCCTTGACATTTAGCCTGAGTTTGTGGAAACTTTCTTCCTGGTCCTCTGTGACCTTCAGTCTCTTTGGCTCTGGACCCGCCTTGGTTTCCTCCTTGAAGCTCAGACAGGTGAGATTTGCAAGATTGTGCCCCAGGAAGTTGAAATCCACCACCAGGGCCTACTTTCTGAGTCTAAGAATTAGCCTGGCAGCTGGACCCAGCCCACACTGGCCTGGAGGTTCATCCTAGTCCCTGCAAGGTCACTGGGGCACAGGCCCATCCTGGCCGGCTTTTAAGATGGTCCCTACCAGGTCTCTTAACTGCATCCCAAACTCCTGTTCCATATCTGGTCTCAAGGAGACTTTGACTGGCATGGGAAACAGGAGGGAGAAGTCATCATGCATCTGATCCAGTCTTCTCTTTTTAAGGATGAGAAAACTTAGGGTCAGAAAGGGGAAGGGATTTACTCAAGGTCATGCACAGCTGGTGCGTGGCAGAGTTGGGACTGAAGAATCTGGATTCCTGACTTTGTGCCAGCAGCCTCTCCGAAAGCGCGACTCCCTGACATCCTAAAGGAAAAGAGTCTGGAGAGTGAGGGTCAGTGGTGTTCATAGGGGAATGCATTGGGCATGGGCATCGTTCCCAAATTCTCCCAAATTCTACCTGAAAAAGACCCCAGGTAGAGGCACACACACACACACACACACACACACACACACACACACTCGTATACTCACGCATATACTCTCACAGTCACGCACACCCCACCACACACAAACAAAATCCTCACATTAGGACTCAGAGGAGGGGTGAGGGTAGCCCCGCCTTACCCATGGCTTTGAAGAGAAGAAAGGGGGGAAATTTGGAGGGAAGGTCAAGTTGATGACTGAAGAGACAAAGCAGTGTAGGAAAATCTCCACATTTCTTGCACAGTCATTTGTTGAGAATGTGTCAGCAAGTACAAGCCCATCTGAAACTGGCAATGATACATCTGAAATAGATTATTTAAGCCAGGGAGGCAATATTGCAAAGAAGAATGTGGCTATCAACACTTGTTTGTCTGACTCAGAGGAATAAAACACACTGAATCCTGCTTCAGCAGACCACCCACCATTCATCAGGGCACAAAAATGGAGGTGGGGGAGAAGCAAAACAGGCCGGATGAACTTGCATAAAGAGTTTCTCAAGCATCCGCATGGCTATGTCCCTTATTTTAAGAAAATGTGATATTTGAAAATAGGAACTTATGAAAGCTGAGGACTTCACAGACGTCCTCAGAGGGTTTATTTAGACGAACACATCCTCTGTTGTCAACTAAAGGAATCGGTGTACAATATTTTGATTTAAATGTAACTACCTGTTGGGCCCCATTTGCTATGTGCACACCTTGGCCTTTGCTCCTCTGAGCATCTGTACCTGCTTTTGCTTTTGTCTGGAAAGTCCTTCCTCTTGGCTTTCCAGGTGCAGTTCATAAGTTACCTCTTCCTGAAAGCCGCTCTCCTGCCTTTCAAGTGGAAGTAATTTCTCTTCCTTTGAATTTTCATAGCGGCTTATCTGTGCCTCTCTCATGACACACTTTCTGCATTGGAGGAGAGCGATTTCTGTCCAGGCCTTCTCTTCTCTGCCTCGTTGAGGGCTTTACTGGCAAGTCTGTCTGGGTTTTCTTTGTGTTACCCCCAGATGCTGGCCCATTGCTCTGGGCATTACAGGCCCTCAGTAAATAGTTGTTGAATCAACACATGAAAGAGTGAATGAATGGCATTAATCTGAATAACACATTTTGCATAGTGAGGTACACAGTTAAACAAAGAAAAAAAAATCTGTCCTGAGACAATTTGTCTTTATAGAGTTGCCCTTCCAGTCTCCTTGATTAGTTCCACCATTATAAGGCAAAAGCTTAAAGTGTAATAAAAATTTATCTAATTCACAATCAAGTGAAAATACTTTGGGCCCAGAGCCAAAGAATATTATTGGAGCGCACTTTTTTCAACACCCTAAATTTAACCAGCTGGAATTCTTTTTTTTAAAGTACCATCCTATTCAACCTTTTTGAAATGAAGGATTTGCCTTTTAGTGGGAAATCTGCATTTCAACACAAAGATGGAACACAATGTCTTTGGTTTAGTTATTCTTCAGAAAACTAAGCGCGCTCTCTCTCTCTCTCTCTCTCTCTCCCTTTTTGAATTACATGCTTTGCTTAAGTTAAAGACACAGATTGCAGAAAATTTTGTTTAGGCCTGACAGATTGGTGGCTTGCATTTTTTGCATTTTTATAGATAAAGGGGCATGAAAGGTGTCATCTCTCCTCCCTTTACAGAGTGAATTTCTAGGAGAAGAACTCAAAAGGTGAAATTAGTTTTTAGATAATCAAGGTTATGAGAGAATAGAATTGGTCAAAAAAGAAAAAGAATTTTTAAGTGAGTGATTGATGAAATTAGAGTCACCGACGAAGGATTAAGGAATATAGAGATCATGAGCAAATTTCAGTAAAGAAGTTTTGTTAAGTGTGATATCTCCAGAACTCTTGCTTGCTTTCATCTGTACAAGATACACTTTAAAAATTTTTTTTTTAACATTTATTTTATTTTTGAGACAGAGAGAGACAGAGCATGAACGGGGGAGGGTCAGAGAGAGAGGGAGACACAGAATCTGAAACAGGCTCCAGGCTCTGAGCTGTCAGCACAGAGTCCGACGCGGGGCTCGAACTCATGGACCGCGAGATCATGACCTGAGCCGAAGTCGGACACTTAACCGACTGAGCCACCCAGGCGTCCCAAGATACACTTTTTAAAGAGCATCACAATTTGGTAAAACCATAGCTAGTAAAAAAAAAAAAAAAAAAAGATGGAAAAAATTGCTTATGTAAATGCTCATTTCTAGAACAAAAGGGAATGCAATTTTGACAATATCAGAAGGTTAATTAAGAAGTCTGTTAGCAATGATAAAGCTAGCACATTTTCAGTTTAGATTGACATGACTCAAGACATAGGCATAGCTAATGTTTGCTCTATAATACTTTGTTAAGACACAGAATCAGAGAGAGAGGCGCTAGTATCTATTGCAAAGGGAGGGTTAAGAGCTAGAAGGTCATTTGGTGGACTTGCTTTCCGGTTAAAGAAGCCTGTATCCCAGACTAGCTGCACTCGTTATTTTTGCAATTTGGATCCAATAATAGTGATAAAATTGGAATTGGTTCATTCAGGAAACTGTACAAACTTTCAGGATGTGTTTTAAGTGTAGTCTGTAAGTTGGCTACTGCCTGGGGAAGAGGGGATTTGAGGATCTTGGAGCTGGAAAAGAGTGTCAGGGTCCTTTATTTTGGCCTATATCACCAATATAGAGATCCTTCCCCATTACGGTGGGTTATCATTCATTCTTTTCTTGAAGACCCAGAGTGAATGGGAGGTTATGGCTTTCCAGGGTGACCCGTTCCACTTGGGGACAGTTGTACTCCTTTTGTGCCCTATCTAATTGGAAAAACAGGGAAGTTTTCTAAAAACATATGTTTAAGAAAGGAAATATATATACACCTATATACATTTCAGGAAACATCAAACACCTATATGTCTGTGTTCTCCTCTAGAGAGGCCTGGGGATTTAATACCTGAAAAAAGTTGGGCACCCAGAACAGTCTCTAAGTGTGTTGGAAATGATGCTTTGTGCTTAGCTGTTTCGGCACATGTGTAGATCAGCAGTATTACTTGTCGATGAGAAAGACTCTAATGTGGCTGCATTACATACCCAGTGATTAATTTCAGAAACAAACAGCATGTCAATAATAAAGGAGTCTTTGAGATGTTCTTGAGGAAGCCTAAAACTTGACTCAAGGACCTTAAATTCCAGGGACATCCCACCCGGCTTAGAGAGCTCTGCATCAAAAGTCAGTACCCCACTGTATATAGAAATGTAAAGTGACCAATGTATAACCTTAAATCAAAACCATTCCTGATTTACTGCAGGTTTTTAATGAGACCTGAAAAAATAAGATTCATTCTTTTTCATTCAGGCATCAGGAAACATTGCAACCTAATAATGCATAAGGCATTTCTGAGGAGATGCCCAAGTGGAGATGCTGGGTCTAGAGAGACCTTTATGAAACAGAACAGGTTAAAACACCTTTCACCAGAAGAGCACAGGCATTTGAAAAGACTGATCCAGAAGAGGGCAACACATCACATTTGTGAGCCCACACAGGGAAACAGAGTCCAGGTTTACCCCACCCATGCAGTGTGCCACAGCTGCTTCCTCAAACATTTCAGCTTTTATGAAAGTGGTGAGGACACCATCTGTCTGACATAAACTGGTTTGGATGTTGTCTAGTGCAAAGAGCGCCCCGTACTTGATAGAAAGCCTGGGTCTGTTCCCTGCCCTGTCAGTGAGGGAGCTTGGAATTCCACATGAAGGGATTCTTAGGGATGTCCTGGGCTTGCTCTGTTTTGGACAGTTCTCGTCCTGAAAGAGGTGAATCTCAGAAGGGACAAAAGTCTCATAGCCAATCTGGCTCTCTGCCAGCGGAACATGCTTCCAGCTTCCGTGCCTCCTCTTACCCCAAGACAGCATTGTCTTAAACTGGGCTGTGTCCTCAAACCACTTGGGGGACTTGTTAAACATAGATTGCTGCATGTCTCCCACCTCCAGGTTTTTATTCAGTACGTCTGAGAATTTGTGTTTCCAACAAGCTCCGAGCCATGCTGATGTGCTGTGCTGATGCTGGGCCTCAGGCTGCCCTAAGAGAACCACCAAGGAAACAAAAGAGAGCAGAACTAGATTTCCCACTTTCCAGCCAGCTACCTGAGCCCACCACTCCCTGGGGGAAATGGAAAGAAAAGGCCCTCAAAGGGGTGGGGGGAGGCAGGCAGGTAAAGATGCTCCTTGAGTGTGATGCTTCAAAGCATTAATTGTGAGACTTTGCCTAAAATATGATGAAATCACTGAAAGCATCATCACAAGAAGTTAAACCCTAGGGAGGCTATTAACAACTTAGCATTTCCAGTTCCTGTGGGAATGTCGACAACTTACCAAGGAGAATGTGTGCAGAGGCTGCAGAATCAGCTGGGGTTCCCCATTGCCTGTGCTTTGACAGTCTTCCTGGAGGAAGAGAAATTCAAGTATGAGTCTCTCAGAAAGACAATGTCAATAGCTTGTTAAGCTGATAGAAAGGGGTGTGTCCCTCTTCAGCCGGCCAAATTCTGCAGGGGAAGCAGAGGTAGAGGGTGAAAACCGTGGGGGGGGGGGGGAAGGGGGGAGAGCCAAGAGGCTCAGGAAGCAGGTCAGGTGTTGTTGTTTTCCAATTTTGAAACCAAGTCAGTTCGTTTGGACCCTTTGAAAGGCCCACTCAACACCCCTGCGTTGGACTCCCTCCCGAGAGGTTGCAATGAGAGAAGTTGTTTCTCCTAATGGGTCAATGAGTGCCTCTTAACTGGCACTCCTTGGGCAGGAACCAGGGGGAGGAGATAGATGGATCTCCCAGGAAAGAGCACTGGTGGGAAGCAGGAGAGTAATTCTGATCTTCACTTTGTGGTTAACTATCAACATAGCTTGTGGGCTAGTCACTTAATTTCACAAGCCCTCAGTTTCTCCATGTGTAAAATGAAGGCGTAGACCTGATGATCTTGAAAGTTTTTCACAATTCAAAAACCAAAAACAGGTCATGGTACCAGATACCCAGATACTCTCCTCGAAGAGCCCTTGCTTTGCCATGTGGCCTGGCCCACTTCCCCACAGGGCCCCTGGAAACTCAGCTTGTTCAGGGCCCCTGGAAACTCAGCCATGTGTAGACATGGTTACCAACCAGACATAAATGCAAGTGGTCAGGCCTGGGTTAGGTTAACATTCCTCTCATTTCTTGCTGGAGGCCTATCAAGGCACCTCAGCTTCTCCTCTCAGACTAAATGGCAGGGAATTTAAAATCAGACTGTCCCTGTGCAGGTGTCCAAGTAGGTTGTCGCATTTCTGCTAGGGTTACGGAGTTACCTCAGTTGTGTGGGTCTCTAAGAAAAGGATCTCAGTCTTGGTGACAAACCAACTTCTGAAATGTCTAAGACGAGAACAAGTGCAAAAATGGATTCTCAGATTTCTTGTTGAAAAACACAATGACTAAATCTGTAGTTAATTTTGCCCTATACTCTCAATACCCTGTTTATAATATACACAGTCAACTGAAGACGTGCTTGTTTTTTAAGTCCAGTCTTTGCACTTTTGCTGGTTCATTTTGTGTCATTAATTCTGTTTGGGGCTGGAGAGAAGGACATGCCTGTGTAGATGGACTCAGGCTAGGCAGGGCCTCCACAGCAGCCTCCCTTTGCAGGCCTGGTAACAACATAGCTTAACAACAGAGCATAAGAGCTTCCATGAGCAATATGCCATTGTTACCCACCATGCTTCTCATGAAAGGAAACGTTGTGCTGACTGCCCTGGCTGTTCTTGGCAATGTGAATCTATATAAGGAGAACAGGATGTATTTTACACTTGGGACCTGCTATCCTAGAGTATAACAACAACACTTTTAAGTGCTCTTAATATTAAGCTAATGGAAAACATACTCTGTTTACTCACCATCAAAGTCTGTTTTTCTTCTCTCCCTCCTCCCCCAATCATCACAAACTCCAGGCCTCTAGAACACGCTGGGTATCTCCTGCTCCATCTATCCTACCCTCTGTCTCAAGGTTGACCTCTACATGCTTGGTTAGCTCAAGGTGGACTTGGAAAAACTAGGAATTTACCACACAAACCATATAATCCCCAGGTTGCACAAACCAAACATTTCCTTTTTCACCAAAGTCTCAGAGCTAGAAATGCTTGATTTATTGCTAGTATTATGTTTATTAGTGTGAGAAGTCATTTCTCCTCACCAGAGTGCAACAAAATGCAGTAGAAGGGAGAAGGTGGGCCACTTTTTCTGGGTGCTGCTATTATCAGAACGCTGGTCTATCCTTGTTATTTAATAGTGGGATTCCTCACCCTGAAGATGGGGACTTGGCCAAAGTTATCGTAACCCCAGAAGTCTAGTATTTATTCTCCACTACTTTGTGTTGTAAGAAGCCATGTCTATATGGGGTATTTCGCTGATGGGATTCTAGAGTGTGGCCCAACCAAGTCCCGAATGTCTAAGATTTCCCTGTCTTTGGAGGTGCTATTTGAAGTACATATTGTTTTTTGCTTGGGCGTGTCAAGTAAAGTAAATGTATGCATGTAAACCAGCCTTGCAGATAAATCCCTCCATTTTACCAGTCTACCCCATAATATTGCCAATTTCCCCCTTGCTATTTACATATCTCTTATTATAAGACAATAAACAAACAATAACAATCAAGCAAATGAACCAAAGACTCCCCCACCCCCGCCAAAAACAAACCCCTTCTGTTTTGTTGAAAAAGACTAAAATCAAAAACAAAACAAAATTGTGGAAATAACTTCATCACAGTTTTTTTGGGTTTTGTTTTGTTTATTTATTTATTTTTTTTGATATAGGCCTTGGGCCTGTTAACTATCTGCAAGGCTGTTGTAATGATGTTAATCTATTTTAATGGAATTGAAATGTGATATCCTGTGGTTTACGATGCACATTGTTTATAGCTTTGGTGCTTGATTTTGGGTTTCTTTCACAGATAAACTTCTGCACTGGAGGGGCCTCTCCTCCCCTCGTTCTGCACATGGAGCTCTAATCCCCACGCCCGGGATGAGTGCAGAATATACCCCGCAGGGTATTTGTAAGTTGAGCATTATTTCTTCTACAAATGTCCATGTGTATAGAGATGAGCGTTTCTGGAAATTACCCTTACTTTTTAAGTACTGAAAGGAGTTACTTCCAAAATAGATTGGCATCCACATATGTATTATTCCATTACTCACTTGGCACCCTCTCCCTGCTCCACTCAACCCCCTCCTCTTTTTCCCTCCCCTTTTTTGTGTCATTCCCATGGAGCTGACAGTAGCTCATCCCTGTGGGTCTCCTCCCCAGGGTCTTACCTGGCTCCACAGCTGGTGACCATAGATCTCTGTGTGTCCAGGGCCCATTTTATTGCTGGACATTCACTTCCATGGCCTCATTTAGGACTTTGAGTTTATTCCATGGCATACCTGTTAGCAGAGGCCAGAATCAAAAGAGGTCAGTTTAGAGTTACTCTACAGTTATTCTCATGCATGTTATAGATGCATTTACATGTGTATTTAAACATGGTATATTTGTATATGTACATGGCGTGTTATATATGTGCACACACAGATGATTTCTACGTGTTTTTCTCCTAGTTTTAGAGAAAAATGCACAGCATTGTTGCTTAAATTCAAAGATACCACTACCACCGCCATCACCGCCATTAACGCCATCCGCTTATGTGTGCAAACCGACTTTTATCTTTTTATGAAATTCAGATTTATATGTTTATGAAAATGTTTTTGAAAGATGTTGTTCTAGAAGGTAATACAGTTTGCTTTTCTGTGTAGTAATAAATGATATGAGTCATGCATGGCTAAAAAGTTGGGTGGGGGTAGGGGTCGATTCTGCCCCAAACACAAAAAAGCAGGTTCAAGGAAAAAAAAAAAAAGTGTGACACCTATCTCATTTTTATTTAAGGAATTGATTTTTATTTCGAAAGTCAGTGAAAGGTTACCTGTTGTGGAAAGAAAAAAAGAAAGAACATAAAGAAGAGCATAATGGTGGGGAGTTCAGCCATACAGGGGACCTGGTTTTAGATGGGAGAGATAAAGTACACCCAGCCATCTTGTGAATGGTGTCTGCCTGCAGGGCAGGGCATGCGCCCTGAGACCAAATTTGAAGCCAGTTGTTTATTTTGTTAACTCCTAGGTAATCCTAGGTAACAAAGAGTTATTGTGTGAATTTCACAAGTCCTCGAGTCCTGAGGGCTGGGCGGTGCAGGGGTTAAAAGCACCTCTTCTGCCATCCCCTCCCCGACACGAAGCTGGGCCTAAGCCTGGGTTAGGTCACCGATTGCAGAGTTTAGGGGGTTGGACTCATGGTTTCGAGTCCCTACATGCTGGCTGGGTGGGGAGAGCTCTCCTCCTTTTGCTGGGGGTGCCTGGGGCCCCGCACTGGGCTGTGGGAACAGAGCCACCCCCTTGGAGGGAAGGGATGAGAAGGGAGTAGGGTGGAGCTGAGTGGCCAAGGGCTGCTGGCCTGGGAATCAGTTCAAGGTCTCTGCCTCTTCCGCTGACCCTCCTGAGGGCAGGGGTGGGAAACTAGGAGCCTGCTGCAGAATCCATGTCTTCTCCCCCTCTTCCTGCAAAGGGAGGGTACCTAGTTTGCTGGTGCCCATGCTGGCAGGACCAGTTTAGGAGTGACCAGACAAGGTATGTGGAAATGGGTTGTGGAGTTCCAGAAAGCATTCAGCAGAGCTGACCCCCAGGCCACTCAGCTGCCTTAACCAGCTGCCCTTGGCTTTCAGAGCACTGAGCACTTAGCACTTCCCTGTGGCATCCCTGCTGGTGGACCACAGTCATGGGCCTTAAAATGGCCCCTCCTGCCACCCTCTAGCCAGGACCTCCCTCCCTTTGGCCTGAGGCCTGGATTCTAGATTCTGGATTCCAGCCTTCTTCTGAAAGCCTTTCTGGGTGTACAACCTGGTCAGTCATCATGCTAGGTAACTAATCAAGCCTGGGAGTAATGAAAACTCACATTCACCTTGGACCTGGTAGTTTACAAATGGCTTTTATACACGTCTGTCATTTGAACCTCACAATTCTGTAAGGTACTGTTTTTATGCTCATTTTACAGATAGGAAACCTAAGGCTCAAAGAAATTAAGTGTCTCAGAGCCCATAAGCTGGCAAATAGTAGAGCCAGGCCTCTGGTGTCAGACTTCCTTGTTTTTCTCAATCCTGAGGCTTAGATCACATGACTCTTTAGCATTGGTGACAAACTAAAAATGGGGTTATTCCTTCCCATACAACAAAATGAAATAAAATAAAAGCTGGTAGGTGAACTAATGGCTGATTTTAACTATTTGATGCCTGGAGTTCCTATGCTTGGGGCCAGGACTCAGTTTATTGCTCTAAATCAAAACAATTCCCGTGAATGCCCAATGAGGCTCTCAAATTGAGAAGTTGATTTTCGTCAGAGTAAATGAAGAATATTATTATATTTTACACGTCAATAAATCAATGTAGCCCTAATTTTGCCACGCAGGAAATCAATTCTGGTCTTTCTAAACCATCAAAGATGTTATGAACAAAGTAATTTCACAAATTATGGCAAGTAACACATTTATTGATGACTGCAGTTTAGGAATTGAGAATCTGTGCACACTGTAATATAATATGGTGCACTGGCATGAGCTGAGTGAAATACAGATTATATGGTGAAACTGTAATGCATCATTTGCTATTAGTGGACTGGTAATAATTACCAGTTTCAAAGCAGCTCTTTTGATGTAATCTTTAGTCTCAATCGTAACAGCCCTTCTCATTGACATTATGATTACACTAGCTGCCCTCATGATCTAGAATATCTAGTTGATAGGAATACTAAAATGTGATAGTGAAAACTGTATGTTGTATGCTCATTATAAGATAAAATGCTATCTTCTCTGACCTGATGTCTGAGAGGGGAGGGTAACAGCACAGTGTGAACATAGTGTAACACTATCACATCACTGGCTCTGAAAACAAAATTTTAGGAAGTTCAGAGCAGCAAAATAAAATGGACTTTGTTTGTTTAAGCCTTTTGGAAAGGATACAGGTGAGACCCTTGATGCAGGGCTGTGCACATTTTGGCACTGATCCGTAGCCATGGTCAACGTGCATGCAAAACCAGATTGCTAATTATGGGTCCAGTCCTGGGATTCAGTAGGATATCATAAGCGAAAATATGATTTTAAGGCATTTGGAGTGATGAAAGTGTTAAGGACTTGTTTCAGCTGACAAATCTCCTCTTTACTTATCCAATCCGGATTGTCAGGCTAAATGTATGATAATAACACAGAGTCCTAGAGAGGCAAAGGAGAAAGCCACAGAGGGTCATGTTAGTTGGAACCAGATAGGTTTCTTCCCTGCCTATTTAGAACCCAAGTCATTGTTCAACAACAACAAAAAATTTATGAAAATACTCTCAATGATGCTTTTTATTTCCCTTTGAAGAAAGGAGGCAAACAAAAATAGGCAGATAATGTGATACTAATGTCAGCGTTTTCTTTCAAAATCTTTCTGCCTTTTTTTTTTTTCCCCTCCCTCCACATTAGGCAAATGTTGGAAACCTAATTTTGGTATCTTATCATCTAATCTTGTTAAAGAGATTTACCCAGGAGTGGGATATATTGAGTGAGATTATAAATGCATTGTAAAGTAAATCACAAGGTCAGGGCAGGGAGTCCATTATTCAGACAAGTGCTCTGAGCAAGGCTGGCTTGTTTGGGAATGCAAGTGTTGGGGCTCCTGAGAAGACCCTGCCAGCTTTTCTTTCTGACTTGCTAAATGGAGGAATCATCGTAATTGATTAATTCCTCATTCCCACTCTTTAGCTCCATGGTGGATTTTTTTTTTGCTTTTAAAAAAAGTTACTGACAAATACTAGCTGGGGCCTTAAGCGACTCCTCTAGTCCCCCCTTTTAAAAGACTGGCTAAAGTTTATTTCTCATTTGTACTTTATGCACTGGCTTTTTGAGAATCCCTGGGAAGTTCATCTATTTTTTCTCAACCTTGTCCTTTGGCCACCAATATTTGGGCCCTTTTTAATGCTGTAGTTGACTGGTAAACTGTTAGTTAGTCCCTTGGTGTATATATATATATATTTTTTTAATTTAGCTATCTCCAAAAATGAATGATCGTGAAGTCAAGCTGGCCCCCTCTTTGCCAAAGTGGCATTTACCACTCTCGGGTTCTTTTCAGCGAGAGAGAAATAATGTGACTTAAGCAGGGCCCCTCTCCAGACGGCTTGGCTACTGGCCAAAGAGTTGACTAGCTGAACTGTATCTTTCTGTTTCTTTCTCAACTGGAGCTGAGGCTCAGCCGAGGGCGCAGGATGTTGTATAATTTGGTTCTCGTTGTTAGCCTCTCAAAATAATGAGGAGGAGGATAGTGTAGCATTTCTCAGCCTGCTGCCCGTCATGGTGCTGGCTGCTTTAACTGTTCTTAAACTAGGATGCTGTGTCTGCTTAAGTTGGCACCAGCCGCTCCTCCTAACTTCTCCAGACTTGCATTTGTTTGACTGGGGGAACAACTCCTAAAGATTTGATACGGCCTGTTGGTTAAATCCAAATTAAATTTCTCTTTTGAGATTTTTTGCAACATCCCTTGAGATAAAAATGGGAGTCCCCATAGGGTGTTGTGGAACCAGGATTGGGACTCACTGATCCTCACACAAGGCTGAGATGTGAGAATGTTGCTAGTCTCTCTTCCTTGGAATTATTTTAGGAGTACCTTCCCATTTTTAACAATATCAACAATCAGTGTGTTTCAGGCTAAGATTAAAAGCATCTCCAGGGCCATAGAGAACTGTAACGAGTTGACCTTCTCTTTTTTGATATCCCTATGAAATGATTGCCTGTTTAGAAAGTTCACCTGCCACCCAGGGGAGAATAGAACGATGGGATTTAGGAAGCAGAAAAGTTTCCCTTAGGTCACCTTGTCCAAGGCCCTCACTTAACAAATGAGGAAACAGAGGCACAGAGATGAAATAGCTTGCCCCAAACCACAGCTGGTGACAGACTGGAGAGTTCAGAAGAGGTTTGCTGAGGTTCCTTAGAATGTAGGGATCCTCATTCTCAAGCTTGAATTGGTGCAGATTTTTCTGCTTTGGAGATCGGATTTAAAATTCTTAGAACCGAATGAAATGGCAGAAAGACCGATTCGACAAATATTTATTGGGCACCAGCCACCAGATGAACCAGGCACCAATTCTAGGCACAGGGAATATTATAGATCAGTGAGGGCTTAGGCCTGTGGGGTGGAGGGCTGGGGGCAGGGAAGGCTGGAGGTGAACCATAAATAAGCAATTGCTAACGTCCTCCTCTGCGATTAAACATTGATGTTGGTGTTGTATTATTTTGCAGGTAAAGATGAGCCCAGCAGCTACACATGTACAACTTGCAAACAGCCATTCACCAGTGCATGGTTTCTCTTGCAACACGCACAGAACACTCATGGATTAAGAATCTACTTAGAAAGCGAACACGGAAGTCCCCTGACCCCGCGGGTTGGTATCCCTTCAGGACTAGGTGCAGAATGTCCTTCCCAGCCACCTCTCCATGGGATTCATATTGCAGACAATAACCCCTTTAACCTGCTAAGAATACCAGGATCAGTATCGAGAGAGGCTTCCGGCCTGGCAGAAGGGCGCTTTCCACCCACTCCCCCCCTGTTTAGTCCACCACCGAGACATCACTTGGACCCCCACCGCATAGAGCGCCTGGGGGCGGAAGAGATGGCCCTGGCCACCCATCACCCGAGTGCCTTTGACAGGGTGCTGCGGTTGAATCCAATGGCTATGGAGCCTCCCGCCATGGATTTCTCTAGGAGACTTAGAGAGCTGGCAGGGAACACGTCTAGCCCACCGCTGTCCCCAGGCCGGCCCAGCCCTATGCAAAGGTTACTGCAACCATTCCAGCCAGGTAGCAAGCCACCCTTCCTGGCGACGCCCCCCCTCCCTCCTCTGCAATCCGCCCCTCCTCCCTCCCAGCCCCCGGTCAAGTCCAAGTCATGCGAGTTCTGCGGCAAGACGTTCAAATTTCAGAGCAACCTCGTGGTGCACCGGCGCAGCCACACGGGCGAGAAGCCCTACAAGTGCAACCTGTGCGACCACGCGTGCACGCAGGCCAGCAAGCTGAAGCGCCACATGAAGACGCACATGCACAAGTCATCCCCCATGACGGTCAAGTCCGACGACGGCCTCTCCACCGCCAGCTCCCCGGAACCCGGCACCAGCGACCTGGTGGGCAGCGCCAGCAGCGCGCTCAAGTCTGTGGTGGCCAAGTTCAAGAGTGAGAACGACCCCAACCTGATCCCGGAGAATGGGGACGAGGAGGAAGAGGAGGACGACGAGGAAGAGGAAGAAGAGGAGGAAGAGGAGGAGGAGGAGCTGACGGAGAGCGAGAGGGTGGACTACGGCTTCGGGCTGAGCCTGGAGGCGGCGCGCCACCACGAGAACAGCTCGCGGGGCGCGGTGGTGGGCGTGGGCGACGAGGGCCGCGCCCTGCCTGATGTCATGCAGGGCATGGTGCTCAGCTCCATGCAGCACTTCAGCGAGGCCTTCCACCAGGTCCTGGGCGAGAAACACAAGCGCGGCCACCTGGCCGAGGCCGAGGGCCACAGGGACACTTGCGACGAAGACTCGGTGGCCGGCGAGTCGGACCGCATAGACGATGGCACTGTTAACGGCCGCGGCTGCTCCCCGGGCGAGTCGGCCTCGGGGGGCCTGTCCAAAAAGCTGCTGCTGGGCAGCCCCAGCTCGCTGAGCCCCTTCTCCAAGCGCATCAAGCTCGAGAAGGAGTTCGACTTGCCCCCGGCCGCGATGCCCAACACGGAGAACGTGTACTCGCAGTGGCTCGCTGGCTACGCGGCCTCCAGGCAGCTCAAAGATCCCTTCCTTAGCTTCGGAGACTCCAGACAATCGCCTTTCGCCTCCTCGTCGGAGCACTCCTCGGAGAACGGGAGCTTGCGCTTCTCCACGCCGCCCGGGGAGCTGGACGGAGGGATCTCGGGGCGCAGCGGCACGGGAAGTGGAGGGAGCACGCCCCATATTAGTGGTCCGGGCCCGGGCAGGCCCAGCTCAAAAGAGGGCAGACGCAGCGACACTTGTGAGTACTGTGGGAAAGTCTTCAAGAACTGTAGCAATCTCACTGTCCACAGGAGAAGCCACACGGGCGAAAGGCCTTATAAATGCGAGCTGTGCAACTATGCCTGTGCCCAGAGTAGCAAGCTCACCAGGCACATGAAAACGCATGGCCAGGTGGGGAAGGACGTTTACAAATGTGAAATTTGTAAGATGCCTTTTAGCGTGTACAGTACCCTGGAGAAACACATGAAAAAATGGCACAGTGATCGAGTGTTGAATAATGATATAAAAACTGAATAGAGGTATATTAATACCCCTCCCTCACTCCCACCTGACACCTCCTTTTTTCACCACCCCCCCCTTCCCCATCGCCCTCCAGCCCCACTCCCTGTAGGATTTTTTTCTAGTCCCATGTGATTAAACAAACAAACAAACAGAAGTAACGGAAGCTAAGAATATGAGAGTGCTTGTCACCAGCACACCTGTTTTTTTTTTTCTTTTTCTTTTTTTCTTTTTCTTTTTTTCCTTTATGTTCTCACCGTTTGAATGCATGATCTGTATGGGGCAATACTATTGCATTTTACGCAAACTTTGAGCCTTTCTCTTGTGCAATAATTTACATGTTGTGTATGTTTTTTTTTTTTAAACTTAGACAGCATGTATGGTATGTTATGGCTATTTTAAATTGTCCCCGATTCGTTGCTGAGCAAACATGTTGCTGTTTCCAGTTCCGTTCTGAGAGAAAAAGAGAGAGAGAGAGAAAAAGACCATGCTGCATACATTCTGTAATACATATCATGTACAGTTTTATTTTATAACGTGAGGAGGAAAAACAGTCTTTGGGTTAACCCTCTAAAGACAGAATAGACAGCACTGAAAGAAAATCTCTATGAGCTAAATGTCTGTCTCTAGAGGGTTAAATGTATCAATTGGAGAAGAAAAAAAAAAGGCCTTGAATTGACAAATTTTAACAGAAAAACAAAACAAGTTTATTCTATCATTTGGTTTTAAAATATGAGTGCCTTGGATCTATTAAAACCACGTTGATGGTTCTTTCTACTTGTTATAAACTTGTAGCTTAATTCAGCATTGGGTGAGGTAAGAAATCTTAGGACCTAGCATATAATTCTATATTGTATTTCTCACAACAATGGCTACCTAAAAATATGACCCACTATGTCCTAGTTAATCATCATTTTCCCTTTAGTTTAATCTTATAAGCAAAACTGATTATACCAGTATAAACGCTATTTTGCTCCTGGTGAGAGCTTAAAAGAAATGGGCTGTTTTGCCCAAAGTTTTATTTTTTTTTTAAATGATGATTAAATTGAATGTGCAACGTGCAAAAGCCCCGGAATACAATTAAATACATTAGTAAGGAATTCATTTTATGAAGATAACTTAAATAATGTCTGTTCAAAAAATTCTGGCACCAAAAGAAATAGATCCAGATCTACTTGGTTGTCAAAGGGACAATCAAATGATAAACTTTAAGACCTCGTAGACCATATTAAAAAGAAGAGACTGACAATAAGGTTTGACAGGAGGGTAACAGAGGAAGAAAATACGTGATCTTTTAGCACAACGTGGTACTATTTGCCATTTTAAACTAGAACAGGTGTATAAGCTAATATTGATACAATGATGATTAACTATGAATTCTTAAGACTTGTGTTTAAATGTGACATTCTTAAAAAAGAAGAGAAAGAATTTTAAGAGTAGCAGTATATATGTCTGTGCTCCCTAAAAGTTGTACTTCATTTCTTTTCCATACACTGTGTGCTATTTGTGTTAACATGGAAGAGGATTCATTGTTTTTATTTTATTTTTTTAATTTTTTCTTTTTTATTAAGCTAGCATCTGCCCCAGTTGGTGTTCAAATAGCACTTGACTCTGCCTGTAATATCTGTATCTTTTCTCTAATCAGAGATACAGAGGTTGAGTATAAAATAAACCTGCTCAGATAGGACAATTAAGTGCACTGTACAATTTTCCCAGTTTACAGGTCTATACTTAAGGGAAAAGTTGCAAGAATGCTGAAAAAAAAAAATTGAACACAATCTCATTGATGAGCATTTTTAAAAAAAAAAAACTAAAAAAAAAAAAAAACTTTGCCAGCCATTTACTTGACTAATGAGCTTACTTACTCGGACTCAACATTGCAAGCGCTGTGAATGGAAAACAGAATACACTTAACATAGAAATGAATGATTGCTTTCGCTTCTACAGTGCAAGGATTTTTTTGTACAAAACTTTTTTAAATATAAATGTTAAGAAAAAAAATTTTTTTAAAAAACACTTCATTATGTTTAGGGGGGAACTGCATTTTAGGGTTCCATTGTCTTGGTGGTGTTACAAGACTTGTTATCCATTTAAAAATGGTAGTGGAAATTCTATGCCTTGGATACACACCGCTCTTCAGGTTGTAAAAAAAAAAAAAACATACATTGGGGAAAGGTTTAAGATTATATAGTACTTAAATATAGGAAAATGCACACTCATGTTGATTCCTATGCTAAAACACATTTATGGTCTTTTTTCTGTATTTCTAGAATGGTATTTGAATTAAATGTTCATCTAGTGTTAGGCACTATAGTATTTATATTGAAGCTTGTATTTTTAATTGTTGCTTGTTCTCTTAAAAGGTATCAATGTACCTTTTTTGGTAGTGGAAAAAAAAAAAAAAAGACAGGCTGCCACAGTATATTTTTTTAATTTGGCAGGATAATATAGTGCAAATTATTTGTATGCTTCAAAAAAAAAAAAAAGAGAGACAAACAAAAAAGTGTGACATTGTACAGATGAGAAGCCATATAATGGCGGTTTGGGGGAGCCTGCTAGAATGTCACACGGATGGCTGTCATAGGGGTTGTACATATCCTTTTTCGTTCCTTTTTCCTGCTGCCATACTGTATGCAGTACTGCAAGCTAATAACGTTGGTTTGTTATGTAGTGTGCTTTTTGTCCCTTTCCTTCTATCACCCTACATTCCAGCATCTTACCTTCATATGCAGTAAAAGAAAGAAAGAAAAAAAAGGAAAAAAAAAAACAAAAACAATGTTTTGCAGTTTTTTTCATTGCCAAAAACTAAATGGTGCTTTATATTTAGATTGGAAAGAATTTCATATGCAAAGCATATTAAAGAGAAAGCCCGCTTTAGTCAATACTTTTTTGTAAATGGCAATGCAGAATATTTTGTTATTGGCCTTTTCTATTCCTGTAATGAAAGCTGTTTGTCGTAACTTGAAATTTTATCTTTTACTATGGGAGTCACTATTTATTATTGCTTATGTGCCCTGTTCAAAACAGAGGCACTTAATTTGATCTTTTATTTTTCTTTGTTTTTATTTTTTTTTTTATTTGGATGACCAAAGGTCATTACAACCTGGCTTTTTATTGTATTTGTTTCTGGTCTTTGTTAAGTTCTATTGGAAAAACCACTGTCTGTGTTTTTTTGGCAGTTGTCTGCATTAACCTGTTCATACACCCATTTTGTCCCTTTATTGAAAAAAATAAAAAAAATTAAAGTACACAATGTAAGCTTCTTGTGTCCTCATTTGACACACTCTGTAAATTACTTTCAAGAAAATAACAGGTTTTAAGAGAAGGCCAGTCAGTCTTTTTCAGGATTATTTCTATGGGCATTTTGATGCGTGCATTATACCCTAAAGGAACATAAAGTGCTTACTATATTAAAATAGACATATCTCAAAACATGGAAATAGTTTTTAGATTTTATAGTTCTAGAATAATTTTCAAGAAATGGAAAGTGTTTTCAGTCTGATGTTAAAAACTTTCCCTTCATGTCTTAACAATAATCCATCCAGATATAAATGAAAAATTGACTGGTAATAGCATCTTAAACTTTTATTTCCTTTGGATTTTTTGCTGTTCTTGTTGTCTGAAAGTTCTTTTCTATTCTCCCTCCCCTGCCCTATCTTAGAACATAATGTAAAAAAAGATTTTTTAAAAAGTTAGCTCTTTCATTTCCATATGAGTCTTTCTTCATACCAAAAATAACATCACCCTCCCCCCCCCATAAATATCCAGAAACAAAGGCATCCTGTTAACGAGAGAGAGAGAGAGAGAGAGAGAGAGAGAGAGAAGTAACCAGTAGTTCAGCCAGATGTGGCAAATCTGTGGAATCAGCCACTGATTTCCTGAGATATATGGTGGTTTGCCTTGTGATCCTGTGATCTTAGGGACCAGAGATGGGACAGATCTTTTAGAACTTTTTATAGTGTCTTCCTGACTGGTAGCAAATGAGAGGGGGGAATATGCTTCAGTGATCTTTTGCCCAACCAACAGATTTATGAAATGAAACATAGCCTTTGAAAAGCAAGTTAGGTCCATTATAAAAACCCCTCCTTAGAAATCTGTGTTGTCAGTTTTACAAATACTGCATGCTGCAGCATCTATTTGCTTTATTAAAACACATACTTCTGTGATACTGTCTCCCTGTTCCCAGTGTAGATGAATGGATACAACGTTGTTCTTCTTTTTGTAAAAACCAAAACAAAAGCCGTTCTGTTGTCTTCTTGTGGTAGCATTTTCGTTGCTCAGTTCTTATGCCCTGGTGCCTGTGAGGTGGCCTTTTCATGTAATGCCTTTTATCTGAGACAGGAATAGTTTTATCCTTCTAAAATACACAGAAAGTAGGTGTATTTTTTTTAAAGCCAGTTTGGGTGGGAAGCAGAGAGTGGAGGCAGAGAGGAATCCCGTGAGAGAAGATTTGGGGTTGGGTACAGGGGCTGGGATCAGATGGATGTATCTCGCAGAACTTGATAATTGGCAGTGACCTGAGAGGAGATATTTGTGTTTTGAATTAGGTTACTTCACAACTGAATCCAGAATGCTATTCAAGATAGAAATATTCTCCAGTGCCATGCCAATTTGCGATGTGGTGACTTCTGCTCCACCGTATTAAATGTCCATAAAACCACTGTGTGTCCCTATTACTCTTTTATTAGGAGCTATGAGTGCAGCTGTGCAAGTTTTATATACAGTGTTCATTTTAATTTTTCAATATATGATGCTCTTAGCATAATTAGGTTTTGCATCCTGACAGACAGAATTAATGGCAGATACTGTATACTTACTTGTATGTTCAAATTTCTTAAATCAAATGGGGAATGGGGAGGGGTGCAAACATGTGGTGATAAATCACAGATTATGTTTGATTTACATGGTCCCAAAGTTAAATAAATTTATCGGGAGACACGTTCTTCAGGGTACTCAGTCTCCTGGCTTATTGAAGCCCTCTTATAAAATATGATTTCTGAAGCTGAGTGAACAATACGAGCATGAAAATCTAGGCAATAAAAATATAAGTTATAACTGACATCTGTATCTGGAACCCCTGAATTAAAAATCTTAATGCAAAATAACAAAAAACATTTCCAACAGAGGATGAATTCGAGATTTTTTTAAAATGAGGAAATGCTGAGGATATTAACAGTTTTCAGAATTCTCAAGTTTATGTGACACCCCAGATGTGTTGATGCAATGTTCTTTACCCACCTGAACTCTTAACGCGTCAATGTTCCTTTTTATCTTCATTTTGAGAACAGCTTCGTAATAAACAGGAGTACAGCAAATACTATTTCTCACAGATTTTAACTTAGAAACCCTCCCAGTGCGTGGGCTCTCCCCATCTTGAGACCATTTCCTATCTTCTCTTTGTTTAGGACCCTACAAAAGGACCGAAGCCAAATCATTGCAAAGGTGGCTAAGAAGTGGGGTGAACACTTGTTTCTTCATTTGTACCAGCCATGGCAGGAAGTGTGGAGTAGTTGAGTTTTTCCCAGGGCATTCTGTGCTAGAACTGTTTATTTAAATACCATTTTTGTGTGTGTAATAAGTCCATACTGTATACGTTCATGATGCTGGAAGTGAGGATTTGAAAGGCAGTGGCAGTGGGAGTTAGATATCGTTTCATTTGGAGAAATAAGGAAATGAGGTTTATTCACAGACACTAAAAGTTTGTTCAAAGGTGCTGGGATATTTCAGGCTTTCCTGAAAAGGAGTTGAGGAGCCTCAGGCCCCATCCTGTCCTGCTTCGAACACTTCAGAGTGAGAGGGAGGAAATACGGTGTTTTCTTTCTTTCTTTCTTTCTTTCTTTCTTTCTACCTCTTTCCCTGCTCCGCGCGTGCACACACTAACATGAGTTCTTAGGACTGTGTTGTAGTCGTGTTCTCTTCATTAAGATTCTGTTACTCCATCGTCCCTGGGCCTGGTGTGTTCAAGAATGTACCCATCCCATTCTCTTTACTTTTTCAGACAACTTCCCATTTAAAAAAAAAAAAAAAAAAAGAGAGAAAGAAACGAAAGAAATGTGGGAATTTTGCCAGTGTGAGGATGGGATTGGCAGTGTTCTTTAAACCTGCTTGGAAAAATATTTTTTAAAAGACCGTTAACTTTTTAACAGGCACGAGGCACTTAGCAAATTTTCCTAAGTGTCTCCTAAGGCCCTGCCGCTTTCCCAATTAAAACTAAATGAACCCATGTTTAGAGTAACGGACATCAGAACACACAGCCAGAATTGGGATTCTGGACATTTATTCCAGGGCTGCTCTAGCTACAAATTGTAGACATGGGTTGTTGGGTGTGCACTTTTCCTTGCTGTCATCTTGTTATCCCATTAGCCCTCTGTTTCATTGAGTAAAACACATGGCCAGTGAATCAGCCTTTAGGGGGGATGGGTCTGTTTCTCTCTCTCTCTCTATTTCCCAGTGTCATCTGTGGTCATGGGAAGCGATTAATTCCTCCCTTCCAAAAGGGGAAAGGAGATCAGTACAGTTCACCTGGGTCATTTGTACTCAAGATCCTAAACTTGCCTGAACAACTCCAACGGTTGATCCAAATACTGTTTTTCCTTTCTGTAAAGTGGCAAAGACTACTTAAAGGGAGCATATATATTAGGTCCTTGTGATTCAGCAGAAAGGGCAAATTAAGCGATTTCCCCAATGTCTCTCCTCTAACGCAGGACACCCCCCCCCCCACCCGCCCAAACCCATAGGGGGCTGTGCTTTTCAATAACGTAGAGCGTGGTACATGCCCAGGTCGTATTTTGTCTGTTAGAGCTTTCAATACTGGTAGCAGTTCTGACAAAGGGGTTCGATGGGGGGTATCAGCCAGAGGGGCCTCCACGACAGTGGCAGGGCTGGACTGGGAACGGGGTTCCCCAGAGCCCACCTGGACACAGGAGGCCCCTCAGCCCTGGTCTCCACTGCGCAGGGGGCATTCGAGAGAGCAGCTGAGCTCCAGACCCTGGGCCTCCTGCGGCGCCAAGTCGGGGGAGAGGAGGCCCCAGGCCCCTGCTTCGGGTCGCCATGGCAACGAGCCCTGGAATGCCACAGTGGTAGCCCTCTTCCTCGGCACATCCGGACTCCCAGTTCTGCTGCTTCAAGTCAATGTAACACAGCAAAGGGAGGAATCCCGGAGGAGAATAACCACTCCCTTCTTCCCTTCACCATTGCCTTCCCCCTTTACCAAAAAGAAAAAAAAAAAAAGAAAAGAAAAGAAAAGAAAACTGCATGTTTGAAAGAAACTACAGGCAGTTTTTGGTGCAATTTGGGAGCAACTATTTTGGGTTCTGGTTTCCTCTTCAGGGATGTGTTCGCCTCTTGTAAATCGTTGGCTGCTTTGACGTTGAACTTGATGACATTTCATGTTTTCGTTGTGCTGCTTTTACATCAATTTTGAGTTTTTGTTTCTTTATAATTTTATTATTATTTTAAGGAAATGTCCCCCTTCCCTCCTCCCTCCCCTGTTCTCCTCAACCAAAGGACTGTTTCCTACTCAGTTTTCTCAGTCATAAGGGAAAGTGTTTCCTTCCAGGTGTGTCCCAAGTTTATTAGGACTACCATACGATTGGGATCGGGTAGCGGGTCTGGGTCCTCTGTGGGGAAGGCAGGGAGGGAGGCATGGGAAAGGCACTCAGGGGGCAGAGATTTGGGTGGAGGGGACAGAGTTTGAAATCATGTTTAAAGATGCCAGTGGCTCAACCTGTGGTTGATTTAAGTTATAATTTTAAAGAGCTAGTTAGAGAACAGAAAATCACTGGGCCAAGTCACACCTGTACTTTTTTTTTTTCCCCTTCCTCTGTCTCCAACCTCCTTCTAGGTTCTTCACACACCCCCATTCGGCGTAGTACCCAGAGAGCTCAAGATGTGTGGCAGTTTTCGGATGGAAGCTCGAGAGCCCTTAAGTTCTGAGAAAATTTGAAGTCCCCAGGGGCGGGGTGGACGCGTGCTGCCCAGCCGACATCTGCGTGGCCTGTCATCCTGCTAGTTTGTGATGTTTTCCGACAGTAGCCTCCAAGAAGCCGTTGTGCGAAGACAGAGTCCTGCAGAGTCCTTCCTGCCCAGGCCTGCAGTGCCATTTTATTTATATTTTTTAAAAAAAAAGTAAAAGCAAAAAAACAGACCCACATTGGAACGGTGAATCAGTCCCATATAGAGGGCCCATGGACCATCGCTGTCCTGAGTGACGTCCTGGCCCTTTTGAAACCAGCCAACCTAATTACCTGTATTGTGGAATCGAGCATGAGTCCCCCAACCCCTTGTTTCTATACATTCTATGTTGTCTTTTAAAAAGTGTGCTTAACATTGACACAATAAATGTTGGAGCTTTAGGTGGTGTTTGCTTGTTCTTTAATTATTGATGCTTATAAGACAATGCAGCTGCTTATGACTTTGTATTTCTGTACCCGTTTCCTGCAGACATCCATGGGGTGGGTAGGAGGAACAGATTTGAGGAATGGGTAGGAGGTGTAGGAGGGGAAGGAGGTTACTGCTTATCAGATGGCATAAATTTTCAAGGAGAATCAACATGCAAAACTTGGGAATAAATCATAGCAATATCATAATTAATGTAGTAGTAGTGCTGCTGTTTATTAATGCTGAAGTGTGGTTTTCCTAACTGTCTGACTTATAATTTGCATACCATTAAATAATGCATAATATGGCACGCTGAATTCTGTTTTTCAAATATATGCTTTTGGTGGCTACCATGCAGGATTTGAATTTGTCTTTTAATTTAGCTCAAGAAAGATAACGTCACTGGGTTAGTGGTAAATCCCAAAGAAGGTGATAAATGTCAGTAGCGGCTTATTAAATATTCCAATTTTAGGTTCCCAAACCTTTGGCAAATATATCTTAATACAGACAAACAAACACATGTAAAACTTCTTTATTACTTACATTAACTAACACCAGGAAATTTGGGGCAGATTTTATAAGGGGGAAAATTGTAGGAGGAAAGAGGTTCACATCAGAACACAAGATTATAATCGTGACGTCCATTGCTTGGAAATTAGTGACACGAATAAGTTAGGTCTACAAACAGGTGATAAAAATCCCTTCTGGTCCAGTTAATTTGCAAAGAACTTTTCTCAATTTGGTGTTTCCTATTGCCTGGAGAACCAGAAGAGAACTAGAAACAATATAGCATATTAAAATAGGTTTATAAATAATAGAACTCAGACACCTGTGTATTATAGATTTACATATTGGCTGTGAACGTAAGTGAGGAAAATCTTACCCACTCACCACCCTCTGGCTAGATTGCCTAGCCTCATGAGAAGTTAGCAAGATAATTGGCATCTGGATTCTTTCCTGCTTATTCATCATAAATAATGACTTCTTACAGTACTCTATTGCCTTATACTTTATATAGTGCTTTCATGTACCTTATTTCATCTGATCCTCATTGGGACACCTCACAACTTGCACTCTGTGGGTGAGAAGATCGAGGCCAGGACAATCAGGGAGGAGAGGAGGGAAGCCAGGTGTTCTGGTGTCTAGTCCAGAACTGATTTCACTGAACTCTATAACTTATCAAAGAGCGTGTCTCTCCCTGTGTTAGCACACAAGCCATAGATGTTCATGAACATACCCAAGTATGGCTTACACACACACACACACACACACACACACACACATCAAGGATGTCCATAGGTAAGGGCACACAAAGTTGTCTCTTTCTACCAACAGCTGTGTGTACTGCAGGAGGGGCTGGGAACAAGGGTCCCTCCTTGCCATCTCTCCCTGGTGTCTTTTCCACGACAGATAAATAACCCTGATTGACTAGGTGGCCTTGATGAGTGTTTGAGAGTTCCTCCCACCTAGGTGAGATGGGACTTCCAGACAAGCGTCATTTCATGGAGCAACACTCTCCCTGCCCTATGCTCTGCCTTTGTGTTGCTGAAACCTGAGACCAATAGGGGTTCTGTGACAGCATCCTCCCTGAATGTGCTAAGCTCCTTGCTGATACCTAGAAAAAGTGACACCTTCAAAAGGGACACCCGACTGACACAGAACTATCAGGTGTTTTTTTGGACAACTAGGCCTTGGGAACTGCAGTTGATGTTCACTACACTCTCATTTCTGGTCTATGTTTTTACCTCTGCCTCTTATTTCTTCTCAGAGTCAGAGAGCCACTGGGCAATTGCAAGTTTCTGGATAATTGTAAATAACTGGACCCATTGTAAATAAATGGATATTTCTGGGAGTGGGATTTTTGTTTTTTTGAGGGGGTGGGGGAGGAGTGAGGGAGTGGGTACAGGGTATCATTCCTTCCTCCCCCTTTTGGAAAAGCAAGATGCTTCACCAAAAAAAGAAAAGACCGTCTCTTTCTCCCCTATCTTTTTTAGCTGAAAGAGAATAAGAGTTCATTTATGAGATTCATTATGAAATGACCGTGTTGTGCTAGTGCTAGAACTTTTGAAAACCCACACAGGATTGATGATTTGGGAAGACATCTCCCTGTGTGATATGTCAAGGTCATGGTTATCCGTGAATGGTGGAAGCCGAAGAAAGGACTGACAAATCTGATCGGGGTCCTCACTGTGCCCTCTCCTGAGAGTGAAACTTCAAACTGCAGAGAGATTAATTGGTTGCCCAGCATGTACTGAGCACGGATTAGAGGACACAGTCTCGGGTGCTCGGGAGGGTGGGGACCAAATATGGGACATTGTGCTTACCCTCCCAAGCCTGGTCTATAAACATTAATTCTGTGGTCTGTCCAGACTGTCACACTAAACAAAAAGGTCTGGTTCGACTTCTGAGTCCGTGATGGCAAGACTTAGCTCCCACGACAGCACCCAGGCTTTTGAATACTGGCAGTGTTGGAGAAACAAATGATCGTATCAAAAACTGGTGGTAGTTCAAAGAAATTAAACTAAAGGTAGTTTAATTTAGGCAAGGAGAGCAAACGTGGTTTCTACTGAGGTCTCACTGAGTGCCCCAAACTTGGGCAGAATGTTTCCTGGGCACTTTTGCTTAGAGTTTTCAATAATATTTGTATCAGAGTCAAGTCTTGCAAAAGGTGAGGGATGTCTTTCAAGTTTTGTGTGCACTGACATGATTTTCCTTTTTTTGAGGCCTGGTTGAGATTAGTATTGAAGAAGATGATTATTAACATTAACATACTTTTCCTCTGTGTTAATGTTTATTCTATCAAGAATTCTTATTTTACAAATCAATGTCTCTAGGAAGTAGTGGTAGAGAGGATCAGAATTGAAGTATTTTGTAGGCTGTTGTTTCTCTTTTCCCATGCCATACAGCTATGGCTCCTTTCGGGATATAGCGTGAGGAAACAGATTTGAGGAATTTGCATACTGGCTGTAAAGTCAATATGAGGTTCAACTGGAAGTTACAAGCCCACCTTCCTTCTCCAGGGATCCATCCTGTCTGAGTTCCTAACCAACAGGGAAACAATAATGCTATTTCTTTTCTCAGAGTCTCTAGCAGAGACCGTACTCTTCAGTTCGCACTTACATTAAGATGACGAACTTCACACATTCCAGAAAAATCCAGAAACATAATTGTTTTCCTTCCTGTCTTGCTGTAATTAAGATACTTCCTTGTCAAATCACATTACCTTTCCCCTGATTTTTATTTTTAAAAAATGCTCCCAGAAAATACCTAAGGTTTATAGAACACTTTTATACACATGGTAGAATCAATTTTCCTAGAGATTCTAGAAAGGTAAGCCAACAGACTAAAGCTGAAAGGAACCACTGCAATCATTCATTTTACAGATCAGAGCAAGAGAGTCCCAAAGATTAAATGATGGCTCTAAGATCACACAGCTTGGGGAAAAAATAATAATAAATAATAATAAATTAAAAAAAAAAAAAAACGAGAACCAAGCTCCAAACCACACAGTAGCTGAGTCAGAATTGGAACTCGAGTCTCCAGCACCTTTGGAAAGGAATTCAAGCGGCCAGTCTCTCCCTTGTGACCTACTAAATTCAGAAGCAAGAGTGGCAGAAAAGTGTGCATTACAGAAGGTTTTAAGAATAAAATCGAAAGCTTGTTTTGGTGCCAGTCCTAGTGGGGAGCATGTGAGCATGTCCCATATTTCAAGGGTTTCTAAGCAGCATCCCGATGGCAGAGAACATCTAGGTCACTACCTGGAAGCCTTCCTTCTTCATTTCACCCCTCCGATGGTAGAAATAAACTTAGGGACCAAGAATTGCTGCAAGACAGCTTTTAAAGTTAAAAGGGCATAAAAAAGAGCTACTCATCAAACCAAATTCATCTCAAATGACTTAAATAGATTTCACAATCTGTTCCATTCTCTAGACAGGATTTAAGAGAAGCACCCACTTAATTTGAATTTCAAGTCCGCATCACATCCTGTTAGAGAATCCAACTAGCCAATAGCATGACCTGAATCTTGTTACTGGGGATATTTAATTTTGAGTTCAAAGGTGGTGAAATAGCAATGACCTACAGGGAGGGTTGACCGAGATGGTTTACAACTCTGGGTTGTGAGGACTGATCACCTTCCTATGCTATTGAGGCCGTACGTTCTTTTTCCGTAAAGATGAAATCTTACTCCCCCCTTTGATCAGGGGCTCCTGACTCTGTTAGAGATGTACAAGTCCTGCCTCACCCTTTTATTAGATCTGCCGTGTTGAGCTCTTCTGCCGCCATTTCTTTTCTTGCCAGCCACCCTTTGATTCACGTTCACTCCTTTGAATGGACATGGGTTGACTTTGAATGTCTCTGGGCCTGATCGGGCTGCAGTCGTGTGCAGCAGCTGTTTAGAGCTGCACGGACAAAGTCACCTCTGAAACAGGAGCAGGATGGCGGGAGGTCTCACAGAGCAACAGCAAATCAAATATCCCTGTTGAGGATGGTCTGAGATGAAGTAACTTGACTGGTTTTGTTTCCCCCTGGCGATAGTTCCCTGGATTTCCTGAAATGGCGCTGCCAACAGGCAACTTCTGCTGCCTTCACCGTCCCTTTCTGCGCCTGTGTCTTGGCTGACTTGTCCTCTCTCCTCAGACACATAGAAAGCCTGCTGAGATGACTGAGGCGATTAGCTTCCACTGGGCTCTAAGATTTGCAGAGTTGCCCTGCCCTATTTCAGAGTGCCCGATTTTTCACCTGTTGCTTACCTCACCACATGAAGGGGAAAAACCAAAATGCAAATACTCCTTCTCAGAAATTCACTCAAAGCTCAGAACTCTGAACATGAGAGATTTCCCTTTACAGCGATCCCCTTTGTGTGGATTTGCCTGTAGCCACTACGCCTTATTTGTGGAGTTCTTTTTATTTTTCAGCTTCTTTGAGAGTACATTTTCTTCTCCCTCTGATGGGATGAGGTACTGAGGATGGACTCCTGGGGGTTATAGTGCAGGCCAGCAAATGGTGCCAGTCTCTGAGTCGGCATCTCCGGGCTGGGATCTTGGCTTTATCTTTGCCGTGTTCACCCACCTGGTGTCCCCTCTCTCTACACTTGACGTTATACAAAGCCCATTCCTCCCTCTGAAAAAAGAAGGGCACACCCTGCCTCCTACCTCCTACTACCCAGCAGCATGCACCGGTCAGTTTTATGAACCACCCAAATGCTCTAGACTCCATGTAAGAATGGGGGTATTGACATCTGGTCTTGAAGACTATGGGCAAGTGAGGTTGTGGTCCATCTTAAAGGCAGGCTTTTCTTTGCTTTTGGTTACTAAGGCCATTTTCTTTATAACTTTATGGCACAGATTAAAAAAAAAAGCTGAAGCAATTTTTGTTTGGAATCTAAAGCTGTCATCATCTTTCAAAAATGTGAGCATTTTTGAAATGGTTACATTTGCAGTGCTCAGGGTGCATTTTATCACTTGGGTACCCCTGAAGGTTGGAGGTCTTTCTCTACCCCTTGCCCTGCTAATGGATAGCAACGGAGGGCCTTGTGTACCTACTGAAGGTTGCAAGGCACCACACATCTATTGCCTGAAGATAGAGAGCCAGGACGTCTGAAATATGATCTCTATTGAACACCAAACCCGTCTCAGCTGGAAGACTGCCGGGAGCTGGAGAAAGAGCAAAATAGAGGTTAAAATGAAAACAATAAGGGGTGCCCGGATGGCTCAGTTGGTTGTCTGACTCTTGTTTTCAGCTCATGTCATGATCTCACAGTTTGTGAGATTGAGCCCTGAGTCAGGCTTCTCGCTGACAGCATGGAGCCAGCTTTGGATTCTCTCTTTCCCTCTCTCCCTGCTCCTCCCCTGCACTGGCTCATGTGCTCTCTCTCTTTCTCTCTCTCAAAATAAATAAACTTTAAAATAAATCATCATAATAATATTAGCTAATGCTTATTCAGAATTTACTATGTTCCAGGCATAGTGATAAGAGCTCTCTATGCCCATTCTTATTTCTTCTTCATAACCATCTTGCGGAGTAGCTGCTATCATTATTCCTGTTTTACCAAAGCCTAGAGAGACTAAATGACATGTCCACGGTTGAACTACTGGCACTGCCATGATATGACTCTAGAATCCTCACTCTTAACCTCTACATATTGACTTCCAGGTTCTCATTCTAGAATTTTGTCATCATATATAATGCCAACGTGGAGGGTCCCCTATGAAAAAACAATGACAACAGTGCAGCGCTAATTAAACTGATTAGAAAGCATACTCAAAGGGGCCATGCCTTTAGGGTTTTGGTCTTGTTAACTCTTGAGCAAGGTTGGGGTGTGCATTTTTGTCTGTCTTTGGCATTGGGAGAACCGGTTTGATTTTGTGAGGCATATCTGAGAAATTTACTCATGCATCTTCTCCACCTGCAGTAAGACTCGTTCATTTGTTCAGTCAACAAATATTTATTAGGTCCCTGCTATATGCAACCTACTGAGCTTAGTGCTGAGGAAAGGAAGCAAAGAGGTAAAGGACACAGTTACTGCCCATCAGAAATTGCCACCAGTGGAGAATTAAATTAATTAGAATCCTACTGAATAACTAGTTAAGCTGACGTGGTGAGAACAGTGGGCCTTTTTAAATGCTAATATATAATTCACTTTGCTAAGGTAGACAGCAGGCCAGGGGCTTCAGCACTCCCAAATGAATGGGAATGTTATTCTTTATACCTTATCAGTAGGACATACTTAAAAGTTGTTTTCCTTTTCTTTTTTTTTAAAGTTTATTTATTTATTTTGAGAGAGAGACAGAGTAGGGAAGAGGCAGAGAGAGAGAGAGAGAGAGAGAGAGAGAGAGAGACAGCACAGACTCTGCACTGTCAGCATGGAGCCAGTCACGGGGCTTGAACCCATAAACTGTGAGATCATGACCTGAGCTGAAATTGAGAGTCAGACACTTAAGCGACTGAGCCACCCATGTGTCCCTTAAAAGTTGTTTTTTAAATGCTGGAGATGATTATACATTGATGTTTCCTCATGTATTTGGTCTAGTCCTTCTTGTAAATAATAACAGCAGAAAATTTAGAATGAGAGTAGCAACGGAAACACAGTTTCTTGTCCTGTAAATCAAAGATAAGTGATACCTATATCCTACATATCCTGTGGGTATATCCTATATAAGGGATAAGTCCATGCATATCCACCCTCTGAGCTGACCTGTGACTGATTACCTGCTGCTAATTCATTCTAAATGAAACACGACGAAGAAATCTTTACTTCTGCTATGTGCTGTCTGATGATCTCTTTTGGAATGTCAGTATAAGCCAAGTTTGTTTTCCCCACCTACAGTGTGCAAGGTGGTGTTCTAGGCACTGTGGGCAACTATAAAGAAGTATAGGGGCACCTGGGTGGCTCAGTTGGTTGAGTGTCCAACTTTGGCTCAGGTCATGATCTCACAGTTTGTGGGTTCGAGCTCAGAGCCTGGAGCCTGCTTTGGATTCTGTGTCTCCCTCTCTCTCTGCTCCTCCCCCACACTCTCTCTCTGTCTCTCTCAAAAATAAATAAATGTAAAAAAAAAACTATAAAAAAAAAGAAGTATAAGACCCAACCTCTGCTCTCAAAGGGATTATAGTTAGTCCTATTAGGAGGATAAAATTATAAGCATAAAAGCAGGTAATTAACAATGAAAGGGTGACATATGAGTAATTCAGAAGTGAGAGATACAAACTATAGGAATATGAAGGAAGAAGATTTCTCTGGGGTCCACAGAGATATTGGGCTTTTCGTTGGTCATCAAAGGCACGCTGGGACTTAAACCATAACGAGAAAGGATGAGGGCGAACCAGTTCAAGGCAGTGCTGTGGTATGTGGAGGGCAGTGGCTAGATCAGTGTGGCAGAAAAAAGTTTGTTTATGAAAATAATGGGAGCTAAGGTTAGAAACTAATTTGGAGCCAATTATGGAGGCTCTTTAATGATAGGCAAAGGGCACAATAAAAATTGTGTCCAGAGAGAAGTTTTAGGAAGAGTATAGTAGAGTATGGAATGGATTGAAGGGGAACTCAGAGCTGACCAAGAGGCCAATAGGAGGCTGATCCTTGAGGGTGTTAGCAATTTCCTGGAGGGAGGGCTCTGCCATGAGTATAGTATTTGGGTCAAGCTATGTAGTCATCTTCACAGTATTCAAGCACACAATGACGCCTTTATTCAATGGTATATCTAAATTCCCCATTTGCCTTGATCTAGATCCACCCCAGACTGACTATGGAAGCCAACAAAAGATCTTCCTTATGTGTTGATTGTTGTTAGAAGTCCACACAATGAAGAACCTAAAGATAAAGACCTTGAGCCTGAACAGTTCCTAGAGAGGAACTGTTTTTAGAGTATAAAGGGAAAATACCATATCTCAACAGGCATTTAACAATTTAGCAACAAGTCTCAAGCACAATGATAAACTCAACTGGAAAAAAACAGAAGAATACAGGAGTTTTGGAGTTCAGTGGGCTCCAAGGATTTCCTTTTTTTTTTTTTTAATGTTTATTTATTTTTGAGAGATAGAGACAGAGTGCGAGCGGAGGAAGGGCAGAGGGAGAAAGAGACACAATCCAAAGCAGGCTCCAGGTTCTGAACTGTCAGCACAGAGCCCGAAGCAGGGCTCACACTCACAAGCTGTGAGATCATGACCTGAACTGAAGTCAGACGCTTAACTGACTGAGCCACCCAGGCGCCCCAAAGGATTTCCTTTTTTGAGGGGGAAAGATTTAAGATTTTTAAATAATTTTTTTTCACTATTTGTAAAAGTTGAATTATGTTGTCTTTTCCTTTGCAACATGCTTATTGGTACATGCCAGATACTGTAATATGATTTTATTGTCATTGGCCGCAGCATTAGATGAATTTCATAATGAAGGCATGAAGTGAAAGTAAGCAAGCATGTTTACATGGAATCAGAAATGTTCTCTGTACCAAGTAAGGCTGAGCAGGCTAGGGCTTCACTCTCTTGGAGTTTAAATTTCAAAAAAAGAGACCTTTGTATTTTTGTATGGCAGTCATATCATCTGGAATCCCACCACACCTCCCTTCTCCCCTGGCTACCGTTCTGTTCTTCCTGGAAGCAGGATTGGTCTATGACTGTCCAGTGTCATAAATCAGGACATTTAAGGCATCCAGAGAATTCATTTTTGAAATGAATGCAAACTGGTTGCAAACTGTCCATTTCAGAAACCCTTGAGTTTCCCCCAGAGCCTCCTCCCGGCTCCTGTGACCTGTCCATAGCTACAAGCCCCAGTGCTGGCTCCACTTCTCAGGAGGATTGTCAAAGATGTAAATACAAGCTAAAGATCAGTCATGAGCGAGTGGCTGGGAGCTGCCCAAGGGGTTCAGCACATGTGGAAACATTCCCCTGAGGTGTGAAAACACTTTGACATTACAGGTATGGGTCATATTTCCCTCCCACTGAAATAGAGTATAACTGAAAAAGTTAAGTATTCCCTACAGACCTTGATGGGGGACAGGGAAGAAAGTAAGACCTCTGTGAGAGGAAGTCTGTGGAGCACAAGACAAAGCTCCCTTTTCCAGCTCAGCTCCCCCTCTCCTATGGCAGCACGGGGCTCGATTCACACTCGAGCAAAATGATAATCACTGAAAGTCGCATGTAGGAGCCCCTCCTTATCTGCAGTTTCTCTTCCCGCAGTTTTAGTTACCCATCCGCAACCAGGGTCGGGAAGCAGGTGCTCCTGATTCAGGGTCAGAAGGTCCATAGCAGCCTAGCGCCACGTCACAACGCCTGCGCCCTTCATACGTCATCTCCCGGTGCCGACATTTTACCGCCTCACAGCCTCACAAGGAGAGGAGTATATACGAGGTTTTCAGGTAGAGAGATGGCATTCACATAACTTTAATACAGTGCAGGCATACCTCGGAGGTAGTGTTTCGTTCCAGAGCGCCATGGTAAGGCGAATACCGCCATACAGCGCGCCAAACGAATTTTTTGGTTTCCCAGGGCAGGTAAGAGTTATGTTTACACCACACTGTAGTCTAGTGTGTAGTAGCATTATTCTTTTAAAAAAGGACATGCCTTAATTAAAAAACGCTTTATCGCTAAATAATGCTAACCGTCACCGGAGCTTTCCACGAGTCCTAATCACTGGTCAGAGAGCACCATGACAAATATAACAATAATGAAAAAATTTGAAATATTGCAAGATTACCAAAATGTGACCCCGACATGAAGTGAGCATATGCTGTTGGAAAACTGGCACTGGTAGAGGTGCTCAGCTCAGGGTTACCACAGATCTGCCATTTATAAGAAACATAGTGAAGTATAATAAAGCGAAGCACAATAAAACGAGGTATGCCTGTATATTTTAATAATTGTTTTATTTTGTTGTTAGTTTTTGTCGTTAACATCTTACCGTGTCTAATTCATAAATTAAACATTATCATAGGTATATATGTGTAGGAGAAAACATGGTATATGTAGGGTTTGGTGCTATCTGTGGTTTCAGGCATCCACTAGGGGTCTTGGAATGTATCCCCAGTGGATAAGGAGGTGTTTCACGTGATCAACCTTTACATTTTCTCCGTGAGACAGAGTTACGGTGTATGTGCAGGAAGGGTGTATGTATGCACAGTTACACTTCTAATTTCTTATGTATACGCCTATTTATAACATATGCATATTCATGTCTTGTGTATGCTGCCAGTATGTACACAACCAGATAGGAAAATATGCCTCATCTGTAATGCTTGTGATGATCTCAAGGACATTACTGGGCTTTGATCTTTGATATTCACCACCCCCTAGTTTCTAGAGTCTTGTCTTTAGAAACTGTATTCACTCTGCCCCCACTCTTCTCCAGGCATTAAAAGTAAAGGCTACAAAGCGGGGCTAGAGAAGGTTCATTTGTCCTCTCCTGGCCTAAGGAGTCATTGTGTCTACAGAACAGATGTGGGATGGGCAGGACTGGAGTAAACCTATCCCCTCTCCTACTGGAAATCACATTTAATTTTAACCCAAGGGGCCTCTGTGTTGCAAATGGAGAGGTAATTAAGCATCCAGACTCTGAGCCTTTTGGGGTGAGAGGGCTTAGTTTTTCATATATACATCTAGTATATTTTTGAAGAGCAGAGGGTTGGGGTCAGAGAGGCATAGGAAGCCTTGAAGAGAATGGAAACAAGATGACAGGTGTTGGACGTATTGCTGTTAGGTGGCATGGAAAAATAGAACACATATTTAAAAATTAATTCCAGTTTTAAAAAGCTCAAAGAATTCTACCAGCATTCTCGGTAGTGTGACAGGGGAATGGAGAGAGCGCTCTTGGGAAGGAGAGGAGGCTGGAGTGCCCCTTCTGCTATCATCATCATCATCATCGGCATCATCATCATTAAAACATATACATTATTGAAGGGGAAAAGTTCCACCTGCAGAGACCTGAAGTAAGACCTCGAAGGACAGGAGCCCTCTGTTGGTAACGACACTTGGTTGTTAACCAACACAGCCAAGGACTGAGCCCAGTGACCTAGAGGGAGATGGCTGAGGTAACCAATCCCCTGGAGTGGTCCTCTGAGGAGTATTGGTCCCATTTCAGCCACTGCCAACAAGGAACATTCTACTTGCTGCTGTTCCGTGTTGATTTAGACCATCCCTTCTGGGTGTGTGGCTGTAGTAGAGCTCGGAAAATCTGAAGCAAGCGAGAGGACTTGGGATTTCCATTTAGGAATGTTGACACCTTCCTCTAGTCAAGGGACATGGAATGTGTGAGTGTGTGTGTGTGTGCATGTGCACACACATATTGGACTTGTATAAAGGATAGGGTCAGTCCTTTTCTCCACTACCCCACTCGCGTAGGACTGGTGAACGGAAGGTGCTGATGTATACTGCACACCCTCTCCTTCCACCACCCTCTTTTGGAACCAAGCTGAGAGAACTCTAGCATGGGCACCCTTAGTTTTTTTTTTTTTTTTTTTTTCTTTTCTTTCTTTCTTTTTTTTTTTTTTTTTTGATGGGCCAAGCTTACAGTTTTCAAAGTGCTATGACAGGATGGTTGCAAAAATAAAAAGCTAGTGAAAGCTTAGTCACAATATTTCTATAGCTGGCAATCAAAAGATCATATTGCATGCAACTGGCAAAATCATCATAGGGAAATTATGCATTTTCCAGAATACCTTATTCCCTTCTGTGTATTAAACATTACTTTAATATTCTGGTGACAATGTTTTATAATTAATCTAAATGTAAGGGAATGAACACACCAGAGATTATGTCTCAGTGCAAAGAGGTGAAAAAGGCTTTTTTGCAGTGGCAGACCGGATTACTGACTCAACTCCTTTCACTTAAGAGCAGCCACGGATATCACTAAGGGCTAATATCCCGCCCCATCCTCCAGTGAATGCAAACATTCTGTACACTTTGGGGAGTAAAATCTCTTCACTCATAAGGGTGTTAATGTTAACACAGAAGAAAAGTGTTTTAAAAATTGCGTTAGTTCATAGACTTACATTGAACTCATGAGGGGGAATCTAGCCCCAGAGAGATAAAAACTAAAGAGCTAAGCTATAAACCAGTATGATAACATCCTTATTATAAGATGCAAATTGAGGGACCCAATTCACTAAAACACATGTTACTGGTATTTAATTTTGCTTGTGGGAATATATCAGAAGTTGGCCTATGCCTTTTGCACAATGTACTTAAAACGAGGGCGAGTAACTTTAGCTATTAAAAAAAGTGATAAAGAAGCACAGGGCAAGCCAGGATTGAGAGATAATTGCAAGGATCTAATTTAAGTGTCAGTGTACACAGCTTTCTTCCCTGGCTTGGGCTTAGAGACATGGCATTGGTGTGGGAAGGCAAGTGCAGCCGCATTCCTGGATGGGGGGGCTGGGGTCCTGCCATAGAGCTGCAGAATGGCAGCCCCGCTTGGCTGGCCTGGGGCCCGTGGGGACGTAGCCTGTGGGGTGGGGGCCACATGAGGCTGGCCAACGCCCAGTGGTCATCGCAGGAACTTCACTCGAGCTAGTATGTTTGGGAGCCTGTGGTTTGGAGAAGAGAAGATACACTTCCCCATGAGAAAAAGGTCAGTTCCTCTTTCCTTTGGTGGCACAAACAGCCTGCTGGGTGTGCTTGGACTTCCTGCCACCAGTTCCACCCCTGAGTAGGTGAATTATGCTTCCCTCTCTGGGTGATGGGGTGACGTGGTGAGGTTGTACCCTGTATCTCCCCAGGTGGCCATTCCTGTGGGGCTTCGCATACAAGAGAACTGTTCCCCAGCTGTCACCTCCTTTCAGAAGCCTTCCTCACATGGGGCCTCTGGGAAAGGGACCTCTCCCCTCAAGACCCATAGTGCCATCAGTGGACCACAGAGCATGGGCATCATCTGGGAACCCAATAAAAAGCACAACCCGCAGCCCCTCCCCAGAGTGACTGAGTCATGATCTGCGTTTTTTAAAAGTTTATTTATTTTGAAAGAGAGATAGAGAGCAAATGGGGGAGGGGCAGAGAGAGAGGGATACAGAATCCCAAGCAGGCTCCAGCAGTCGGCACACAGCCTGACTCAGAGCTCAAACTCACAAATCGTGAGCTGAAATCAAGAGTCAGATGCTCAACCGACTGAGCCACCCAGGTGCCCCCATGATCTGCATTTTAACAATGTGAATTAACTTTGACAAGTGTGGCCAACCCCACCCTCTGAACTATTGCATGAACCCCTCATTTGTCATTTACCATTTAGGGCTGGCAGT